>NC_045543.1:84154108-84754108 GCF_009769535.1 Thamnophis elegans | reverse complement strand
TTTTTTTTAAAGATGACATCCTAGAAATATTTGGACAACCACTTTAAATTCATTTAGAGAACCACTGCAAAGATTGAGTTCATTCCTATGAGTCTCAGTTTTACTGATAAATGCTATAACAGAGCTCTGCTCAATACACATCTGTTACGTGTTTATGAACTAAGTGGTTTAACGTGTAAGGAAATCTCATCTGCTTGATGTGTTCCAAGTACTGTTTTAATCCTCTGTTGAGAACTGAGTTGAGAACCATTATCAAAATAATGCAGATTTACTATGAAGTAGAAACTGTTTTATTATGAAGAAGAATCATGAATAATTAATGTGTTTGTACACAATATATAAACACCCCCAAAAGAAGAAAGGTCTTCTAGGGTATTCTCAATTGAAATTTCTTAATGGAAGGCACCCAGCATGGGCTCCTCACATTTATGAGAGCACCCACTTCAGCCAGGTTTCAGTAAAGAACAACAGATCAGCCTTCTCAATCATTAATGAATCACGTGTGAGGAAGCCTTCATTATAAACTGACCTCTGCATTCAGTAGAAGTAGCCATTGAGGCTGGGTGCAACAATGCTGCAAAATAGCATTAGCACAAGTATTGGGTCTGTATTTCTAAAGAGTAGCCCAACCACCATATCTCCAACCATTGCTAAATCAATGTTCCTGCCTGACCATAACCTCCTTGAGGCAAATGCAATGTGCATACAATCTTTTAAAACAGTCTTTCCCAACCTTTCCGGATTTGCGAACTGGGAGGGGGGAGAGTTCTGTGCGAGCAATGGGCAGAGACCATTTGTACAAGTGGAACTGCATACACGCACATGCTTGCTTGCTGCTTACGTGGCCCAATACTGGGCCATAGCCTGAGTAAAATGACAATGGCAGATTATGATGATTGTGATAAAATAATAGCATCTGACAAGTAAACGTTAGCCAAGAATTTACTTGGGTACTATAAATTTATATCATTCAAAATGCTCTCATGTGTGGGACTCACAATATTTATTTGCAAAGCATAAAATTTTAAAAAGGGGTCCTAACTATAAAGAGTCTAGAAAGGAAATTGCCATATGTCTTTCTTATTCAATACGTATTTAGAAGTAGAGAAGTAGAATAAGTTGATGGAATAAATGAAATAGAGCAATAAATATTGTTTTCTTTGTGACTCACATGTACAGAAAAGCCTTGATCCTTTTTTTTACTCACAAATAACATATTTAGAAATATTTTTAGAGAAAGGTACATAAGACATAGTAATCTCATCAAAAAGTATCCAACATTTGTTCAAGTTCTAGAACAATTCATTGCTAGTCATATAAACAAATAAAAAACCTGAAACAGTATTATTTTTTATAGTTGAAAGTTGCAATCCTATGCAAACCTGTTGGGAATAAATCTCACTTCTCAGTTAAATTCAGTAGAGTTTATTTTTATATGTATACAACGGGAGTATGAGGGACATATGAATATGCAATTAACTCTTCCGCTATAAGAAGAAGGATGAAAGGGGAAAATAGAACAGCATGAATTAAATTCAGCTAATTCGACATTGGACTCAACTCTATAAATACAAGCCATAAGCTGTTTTTCCTGAAGGCAAAATAAGTTAGGCTAATTTTAGACTAAATAGCCTGCCTTTGGAAGAAATGAGCCTATCAAGTTTACAATAGATAGTGCTTAATGGTTGATAAAATGCCAATTTTAAATTGATCTGTACACAGAGTGTATAATATGCAGAGTTAAACCTATTTAAGATAGATATACCATAAATACTGTGAAAACAACAGAAGGGTCAATATTATAGACTTCCTTGTTAAAAAACATGGGTACTTTCTAAGCTTATCCTGAAGATTTAAGTTTTTCTCTGTTTTTCTGTGTTCCTTTCCACTCCCCCTGTTTTCTTCTTGCTATATATTCATTCCCTTTTGTTTCTCTATTTACAGTACATCTCCACATTCCTATCCAACTGCCATTTTTGTCTGTGGAGTTATTTGCTTTGTCTACTCCATTTAGGGACAAGGTCCAATTATATTCAGAAGACTATAATAATTTATTGATAAGGATGACACATGAGAAGTTTCCAAAGCTTCCAAATGTTGAATAACACCAAAAAAAGGAAGCACAACACTAAGCTAAACTACAACATTTAGTAGAAAACAATTACAAATAGTTCTCAACTTATGACCATAGTTGAGCCCAAAATTTATGTTGTGAAGAGAGACATTTGTTAAGAGTTTTGCCCCATTTCACAACCTTTCTTGCCACAGTTGTTAAGTGAATCACAATAGTTGTTAAGTTAGTTATATGTTTGTTAAGTGAATCTTGTTTACCCACTGACTTTGCTTGTCAGAAGGTCGCAAAAGATGATCACATGATCCCAGGACCCTGCAACTGTCATAAATGTGAGTCAGTTGCCAAGGGTCTGAATTGTGTCCATGTGACATGGGGACGCTGCAACAGTTGAGTGAAAAATGGTCCCAAGTCACATTTTTCAGTGTTGTTGTAAGGACTGTACAAATCACTACAAAAGTGGCTGCATTACTCTAAGCATTACCTGAATCAAACACCTCTTTCAGATTCTGTTGAATATCGAGAAGCAACTTCCATTAAAATTACTTTTCTATATATAATCTACAGCAGATTAAATACATCAAGTGACAACCTACACAAAGCATATGACAATTATTTCACAGAAGATTTTTTTTCCATCAAAAAAGCATTGGCAAGTCTTAAAATAAAATAATGCTGAATCTGCATTGGCAGTTGCTGGAAAACACAGATCTCAAACCTCTAATTAAGCTTTTCTGCACAAGAACCCCCCGTTTCTTCCTACTTTGAAATATGGGGTAACCTTAAAAAAAAAGTCCTTTGGTATTGTACATTAAAAATGTAGCTTCCACACTAATGAGGACAGACTTAGCCAAGTACATGGACCTATGTTATATGTAAAAAATAAGAGAAATGGAAAGAGAGAAATTGCAAATTTAAACGTAATGACCGAAAACGTATAGTTATTTCCTTTAGTAGCAGACAAATGCAAAGAAGATTTTCAGAACAGCAGCTCTTTTGTTCTTGCCTACTGTATTATGTTATATTTATACAACTGCGGATCAAGTAGTTGATTAAATGCACACGCAGCACAGTACTCTTCCTGTATCAAGATAATACATAAAGTAATAAGAAGCTCTGGAAAACATCCAGTTACAGTAAAGAGAAAATAATGTATAGGATCTAACAGAAAGGTCCCTACATCACTGTAATTATTATACTTTTTTAACATTACGTCAAAATGTACATGTACCTAATTATATCCTTATGGTACTATGCTTTTTTATTCGTTTACCCCTTTTAAATAAGAAATGAAGAATTTAAATTCCAAATTAGGTGTTTTAAAACAGCATTCATGTATATACTGCTTTTGATTTGATTTGATCATTCCCCACTTTTTTGGGCTTCTGCATTCAAAGCAATGTAATAAATTGCTTTAAACCCTAATTGTTCTGTCATTCAGATATTAAGTGTCTCTCAACTTTCAGATGTTTGCTGCTGCTAATATAACAGGTTAGGTTATCCTAAGATGTTATTTATATGTGTGACTATGATTAAATTCCAAAAAAAAAGTAATCAAGTGTTTAATTAAAACTTAGTTGGCAACTTGTACATCTAGTTCAAACCTAATCTTTCCTGTATCTTTAATTCATCAGATCTTTCACTGTGTCATTCTCCTCTTGAACTGGAACATGCTTCCCTTTAGCAATCCAACACTGCCTAATTTCATCTTTGCTCAGCCATTTTTCTCTTTCTCCTCTCAACCAGTTCCAGCCAGGTTAACACTCTACCAGCTCCTTAGCCCATTTCGACTCCTCACATCCGTCAGAGACTGTATGTATTTGAGAAAACATCTATTTCTATGTCCCAAAGTTCTTTTCTCAGTGTCAGATTATCACCTCATGTACAATTTGTATCAGAGGTGCGTTCCTACAAGTTTGGACCGGTTTGGCTAAACCAGTACTGGTATTGGAGGCCTGTGTCCCTGAAACTGGCAGCGACCCAGGCCTGCCATGACCCCAAATCGGTTGGTGGGATTCAAAATTTTTCACTACCAGTTCTGTGGGCATGGCTTTGTGGGCATGGCGTGGCTTGGTGGGCGTGGGAGGGAAAGGATACTGCAAAATCCCCATTCCCTCCCCACCCCACTAACCTGCTTTCCAGTTCCGTTCTCCTGTTCAGGCAACAAAAGAAGATCAGCTGGGAAGCTGGGAGGCAGCGGGGGCAGGGCCAGCCTATCTGCTGGTTCTCCAAACTACTCAACTGCTACCAATTTTTCAGAACTTGTCAGAACTGGCTGAATACCACCTCTGGTATGAATCAAGTCACTGTGGTTTGTTATCATTTTTTACAAAACAGCATATTCTGCATTTGATTGCAGTTTATTCAATAAACCATAATTGTCAGGTATTCAGTTGGTCACTCTATCGATCAGCACTTTCCATGCCCCTCTGTCTCACACAACCTTCTTCAGATCCACCAGGGTCATTCTAGTGTCATCCTTTATAGTGTCCAGACAACAACAAAGGATGATACCAGATTCAATAAACCACTGGTAGGCAAATTAAACCACACAGAAAATGAGAAAAATATCCATACCTTGCCATTCCAAGACTGGAAAAGTTCAATGGAACTATCAAAACATCAAGCCGGGAGAAGGGATGTGTACCCAGCAGATCATACGCCGCAGAGAGACACTGAGGAAGCAGGTGGAGTAATATTTTTTTGCAGGAGTCCTTAAGGCACAAAGGAGCAAAGATGCGATGAGGAATAATAACCTGAGCAGAGGTGATAGGATCTTGGAAGCGACAAGGATATGGTGTATGACCACAAGCCTTTTCTAATAACCTGGCAGAGACAAAGAAGTCACTGAATGTTGATTTTTTTGGAAAAAAAATGTTATGAGCATTTGAAGAAAGTTCAGCAAAAAGTAGCCAAGAATTTTGTGTTATTTGTTCATACAACGTTAAAGGGAAACATTTGGATCAGAGAACAATTTCTTTCATTTGATAATCTTTTTCTTCATCCAATTCAGAATCTCATCAAGGCATGAAAAATGTGGTTGAGTAAGTTGCTCAAAATTATTGCTAGTAGCTCTGCAGGGATTTCAAATATTGTTATCTTTTGTCTCGCCATCACTTGCCCTTCACCTCTGCAAATTTAGGCAGTGAAATAATCATAATGCCTTAAACTACTCAATAATCATGAACACCTCAAGTTAGGATGCTCTTAGAGTTATCTGTTGAAAGAAATTTTCATCTTTATAAAGTTTTTCCAGAAGAATATGAAAGTTAGTTCTTCTACAGTCAGTGAAAACCACCATGATAACAAATCTGATAATTATAAAAACAAAGGACAGATTGAAGCAAGCCAGGGCACAGAAAAGAAAGGTATAAAACATAAGAAGGGTTGAACTGTTTCTATATACATGACTTGTTGAATCATAGTAGTTGCTAAATTTTTTTGCTTACGGCCTCTAACATTTTTGAAATAAATATTACTTTGGTGAAGTTCTTGTAAGCTTGACTAAGTAATTTTTCCTGCTTCTGGAAAAAACCTAACAATGAGATTCTATCATGCAGTCATCCTGTCCTATTCATAGAATTTTACAGGAAGTAAATTCTTTCTTCCATTTATAACCCTATCGTGTTTTGTCATTAAAAAGGGGGGGGGAATATTTGGAGGAGAAAAATGGATTAGTACCACAATGTCTTTGATTTGGTATAGTTAATTAACTATTTTAACCCCTTAACACATTTCCTGATTTTAAAAATGGCTATAAAAACTGCAGTTATGGTTTCTTTTACAGGTACACTTTTGTTTATCATCTGCATATAGGTCAATAAATTATTGATATGCAGATAGCCTAATTTATGTTTCCAAGCCAGAAGGGTGTACAGTCACAACATATTAACATTTTTTTTACCAAATTTCTTTGAATAAACTTTTGATATGAAACTAATAATCCAGAAGCAGTGGTTATATCAGATCTGTATTCTGCAACATGTTTTTAGGGGGTACTATCATTCTACAAATATATGAACGATTAGAAAGATTAGATTAGAAAGATTAGAAATGTAATTTTTCAAACCAAGAGTGAAAAGATGGAAACATGAATGGGATTTTAAGAGACAGCCTGCTAAAATATGAAAAAGGGGTGACAAAAATATGATACAGGAATAGCAATAAGCTTCATCAAGCAAGGCTATAAAATAGAGCACATTTTTTACCGTGCAAAATAATAAGCAATCTGAAATTTAAAAGAAGAAATGCTTAAAAACCTTGTTTTAGTAGGCCTCAATGAAAATTCACCTATTAAGCAATCCATTTGTCTTTGCTTTTAAAGCCTTTGTAGTGACAACTGCAATCATGTACTTGTTAACCTCAGTGTTAGAAACTAACATGGTTTGAATTATTTAAAAGTAACCACATTGTAACTGAAAAAACGTATAAGAGCTATAGAGTTTAAGTGTTCAACTTGCGCACTATGGAGCTGAAGTAAACCACATAAATAGCCATGCTCTTTTTCAAAGAACCCTTTCTTTCTGTAAAAGCAACACACCCTTGCCCATCCTCTTTCAGGGGATTGTTTCTGCTCTACATTTTCTTCTGCTTTGATTAAACATGTTCCACTATTGTTCCTTGACTATGATGACTCATTTCTTTTATAATAGAAAATAAAATGAATGCTCTGTAAAGTACATATTTTTCAGCTGTAATCACCAACCTGACATCCCCTTTTGAAGACAGCCCATCATTCTTCAGAACATCAGTTTCATAACTTTTTCTTTTAACTTCTGCCCAACATCCAACAGCAATAGCAAAGGTGGATGCTGGCATTGGCATTGTCACATAATAAAACCAGCTTAACACACCTAAGGAAAAAAACATGTAGATTATGTTATCCGTCACATTTGCTCACCGTTTGTTAAATCTAAAAACATCTAACATGGTTCAAGTAAAGCCTGAAATATAGTTGTTTTTGTTTTAATGTTTATTTTAATGTTTTAATTGAATAGTGGCACTATACAATTAAGTTTTACAAAGATAAAATATTACCTAAAATGGAACGCAGTACAGGACCCCCCCTTAAATTTCCAATTGCTATGCAGATGCTGAAGATCTGCTCTAGAGTACCCTGGGATCTAGATCAGAATTTAGATGCATAAAGGGTGATAACATGGTAGAAGATCACGAGAAAGTCTTATAGTAGATTTAGTAGTGGATTTCTTTGTTGTGATATGAAATTTCACAGACTTTTTAAATGGTGAGATTTCTTGCCTAATTTATCTGATGTGTAAGATGTTAGTGAAACTACTGAGTGCAATGCAATGTTTCAGGAATGGATGAAATTCATTTTTCCTTGCTCCATAAAGTTTTTGGAATCCCTAATTCCTAAGTTGGGGGAGGGGGGAATGTTAAATGTAGTGGGAGAGGACAAATGCATATGCTGTTTTCCAATTTTTTGGGGGGAGGGGGCTTATATTTTTGCCCACCTGAAAAATATGGCATGGGCTTATTTTCAGGACATGTCATATTTTTGGGAAAACATGATATAATAAATTAAGTAAATAAAAATACTGCAATAAACAAATGTTCTGTAACATTCCTTCATTTTGCTTAACATGCATCAATTTCATCTAATGTAATTATTCAAGAGCGTTCTTCTATACCATTATATGTTTGTTTTCTACAAAAGTTGCAAATTAGGCTCCATTTTCCCCAATAAATGTATTTTGCAGTGATGTAAAAGAAATTCACCATGTATTTGAAACTCCAGGATTTATAAAATGCACTACCCAGATTAATGCACTTTTGCAGTGGACCCACTATGTCATCATAATTCATAATCACCTATATTATAGTGTTATTAGAAGGAACTCTGTCTCTGTATTGTGTATGAACAGTTCTGAACACTCTAAAACTAGTACTGTAATCTGAGAGTAGCAGTCTAAATGCCACTGTCTGTGAATACATATAAAAGAATATGGGAGGGAGGAGAAGGGAGGGAGGAAGGAAAGATATTTTACTGGGGAAGGAAAGGACTTCTCTTTTACTAAAAATAGGGTACTTTAATTATTGGCAATTGGTTGGCTTCTCCGCTCCAAAAAAATCTAAATTAATGGCTAGATACGCTGTTCAGGACATTTCAGACCCATTCCTGTGGTCTCTTATTCTGGCAATAAAAACACAGAGAGGAAAGAAAAAGCTACAGGAGCCCCACATCAGCCATTTTGTGGTCAAATGCAAGTTAGGTGATTAAAAAGGAAAATCTGTCAAGTGTATCTTTGGGACTGAAAAGTTTCAGACCTTTACAAAGTTAAAGGACTATCTAAATGTTAATGATTACTTTAGATTCATTTCTACTTAACCGTTGTTTAGCTACTGTACTGTAACTATGATGCTCATCAGTAGTAGAAAGTTTCAGCTGACTTTCCCATGTAGCATTTTAAATCGTGTGCAACTTTCCCCCAAAATTATATAAAACAGAAGTATTTGATAATTCTTCTCTTCATTTCTCTTTATCTCTAACTACATTGTTTCCAAAAAAAAAGTGCAAGAAACAAACTAAACTAAAATTATTTTCTTTAACTTTATGTTTTCCTTTTTTCTTCCTCTTTACCTTTCTGTCCAGAGTGTTAATCCACTATTTTACTACATATATATCTAATGGGACCCTGTGAGGCTCCCTTGGATATAGCACCACCTAGGGTAGAACATATACATATACATATACACATACATATACACATACACATACACATACATATTTATGAAAGAAAGAAAAAGAATTTCATGTAATACAACAGAAACACAAAAATCCATAAAATATCGATGTGCAACATATTTGTTAAAAATTAGAAGTGAATTGCTTCCCATGAATATGCTGTATTAATAATTTTTGTAGCAATCAGTTCTCAACATCATTTCTATATGAAAATTTACATATAAATAACGGGAAAAAATCCCATTTATTTACAAACTACACAAATTATGTCAGCTAATTTTCAATACTGTATCTATAAATTTAAAATGTTAACCGAATTAATAATGCAGGAATAATTTGTATTTCAAGTTCTCTCATTGAAAATTCACCCAGTTTTTGATTGTATTATTGGGGTGCTCCATTTATTTTTTTTCCCTTTTACCCCTCTTACTAGAATATTTTTTAAAGTATCTCAATTATATTTCAATTTACTTCTTATTATCTGCCTTGTGAATGGATACACTGAGAAGGGCATAAAGTGACTTTTAAAAGACATTTAATATATTTTAATAATATATTGTCATATGTAATATAAGAGAAATCCAGCTTTTTATCATTTCTACTGCATTGCAATTAATTTAGTCAAGATTAAAACCCAAATATCTAAAAAGCCTAAAGACTGAAAAAGAAGCGATATTTTAACTCCTATTTATTAAATCTCTTAAGAGGCTTTTTCTTAAACCCAGCAAGATAATTTGAAGTGAAATATTTTTACATTTTGAAGGAGCAAATACCTCTTGATGATTTGCCTAGAACTATTCAGCAGTTTTCCAACAGATATTTCGCTAGAATTTTTTTTAATGTCGATTAATATGAAACTGGAGAAAAACAACAGATGCTCTAAAAACTGCAAATGCAGCACACTCTTCCCCAAATCTGAAGGAGGAAGAGATTTTTGAAATTGTGACAATACCTTGTTTCTGGAAAAAATATTACTGGACTGAAAGTTTATGGCTGCGTAAAAAGCTGGATAGAGTTTAAAATGAACTGATAACATCAGTGGAAAACACTTTAGTGAAAACTCCTCCAAAATTAACATTTATTTCTGGAACTTCCAATTCACCCCTGAAATTCCCAGCCAGTAGGATTCAATTTTTTTTACTACCATTTATGTGGGCGTGGCTTGGTGAGCATGGTTAGGCTTGGTGGACATGGCTTGGGGGTGTGGCAGGGGAAGGATACTGTAAAATCTCCATTCCCTCCCCACTCCAGGAAAAGGTTACTGCAAAATCCCAATTCCCTCCCTATAAGCTGGGAGGCAGAGAATAGATGGAGGCGGGGCCAGTCAGAGATGGTATTTACCGGTTCTCCAAACTATTCAAAATTTTCACTACCAGTTCTCCAGAACTGGTCAGAACCTGCTGAATACCACCTCTGAAGTGAGGGCACAACAAAGGATGGAAACAAAGGGTGGGTTGCTCCCGGTTTGGCCTGGTTTGGCTGAACCAGTAGTGACAGAGGCGGTAGGCTCTGACCACCCATCCGGAAGCTTCTGCACAAGCGCGTCACGTGCGCAAACACAAACTGGTTGTAAACCCATTAGCAACCCACCACTGATAGAAACTAAAAGAAATTCATATTGAATGTTAAGAGGAATTTCTTTTTTTTTTCATTTTGCCAAACAAAAAAATACAAATTCAAACAAAGAAAATTAGAAAATCAAATTGTGACTGGGATAATAGGCACGCCAATGTACTTACACATGCGCCCTTAGGGATCTCTTAAATATGGAATGAGGTACACAGAAGTTAAATTAAAATTAAAACTGTTAGTTCTTTTTTATTAACTTTTTTTAACTATGAAACTTTTTTATTAGTTTGTAGTATAAAATACAAAAATGCAAAAACCAGCAATAGGAAAAATAGGGGAGAGAAGAGGGAAAGGAAGAGTGTAGAAAAGTAGGGAAAATGACCTTTCTTGCCACAGTTGTTAAGTGAATTATTGCAGTTGATAAGTTACTAACCCGGTTGTTAAGTGAATCTGACTTCCCCATTGACTCTGCTTATCAAAACATTGCAAAAGGGGATCACATGACCCTGGGACACTGCCACCGCCATAAATATTAACATCAAACCTTGACTTTTTACTTTTACATAATAGAATAAACTAGCCATTTCTATAACCATAATCTGATCGGTAAAATTCAAACTCAAAATTTCACTTTTTCCCCACCTCAAGCATATAGTCCAGAAGTTGTTTCCAAGTAGAAACAAAAGTAGTTTTTTTTTTCTTTTATCAAAGCAGTCAATTTAGCCATCTCCGCTAAACTATGAAAGTTCTTGATGGTAAGAGCAGTTCAACATTTGAACAGTATTTATCAATTCCCAAGCTCTACAGGTTTACAAATGGAGTCTGGAAGGCTACCTGCGAGGCATGAATTAATGGATTTCTGCATGGAGCAAGGGATTATACTAAAATTATCTATGGGATTTCTTCCACTTCACGTATTTTATGCTTATAGAAATGTAATCTTTCCCAAATCTTAAAAACACAATTCATACCCATCACATTATTGCCTTGCAAGATAATACAAAATGTGGAAGGAATAAGAAACTGTCCCCCAGAAGAAGGCATAACTTTATGAAAAATGACTTCCGCGGGTTTCAGATGTCATGCTCAGTTGCAGTTAACAGAAACAGAAGCTAAATCTTCTAGAAAAAGGAGGCAGGGAAAACTATCCAAACCTTAGACTCACAAATATCCATTCTCACAACACTAAATTACTGTTGAGAGCAGGAGTTTTTGAAGTAGGTACAGCCTGAGCTTCACTGACACAGAGAAGTAAGGTAGGAGCTATATATCTTCTCTAGGAAGAAAATATTTGTCACTCCAGCCAGATAAAGGAGGGTGGTGGACGTTTAATCCTGTCCTGAACTGTTGTCACTTCTTGGATAGGGGCCAGTCAACTGCCTGTGGCCAATAATGGTCTGTAGCATGGCAGTAACAGGAGGAACAGATATCCCCACTTTCAATCTTCCTTTAAATTCCCATTTGGCAACTTCCCTCAATCTACCTCAACAAAGAGTTGGGGGGAGCAAAAGGCAAGGAAGGTGAGGCCAGCATTGCACAGTACCTACGTGTTCTCTGAGGAGAAAAGGAGCAGAAACAGATAGTGGTGTAGCTCAGGAAACTCCAATGATCTTAGCTAGGAGGGGACTAGTGATGTACAGGCAGGGAAGGCAGAGCCTCACCACTGTCATCATGAAAAGAAAAAAAATGTAAAAGGAAAAAGGCGAGAGCTGAGGTCAGGCTGAGCTAGTTGCTGCCAGAGTCACTGTGGATGACTCTGCTTAGTGCTTACCTGTTTAAAAAAGGCTCTAAAAAAGTGCCCTCTACAAGAGGAGGCAGGAGAATGACGTGCCTCATCTAATCTGACTTTAGCTGTTTTATGATTACTCGAGCAGAGTTAAGCAAGGTTTAAAAGCCTAAAAATTCCTGACGTAGGTGAGGCACATCGTTCTCCTGCCTCCTCCTGTAGAGGGCGCTTTTTAGAGGCTTTTCTAAACAGTTAAGCAGAGTCATGCACGGTGAGGCAGCAACTAGCTCAGCCTGACCTCAGCTCTCGCCTTTTTCCTTTTACATTTTTTTTTACTTTTCATGATGACAGGCAAGAGCAGAGTTGAAATCCTCTCTAAAACAGCTAGAAAAGGTACTTGTGGGTCGGAGGGAGGGGTAGGAATTCAAACTTCATCCTCCTGGTGCGGTCCAACTTGTGTGTGTATGTGTGTTTGATGGGGGAGGAAGGAGGGGAAGGGAGAAGAAAAAGAAAGAAGGAAACTTATTTTGCAAAGAAGAAAAACAAATGCTGTAGCTTTAAATCGGAACTGAGCATGCCTGGCTGCGGAATTCTGGGAGTTGAAGTCCACAAGTCAAAAAAAAATGTGTCAGTGCCTCACCAGCCATAAATCTCACTGCACATCACTGGAGGGGAGTGTGTGCCTCATTGAAAAGAAGAGAGGAACACTGTCCCTACCCAAGTGAGGATGTGCTCCCGATATGCCCTCCACCAGCCAAGCTCTACTGACTGTGGTCCTGGGGAAGAAACTGTGCACTCTCTTCTAAGCTTTTCCATGCTCATTGGTGAGAAGTTGTATCAGTTTTGGGGGTAGAGTAGTCTGAGCACAGCTTTGGCCAACTGTTCTTCCTAGTAAGTGATCTACCTGCTGTGTATCTCAGATAGAAGGATCTCAATTTCTGGCCAGTTTCTGGCCACTTCCCACCAATCAATGGATCCATGATCAATTAGATGAGGCTTATGCTCAAATCTTAAGCCAGAGTCAATATTTCCCCATTAAGTATCAAATGCCAATTGCTTTTTTCTGTGTCAAATAATACATGGTTTTTAGCTCGGCTTTTATTAAATATAATCTGAATTTGAGCTAAATTTTCAAAAAATAGAACACAAAACATGTTTTTTTTAAACAAGAAAACTGCCAAAATAATTTTTATTACTTGGCAGAACTGAAAATACTGTTCAGTCACAGTTGCCTCTTCTGAGAAGACAAATCCTGCCAAGCTTCAGATTATTAGATTTAAGGATTTTGTATTTATTCAGCAACAACCAAAACAAATATTGATGTTCTGCTTTAGAAAAAATGCTGCTAGATAGGTGGTCAAACTATAATGGTAAAAAAAAAACCTGATTTGCAGAATCTTGTAATGAATAAATAAATGTTTAATGTTTAAAAGTACCCATGGTACTTTTCATAATATTCAAACATTTCCGGCTCTTGTGCTAAGAAACTAGTCCTCGAGGGCTCTCATGAGCATTTGAGTTTGGACCACTGGTTCAGAGACATATTTGAATGCTGCCTAATTTGCTGATCTGATTTGCTTAAAATGAAAGCACCCATTCTGTATAAAGTTAAGAATCTGCAGCAAAGAGAAACAATTACTTTAAATTATTACTTTAAAAATTACTCTATGAAGTAATAAACAATTTTAATGTTATTTTATTTATTATTAAATTTATTGGCTGTTCATCTCATTACAGGGTGAGATGTAGTTATCTAACAGTAGTCGTCAAACAGAAAAACACAATGCAAAACTGATGCAACTAATGGGGATTTGAGGGATGGAGGGAGGGGGTAGATGCTTAAAGTGGATGACAGTTATAATAAAGAAAAGTAATTTTTTGTAAATCCTAAATAAAATTATAGTAATGTTTTTTGTGTTATTTGCAATACCCAAAAGTATAGTCTGGATTACTAAACCTGACTATAATTAACATATTAAAACAATGACAGAGTGATATCATTTGTTATCTAATAATTAAGAGCTCTAGACTTTCACACTTAATAATTAAGCTTCCTAAATTTAGAGCAAATTTAGTTCCTTTCCCACTTTCTAAAAAAAATTATTATATGGCACCAAGAAATCTACATTTTGTATACAAATTCATTCACATAACTGAATCCTCAGCAAAAATCTATCACAGTTTACTAAACTACACAACATAATAGCATTTAATTTAAATAATTTGCTATGAGAAACTTCCCAAACATTATCTCATTGCTTTATTAAAAATTTTGTAAGGAACTTCTGAGGAAGCATGGTATAAACCAAACATGTCTTTAAAAGAAATGAGATGATGACCCTGACAAAGACCAAAAAACAATGAAGAGACTGGTTCTTCAGAATCTCTCTGGATAAGGAGAAGACAGGAGATTACTCACATATAGTCTAGGTACAGTAAATGCTCCTTACAGGGAGATTGCAGGGCAGTAGTCATCTGCAGATTTCAGCACCAAGAAACCAAGGGGGGGGGGGTTGTCATGCTCATAAGTGCAGCAGAGACTTTTAAAGGACACTGAGTTTGCTAACTTTCTTTCTAATCATTTTGAGACAATTGCTTTTTTAAATTAACTTAAGGCCATTACAACAGGTTTGAAAAGCTTCCTGGGCAAAATTTGAGCAAAATAAAAATTAACCATAAGAATTTTAAGAATTAGAAATAAATTCAATGCTGATCTAAGAAAGATATAAATCATTAAGAATACAAACACATTTGGAATATTGAAACTTTTACTTTAAGATTTTGGAAACAAATAAAATAAATAGTGTTTCATAGAAACCAAATTGTTTTGTCTACCTTAATAGAAATCCAAGACTTTATGATTTTAGAAATTGGACACTAGAGGGGATGAAAGATTACAGGCAGAAAAAAGGGAAAAAAGTGTAAACGTGTCTTTGGTTTTTGATTACTACTGGAATTTACAAAATGATATAAAACATTTGAAATCCCTAGGAAATTTTCAAAAAATGGGCTCAGAAATTAGTTACTATAATATTAGCAATGTCAACTATGATGTCTGTTTTCATTAACAAACTATGCATAAAATGTGCTAATGAAGGAATGACAGATGTGAAACAAATTTTATCCGATACAAAAATAGTAAAATCAGAAACATTGAACATCAATCAAACTTAATTAGAAGATAGAGAAGTCAGCTAAAGTAGAAAAACAAATTGCAAGTCAAGGGAATGATCCTAATAAAGACTTTTTACTGGTTACACTAAAGAAGATTAAAACTCTGAAAATCAAAGTGAATTTACAAATGCTAAATCAAGAGAATGATAACTACTTTTTGTTCGATTTAGAAAGGTTTTCTAAAGCCTCAAAGAAGCTTTTGGGATAGGAAAAAGAGAAACTGAAGAAAGACCAAATTCTATAACATCTGAATGAATGATATTGTTAGAAATTAAAAAAAACGAATATAAAATTGGTTTATAGATTAAAATAGGTTTTATAAAGCTCTGGTATCCCTTTATGGACTTTTTGCTGACACCAGGACTGAAATATTAATGATTTATAGATTTACATATAAATAAGGGACAGGTTATAGGAAGAAGAGAGATGTGTTTGTAACCTTGTAGGGAGTGAAGAATTATCAAATTTGCCTATACTTGGGGTGAAGATTGGAAGTCACTACTTCATATATTCTATTTCTTTTCTTTTTCTTTCTTTGCACTTTTTATTCTTTCTATTTCTCTTTCTTTCTATAAGTTTAGTTTGCATTTGCTTTTAATAGTGTAATGAAATTATAAAGAAAAAAATTGTAAGAAATTTTACGATTGTATTCTTAGGATATTGGCAATGTCAAAAAATCAGTAAGATTTACTTCTGAAAGACATACTTATGAGAATAAATCAGTGGAAATACAGCAGAATTAATTGAGAAAACCAAGAAGCGCTAATGATACTAAGAGCTACATTAAAGACTATTTTAAAAAAGTTTTTGAAATGCCTCTATTCTTCAGTAATTATGTCAATCGCTATGTGTTGGCATTTTGTTGTGTGTATTTTTAACTTTAAACAAAAGTACATTTCTATTGTGAAGCAGATTTCAATATGATAATTCAACCAACAGAAATAAGGTTAAGTAACATAATCAACAACAAATAGCTGTACGAAAGTTCAAATTGTCAACTTGAAATGGTCCTCAGTATCAAGGCTAATCCAATCCAAACTCACCAAAAAGAAGTTATATTCTAAATCAAAATTGTTATTGTTATTATTATTGTTGTTACTTTTATTTTTTAGTAAGTATGCATACCATGACATTCAACTTGATTTCTCAGGTTTCTTGTATCAAAGAAAAAAAATTATTTTAGGCCACTAAAGGATATCTCAACCACTTAACCCTAACTCAACATACTAAGCAAAATTCTAACCTGATCCACTCTTACTGCAAAAATGTAATTTACCGCAACCAACAATCACATTTTTGCAAATATTTTAAAGAAAGATTTCAGGTTATTATAAATTGTTATGGTATCACAGAAACAGATTTCTATGATAACTTTGTTTTAGAATTAATCCATCTACAAAATGCATATTACTAGTTCCTGAAAATCAAGGACTGGTGAGAAAAAAAATTTGATAAGAAAGTAAGGAAGAAAAAAATTAAAAGAAGGAATAGGAAGGTAATGGTTCCAGATAGAGATGGAGCTTGAATCTCATTGGACTATATAGAAAAAATACTGCACTGATACTAAAGCATTTTCCAAATGAATATGAAATATTAATATAGCAATACATTTTGTACCTTTTTCAGATTTTGCTGGTTCCGCTACATTCTCACCACTCATTAGAACAACAAAGCATGCATCTGCTCGGACTGTAGCTTGCCATGTTGACATGGCAACAGGCGGTTCTTGGCATGGAAAAAGGGCCCTGTTGTTTATTGGAGATCCCACTGTATAAACACATGGTCTGTAGGGAACAGAAAAAGATAAGGAAGTAGTGTGTACTATACAACTCATTATAAGAAAAACAAAGTTGCTAACAGGAACAGAAATTCAAACTATTAATACCACTAAATACACCAGGTCTGAAAAGAAAGGATCATCATACCGGAAGATAATCATTTCTTCAACCTTAAGTGAAATTTGTATACATTCTTACTTGCTCCTTGACATCTCTGGAGACCAGAGAAGATAGTAATATATTGCTTTTGAACTTATATGAGGTTATTCTGCTCCAAATATTGCAATAGACTAGTTTTGGAAAAAAATATTTCTGAATTGACCACAAATTTACCATTACCAAGAATAACCTACCAAGTGGAATATGAATATGCGGATTTACAAATGGATGCATGTCTGGATAAGCATTAATGGTAATCCATTAGACTTTAGCAATCTTCAGGCCTATTTGTGACCTCTATTTGTCTCTTCTGGCACAGCAATGGGGAAACCAGAAGCTTCCATTTCCATTGAAGGAGAACATATACTTTTATATTTAAATAATGATAAATCCTAACTACGGTTGGTTAGACTTTAGTTTAGAAAGATTAAACCAGCAATGCTGAATAGCACAGAAAGGAAAAGCGGGCTGTGGATAAACCAAGGCTTCCTTCTTTAAATATAAGGTTAACAACTGTGTACAAACCAATCCTATGTGTACACGGGGTGTTTTTTTAGAGATAAGGGTAAGTTAAATCGCAAATGTTCTACGCTTAGCACAGTAGCAAATGGATGCTATTTACTTCTATGGTTAACCAAAAAAAGGGTTGTATTCAAGAACTAAACTAGAATTTGGCTAGAGCTCCCTCTTCCCTTGGCAAGTTTAGTGTAGCAGACAGATTTTTCTTCCATCCCATCCTTTCTACTGTGTCCTTAATTGTGGCAGAACCCAATTGAGTTCTTCTGAGAATGTAGTATCAACACATTTGGAAGGCACCCAGTTCAGGATGGCTATCCCCAAAAATGACTACAAGAGACTGAGACCAGAAAACTGGTTCCTGTACATAAGTCAGCCAAAGCTCCTTGATTTTATTGACTTTTGGTGGTATCCCTCTCCACTGAGACTCTTTAAATCCTCAATCAGTGCTTTCAACCATTAAAACAAAATATGACATCAAATATTTACAAAGATGCACAGCTTGATGACCTTTCCTTTCTATCTTCTAAAGATTTTTATTGCGATCCCCCAGCAGGGTATCTCTTCTTTTTATTATGATGTTTACTGAAGAAGAGGAAGCAGAGGCAGCCCACCTGTTACCTGACACATGCCATTATCCACTCCCACACAGAGAGTTTGACAGTAGAACTAAAAATAATCACCAGAATGCCAGAGAATATTTAAGATCATAGAAGCAATTGACAGGCTCCTTTTTCCAAGCTCTCACAAATTTTAGGATAAAACATATGGAATATACTAGTCTATTTATATAAGAACTCAAAAATAATGTATGAGTTGGTTGCTTGTTCTACATAAAGCACTGTGTTTTGCTGATGCATTTTAAATGTCACTCAAACCTGACAAAATAATGGTAGTGGAGGAGGATGGTGTTGATTGCTTTGTTTTTGCTTTCGTAAATATTTATGAACATTATTCAAGTATTTTCAGTCAGCACAGTTATTCCTATGCAATATTTGGAAATGTTTAAATAAACCCCACGGTAGCATAACAATAGAACTACAATTAATGTCTGGTGTATTACCTATCAAGCTAAGAATATGAAGGAGAAAATGCAGGTGCTGTTTAACTACTAAATGCATAATGCTGATGGCAAATAGATATTTCTCCTATGAAACAGGTGTCAGTTTCAATTACTGTTCGTTTGTTTTGGAGGAAAGAAATCATCTGATACATTATTACACAAGTTGGGTGGCTGTTAACAGCTAATATACACTATCACTCTACCCATATTTGAAAAATAAGGGAGAAAAAGACTTGCTCAATGTTTCTTATGGCCATAACACACAGATTCTCTATCATGTGTAAGGCATGAAGAATCAGGACCCCATGTTAATTTACGTTAAGATTTATTGCTCATACACAAAATTATTGCCTATATTCAAGAATCTAGTCAGATAACGGTCAACACTAAGTTGGCACTAGTTAACAGTTAACAGAACTCAAGATGGGTTGAACTTGTGGGAATGTAATGATTCCAGGCTAATTTCTCTCTTGACTCTGCTCCCAGGCACCTATGATCTGGAACAGTCTCCTCCTGTAGACTGGGCCCTTCAGTAATGATCTTTTGGACAGTGGGGAAAACCGAATTTTTCAGAGAATCTTTGGGCAATGATTGTTTGAAACTGACATTGCTCTTAGTTTTGTATGTTATATTTATTTAGTTATAAGCATTGATATTGATACATTATTGCTAATTTCTGTGTATAAGGGATTTTTATGCTGTGAATCAGGGGTGTCAAACTCAAGGTCTGCGCGCTGCACCCAGTCCACAGGGTGGTTAGATCTGGCCCACAGGGCCACCCTGGAAACAGCAAAGGACTTGCTCACAGTGCCTCTGCCAGAGAAAATGGAGCTTGGGAGGGCCACACGCAGCCCCCCCCCCCCGAACTCATTTCCACTGGCAAAGGGCTGCAGAAGACTGTCCTGGCCGAAAACATAGCTTGGGAGGTTGTTTTCACTGGCAGAGGGCTCGGGCCACCATAGGCTCCCCCCCAGCATGAATTATGTCAAGCTGGCCACACCCACCCTGGCCACACGCCCTCTCCCCCTCCCCCGAGCTCAAATACAACCCTGATGTGGCCCTCAATAAAATTGAGTTTGACACCTCTGTTGTGGATGGTTCATTACAATACATAATTTGTTGAAGCTACCATTTGTTGAAACTACTACCATTTGTGGGAAACAACAACACATAAATTTAATAAATAGTGGTAATAATAATTGCTTTGACTTTTATTTGAGCAAAACCTAGAGCACTTTGTTTCGTTGGAACATACCTAACTTAAAAAGTTCCAAAGCAATGATTCAGGCAGGCTGTTCTGTTCTAAGTAAAAAACTAATTCACTTTTGGTTTTAGGCATGCCTTTTATTTATTTTCCACTTTAAGTGCCCAAAGCAATCTAAAGCAATGGGAGCCATATTACATTACTTATATTTTGAAACAAGAACTTCAGTGCAAAATATAATAATACAGCATACGAGAACATTAGTATAGACCAGTGGTTCTCAACATGTGGGTCGGGACCCCTTTGGGGGTCGAATGACCCTTTCACAAGAGTCGCCTAAGACCATTGGAAAACACATATTTTCAATGGTCTTAGGAACCGAGACACCAATTTTATGGTTGGGGGGGTCACTACAACATGAGGAACTGTATTAAAGGGTCACGGCATTGGGAAGGTTGAGAACCACTGGTAGAGACATTTATACTTTCATTTAACAGCATATCAATGTACTAGAATAGAACACAAAAGTACTGAACAGTCCTCTATTATTTCATATCCCTACAATAGGAATTTAGAGTTTCACTTTATTACACTTTCCAACAATTATAGCAACTACTTAGAGCCCACTTCCCACTTATATATGGGAAGACAGCAGGCAAATTACAAATGATCTGTTTCTCTTGGTCTGGGAGGTTTCATAGTATTTCTAGCAGGACTTCCAGATTCTGTTAACAGTTTTATTCCTTATGCCATCCGTCTGGTAAACTCGCGAGATTCATTTTTGTTGCCATGTACATGTATACATCCGAACTAGACTGTGTTATTTCTCTGGGTCATATAATAATATATGCATATATTTTTGTTTATCATGTTTATGTGGTGCATATTGGCAGTGATGACCCTTTGAGAGCTGTATGCATTTAATGTATGCCAATTAGTGTACATTTAAACTGATAATAAAGTTATTCTAAAGTCTAAGTTCTAAGTCAAAATGCAATGCTGACACTGAAGGCGTCAGCTCCATATATCTTACCAAAGTTCCTCAAAGTAAGAGTGTCAATGGACCAAACTTATAATTTTGTCTTCCACAGTAACTTGTGCCACTTAGCATTTGTGACAAGGGCTGAGTTTTTAAATCTCCACTAACATAGAAGAGGCCAAAAGGAAGGCAATGGGAAGATTGTATCAGCACACACATGAAGTGTATAAAAGTTTAACTTCTGCAAATAAAATTACATTTAGGTTCAGACGTTGATGAAAAAAATTAAAAGGCCAACATACAGGACATCACTTGCTAAATGCAATTAACTAGTACAAGCATAGGGATTTTCTTCTAGCCATTTTGAAAATACACTGGCCAATCTGAGCATAAAGGCAATCTAGAACAAATTAGCATGTCAAAGCAGACTTATAAGCATTTGGAAGGCCAAGATAATCCTAACTTGAGCTAAATATGGTGGAGGAGGAAAGTAACGATTAAAATATGCCAATTATAATTCAATACAATTATTATATATACTTAAGGCCAAATGATAAACTGTAATAGCGTATTTATAATCCTATTTTGATTTTTTTCAAAAGGGTAAACATCATTGAAGAAAAAATTATTTCAGAACTGGGGAACAGGCATCCCAGCTAGCCACAATGAGAGAAAAATGCTGGAACGCACACAATGACTTCTTGATGCAAAGCCCACCCTTACAGGCATATCAATATGCGACACAAGTACACAAGGCGTAGGGTTTGCGTCACGATGTTACAATGCATGCTTCATCCCTTTCCTCCTCCTAAGACATCTACAGGTTGTTAAATGTTCCTCTCTTGATACTATTTTCTCACCCTGAATTTACTCATCTCATCTTGGAGTTGTTATTTGCCCATAAAGCAAATAGGAGGGAATCCCATATAGATTTACATTGTTATAGAACAAACGTGTGCAGAGGGGTAGAATCATCTAGGCCAGTGGTAGTCAATCTGGTCCCTACCGCCCACTAGTGGGCGTTCCAACTTTCATGGTGGGCCGTAGGGGTTTCCTGTAACTCTGCTTTATACATTTTATAAAGTAAAGTGACTTCCCTACTTTATAAATCACCATTACTGTGGAACCTGTGGGCGGTTAGAAAATTTTACTACTAACAGAGATACAAAAGTGGATGGTAGTTACAAAAAGGTTGACTACCCCTGATCTAGGCATTATTCCTGAGCATAGCTTTGACCCTTTATGAGCATGAGGTCAGGTATCCCTACAATCTTGTATAGTTGCATTTATTAAAAAGGAAGCTATTCAAATATCTAAAAGTATAGGTATTAAGCAATTAAAAGACTGCAACATGAATTTATTCCTGACAAAATATTTTATAATCTGTATTACACAGCAGGAATAGAAATCAAGTCAAGAGCTGATAAATAAATAGCCTGTGTGCAATTAAAAGAAGCAAGTTGACATTAATGAAGTCTTGTAAGTAAGATGTGTGGCACCTATACAGTTCATAAGATATACTGGCCTTTGTTGACTCAGAGCCTAGAGGTGATGGAACTCCAATCCAACTAAGGTTACTATTCAGACAGGCTAATATGCTACAAAATTATATTAGGCATTGAAAAACAAGGTCTCATTAAAAAAAAATTAAAACATATAAAATTGCTATCTCATTAAACAATACAATTACATCCTGATCCTTCAAACGTTCCATACATTATGCATTTACAGCATTTTTAATGCAAGTTCTAATATTCCTAAACATTTTGACTGTTTAAAAGCAAAGGGAAACTGCTTTAGGAAATGTTTGTGTCCTTTATCTAAACTATACCAACAATCATTATCTTGAATATTTTGGCTTATGCAATATATTGGTTGGGACTCACAATGATAAAATCCTCAAAGCTATCACAAGCTCTGAAGTTTATCAGCTGTGCTAGTCATGCATTTAAATTCATTATGAATGAGATCATCATTCATAATTCAACTGTGTCCCATCTGGAACGTAACACCAAAAGGTACCAGATGCACTCAGGACTGCTGCTTACCTGTCACTTTGATCTGTAGTCCAGCTAAGTGATTGTCCTTCTGGCTTTGTTTTATACCATAATCTTATAGCACGAGGGAAGTCCTTTGGCAGTTTGATCCCTGCTTTCCTGATTTCCAAGCTCCAAGTGTCTGTCGTAAACAGAAGCTCACCACAAGCAGGTGCCTGGCTGCAATGATTGTATCGCTGAAGCTGCTCTCTCCAATTATTTGTTGGTAATGTCACAAGTTCGTGCACAATTTGATTCCGAAGATTTCTAGGGTCCTTAGCAGCATCCATTAACTTGGCAGAGCTTGTACATGTCTCGATGCCTGGAACAACAGCAACATCCACCTCCTCGACCTTTAACACACATAAATCACAGCAGTCCAGGACCAGCAAGAAATCTTCACTCCCATGAATCTCAATGTCACAGCAGTTCTTTGAACTAGAAATCCCAGAAGCCTGTTCCCTGTTGCCATGACTACCGTTTTTATCAGAAGTATCGTTTTCACCTTTACCACAGACAGCAAAATCATTACATCCACTTTTAGTTGTGCGAGCACTTGCATCTGGCACGCCGACTGAGCAGGCTTCGGATGTCGACACGCGGCAAGCTTCCTCAGACCAAGAAGGACTGGCTCCTTCCATCTGCTCACTCTCTTCTTTTCCATGTGTTCTGACAGGCTCAAGGAAAATAACTATGGTGCCTTCTACAATGTGGTTTCTAAAATCCACATCCAGGTCTAAAACATAATGTTTTACCAACATGTGGTTAGTGTTGGCCATCAATGGCAGATCATCTGTGGTGATATCTAGCTCCATTTGTCTATGTCTTCCATGCAAAGGAATCTGACTCAATCTTGCTGTTTCCTATACAGGCTCTGCAGCAGAAAAAAATAGTCACTATGCCATGCTTTTCACTTTTATAAAAACCTGTTATGTACAATAATACATATAGCCCGCATGGCAAAAAAAAGTGAAGTGTTGATTTAAATTAGGGCTACGAAAGGGAGCAATGTACACTGGAATGTACTTTAATGAAAAATAAATCTTTTTAATATGAGAAAATCAATATCAATATTAAAAATTTTTGTTATTCATAACAGCAAGGTAACTGCAGAGAAATTAACTTTGCAAACAATACAAATGTCATTTACATAACCACCAGAAAACAAAATTAATGAATCAGTACTGTACTTCTATATAATGTTATCAATTAAAAGTAACTTCTGAAATATAGAAGAACCCACATGAATTTATTGCAATTCAGTTGATATGATCGCTTTTCTAATTTTATAATTTTCAAGAGGTTATCTTATCTGTCATTTTTAAAAGTGTGATTTTTTTTTTGTGTGTGTGTGTGTGTGTGTGTTCAATTTCTTTTACTACCAGTTCTGTGGGCGTGGCTTGGTGGGCGTGATGTGGCCTGGTGGGCGTGGCAGGGGAAGGATACTATAAAATCTCCATTCCCATCCCCACTCCAGGGGAAGGATACTGCAAAATCCCCATTTCCTCCTGATCAGCTGGGACTCAGGAGGCAGAGAATAGATGGGGATGGGGATAGTCAGAGGTAATATTTACCAGTTCTCTAATTACTCAAATTTCCACTACCGGTTCTCCAGAACTGGTCAGAACCTGGTGTGTGTGTGTGTGTGTGTGTGTGTGGTGTATGCTTTTCAGTAAGATTTGACTCTGCAACTACATAAACAGGTTTATGCAGTTTCTTGACAACAGTTTCAGATGTGGTTTGTTACTGCCTTTTTACTTTTGTTCTTTGAATGTAAATAACAAGCATGACTGAAAGCTAAATGGCCTTTACTATTTCCTATACTAGAACAATCACTGACTATACATTACATATCTTGAATAATTACTGTAATGTAGTTTTACATTATGGTTATGTTCCCATATTGTTTCCCTAATATTAAATTACAAGAAAAAGAGACTTGGAAGACTAGGAAACTATAAACACTTTTTTGGGATTGTACTTGAAGACTTCTGAAATTTATAGCTAACTGTCCCATTCCTTATAATATAGATAGTCCTCAACTTACAACAATTCATTTAGTGATCATTCAAAGTTACGACACTGAAAAAAGTGACTTATGACCATTTTTCACACTTATGACCTTTGTAGCATCCCCATGATCATGTGATCAAAATTCAGATGCTTGGCAACTGGTTGATACTTATGACTGTCATGGGATCACCTTTTGCGACTTCTGATAACCAAAATCAATAGAGGATCCAGATTCACTTAATAACTATGTTACTAACTTATCGACTGCCATGGTTCACTTAACAACTGTGGCAGCAAAGATCAAAAATGGGGAAAAACTCATTTAACAAATGTCTCACTTCAGAGCAGAAATTTTGGGCTCAATTGTGGTCGTAAATCGAGGACTACCTATAGTGACAATCCAGGGGTGGGTTCCTGCCAGTTCTAACCACTTCTATAGAAGAGGTTCCACAAATCTACAGTGCCATTTAGATCCGGTTCCAGCTCCCTCCCCCCACCCATCTGCAAATCATCAAGATGAGGAGCAAGAGGAGGAATTCTGGGAATTCTTGTGGTTAAGTCCACAAGTCTTAAAGCTGTCAAGTTTGAACACCCTGGGATTTTCTTTTCTAAAGGGTTAGGGGTGCAAGGGTCTTGTAACTTGACAGCTTTAAGACTTGCGTGCTTCAAATGCCAGAGTTTCTGAGCCAACATTTTGGTTGCTAAGCAAGAGCGTTGTTAAGTGAATTTCACCACATTTTACAAGTTAGCCATGCCTACCCAGTCGCATGGCTGGCACGACACTCCCACCCGGTCACATGGCCGGCAAGCTACTCCCACCTGGTCACATGGTCAGCAAGCCACTCCCACAAAACAGGCTATACCTACAGAAGAGGTTCTAAAAAAAATTGAAACCCACCACTGTGACTATCCCATTTTCAACCAGATTAGAAATATTTCACAAGAAAAAAAAGGACTTTTCATTCAATGTCAATATTTACCTACCTAAAGGGAGAAGAACTGTTGATGAAATTGTCATCCATTAGTTGTTAATTGGTGCAGGTAGTCCTCAGCTTATGACGAGGACCAGAATTTCTGCGGCTAAGCAAAGTAGCTGTTAAGTGACTCACAATGATTTTATGGATTGGTTTTTGACATGGTTAAGCAAATCACTGCAGTTTTTAAGTGACTCATGCGGTTGCTAAGGGAATCCAGCTTTGCCCATTGACTTTGCTTGTTAGAATCTGGTTGGGAAGGCTACAAATGACAATCATGTGACACATATACCCTGGATGCTGCAACCCTCACAAATACATCTGGCTGACAAGAATCCAAATTTTGATTGTGTGACAGTGAGGATGATGAGACAATCGTATCTGTGAGAGCTGTTTGTACTTTTTTCGATGCCATTGTAATTTTGAACAGTTGCTAAGGAATGATGGTAAGTTGAAAACTACTTTTAATGATTTTTTTTGTCCTTTTTTTCAAAAGAGAAGAAGGGGAGGGATGGCAGAATCTAGCAAAATTAATGCTACATGAGAATTTATATTCTTTAAATATTCTGGAACTGAATTCCCTATAATCCTTAATTAGTTCTGGTTATGCTTTCTGGAGTTATAAATATTTAAGTCCAACACATCTGCAGAACACTAGGTTAAGAAACACTGTCCTGGCATGACTTAGGTTTTGAATATTCCTATGTTTTGCCATTCCAAATAAAGATCTGGAATTCGATTTTTAATTTCCTTTTCTCAAATCCAAACAATATATATAATTTTCTGTCACTGAGTTGATATCAGGACTCGTTTAGTACTTAAGCAGGCAAAAATGTACTTTTAGAAACCAGTATATTGTAAGTCTATATCTCAATCATCCAGGTCATGCATTACTAACACATTATGTTCCAACTTACATGTGGTTAAATTGAACAAAAAGCAAACCATATGATTTCTTTTGTAATGGTTGGTGACTTTATTTTCAAATCACTACTAAATTGCATGTGTTCCGTTTTATAAATTAAATGTGTGGGAGTGAAGTACAGACAAGTTGAGTAACTGAAATTCATTTGTGAAAAGAAGATTCTTGGTTCATTTCTCCTCTTTCATTTCTTTCGGCCATTTTTAAATGTAATTTTCAATGTGTATCTAAGAAGCACGTGATACTTCACATTTCTATGCTGCAATTATAACACTATGTATTATATACATGAGAGATTTCACGCTGCTCACAGAAGCAGCAATTACTTATAGGAAACCCCCCATCCCCATCAACAGCATCAGATACAAAAGGGACTCCATTGCAGATCTACCCAGCAGAGAGTTGATTAGTTACCAAAAACGATGGAAGTCCTTCAGAAAGAGGTGCTTCAGAACATTACAAAATAAAATGGTTTTGAAAGCAAACCATTGAGGGTAGCTTTCATAGTAGCAGCACAAACCTGTTTTCACAATTTGGAAAATATACTACACTTCATATGCATTCCTACTGAATAAAAAGACTTTTGCTAAAGAATTTGCACATCACACAAAAGTATATATTTCTGTCTATCATTGTTTTGTTCAGGAAGGGTGAGATCTCTCTAAGTTAGTTGCCTAAAGACTTTTTCCTGCAAAGCCTCACTACTTTAAATCAGAAATAAACCTTTGTGTTCTTAGCCACAGTTCTCTGAGTAAAGGATAAAAGGCTGGATACACAGTTAATACAAGCCATATACTGCTATTTATAAATGGCAATGGCTGAGTTCACACACTAATCCAAAACCACAGAAATGCATATATGGTAATATTTAGTGATCATATAAAGATATGACATGTAAACTTTCCTTCCAGTTTTTTTATACTTTAACAAGCCTGGAAAATATATAAAGAATGCCAGCAGCCGTTGATCCCCTGTGTTCCAAACAAGGAGCCAAGCATGCGGGCCACGGTGACCACACTAGTTTTACTGGCCATGGAAACCAGAGTGGGCTAAAATACACTAAAAACATCTGTGCTCATTCAAGAACTGAGCATTTTGAAACACTCTAGCCAATCCTTTAAATTAAAGCCATGTGGATATGACCTAAAAATATTTTGAAATATACATACATAAACATACAGAAATATATATTACAAAAATCCTCAGACTTGGAGAACTTTAGTGTCTGTTTTCCAAAGCTATGATCTATGTGCCTGGATAGTTTTAGTGCAATTAGTTTAGTTTTCTAATAATATTGTCTACTGTGAAAGAATGCTGCAAAACCATACTCTCTGTAGTTAGAATTGCATTACAGCAATAGCACTTGGACTTATATACTGCTTCATGGTGCTTTTACAGCCTTCTCTAAGCAGTTTTATATTATTCATTTGATGACAACAAAATTTACTGGCATTTAATTTTAAGACAACTAGGTCTTGTTAAATTGATCTAAAAGCAAGAAATAAACCACAGTAATTCTATACCATCCTCACTTACTACTTCATTCACAGCTACCAATGTTAGGGAATATATTCATATGTATTGTCATTATAGCAGATATTAACCATATTCAGGAAGCAGAAGTGGGGGGAGCTGGTGTGAAGGGCTATACTGAGCTGCAATTTCCTAGGAAGGAAGGAGCACATTCTAGAAATGAGGAGAGGGAGACAAGAGGCAGCATAGCACAACTCAGAGATAGATAGGAGAAAAGAGTTTAAATAGCTAAACTTTGGAATCTCCCAGGGTATATTCATTAGGCTGATGGTAGTAAGGTTTAGTCTGGCATGATTCTATCTGTTGTGTGTAACTGTAAACAAATAAAGAAGTGAGCCTTGGCTGAATATATTCCATATTGTTCTTGGGCTTAGCTTGACACAAGCTAAGGGCAAGAGACTGGAAACAGAAATTGAGGAGAAAAGACTGAACGGGGTTTGAAGATAGAAGGCCAAGGCTTGCCTATTTATTTGTCAAATATGTACAAGATAACAAGTATAAGTTTGAACATAAACATGAACAAAGAAAGTAAGTACAGATAACTGAGGACAGTAAGACAGGGACAGTAGGCACGCTGGTGTTCTTATGCATGCCCCCTTTATGGACCTCTTAAGAATGGGGTGAGGTCAGACGGCAGACAGTTTGAGAGTAAAGCTTTGAGAGTTTATGTTATATAATTATATGGACAAAGACTGTCAAAAAGACATATTCCATCAAGCTGCAGCATAGAAAGAGAAAGAATTGGGAATCAGAGCCATTCTGCTGAAAGCCAAATTCCATTTGACCTTTTTTCCCTTTAGCTGTTTAATTTAGTACTGTAAAATTAGGTTCAGACAACATGCTTTGCTTAGCTGTACTTTATTATGGAATAAACTCCTGTAAGATTTCACACAGGTTGGAATTACAAACTCTTATTTACAAACCACATCAGCTGCATTCAGACAATATGCTTAGTCAAAGATAATTAAATTATCGTTCAAACAACGGCTGCATTCATAGATTTACCAGTGTGTGCTCATTTAATTCATCTTTTTGAGTTTGTACACTTTGAACTATACAAGGGCTAGATTCACACATGGGCTAGGTTAAAATGGGGATAGCATGTGTAGCTCAGTGCTTATGAGAACACAATACAATATGAGAATCTAAGTTAATAGGAAGCACAGGATGTGTGATCAGCTAATTCATTACCTCCTATTCCCTTGGCATAGCTATGATAAACCTTAACCTATTTTTGCTGCACTTCCTCGAGAATATCAATGTAGAAGATTGATGCCCAAAGGGTATGTTTTGGCTTAGATTTTAAAATGATTTTTTTTATAATTTTGTAAGCTGCAGTTTATGATTTAGCACCTTGGGTAAACTTAGGTAAATATCCCTTTTCCATAAGGAAGCTAAAATAGCTTTGTTTCAACATTCATTTGACACTTAGATTAGTGAAGTTTTAAAGGTCCCTATGATGTGTATTGATGACTTTTAATAACTATTGCTTTAACTATTGCTGAATTTTTTTTATGTTTTGCATTTGATTTTGTTGTACTAAACCCAAAGTCCATTAGGATTCAAGCAAGTTATAACAAATAAAACAAATGTCCAACAATTGTAATTATTAAGCAAACCATTACTTGTTGCACCATATGAATCATGTCATTTATTTTAAAATTGATACTACTTTGTTGTAGAAAAACATGGGTTGGTACCTAGTTAGCTACAGAATATTCCCTCATTGGCATCAACTCAATGTGTTCCATCTACAAGGGAGAAAAGCAAGTGATGCCCATTTTATGGAAGTGAGGGAGGATGAGGCATAGTGGGACTGGTTTTTATGGCTGCAGTGGTCCTATGGAACAGCTACCCAACAGATACCCAGCCAGGTATCAGGAGAGCTTCCATTTTGATTGCCTTTTAAAAGCTGCTCAAAACATTCCCGAATGCATCTGGCCCTTGATTCCATCTTAGCTAGGATATGATTTGGTTTTATTAACCAAATGGTTTTCTATATTTTATTGGTTTTTGGAGTTTTTATTTAGTGGGACTTCAGGTGCCGACCACAATCCTTTCCAGGACTTTGGTTGTCATACGATTTGGTTGTGACCAAAAGCAAGACTGACTGCACATGCACGCGCACGCACAAAAGGCGTGGAAGGGGAAATCACTGCAGCAGGGAAAATTGCTGCAGCTGGGTTTATTCGGCACCCAAGAATGTGTTTGTGATGTGAGTGAAACATTTAGCGGATTTTTGGGTTGGCACCCGAATTGTTCGTGGTCAATAAATAATATATTAAACCTTAAAATCGGGGATATACCGTGTGTGTGTGTGTGTGTTACACATATGCAGCTCTATACACACAAACATATTTGTACATGTAAATATAAAAGAGTCCCTGTGTTGCTGACTATAGGGGGCGGTATCCATCTTCATTTCAAGGCCATTGATCCAGTGCTGTTCAAAGACATTTCCATTGTCATGTGGCCAGCATGACACACAGAGTTCTGTTACCTTTCCAGCAAAGTGGTACCTATTTATCTACTCGCATTTGCATGCTTTCAAATTGCAGTTTGAAAGCATATAGATAGACAGAAAGACAGGCAGGCAGGCAGAGATAAATATAGAGGTATACTAATTTTTTTTAAAAAAAGGATCAAACTACTTCCTGGAATGGCAATCTGAATTAGGTATTTATTCTACTTTTACTACTGACATTATTATCTACCAACCCTGATGTTAGTTTTATAGATATAGGAGGCTGAACTATCTTGATATTTAGATCATAAGTTTGTGGGTAAAAGCAGTTTCCTTTTTAATATTTGTAGGTAAGCTATTCTGCAATGCCTTTGTGGTACTTAATTAGAGAGACATAAAAAATTTGCATTGAAGGGAAAGTGAATTCCTTCCAAAAAGTGATTGGGAAATTAAAAAGTACTCCATGTGAAAGTGGTTGAAACGACTGGAATGACACTCAAGTGCAAGCAGAAACTTCATGGAGAAGCCTGAGAAAGCATCAGTTTCACCAAAAATGTCTATACTTTTTATTACAATCAATACATTAAGTCTTAGGACCATGATATCAGGATGTAAAAATCTAGACAACCCCTAGGTGACGGAAGAGATTTGCAGAAAACACTAGCTCTTTGCTGCCCTCTAATCACTGATAGTAAACACTTTTTCTCTTCTTAACAGTTGGGAAAGAACAGGATGAAGTACCAGGCCAGAAGTCTTCGGACTCTTCCAGAGACCTTTTCACTTCCCAGTTATATATGAAATATATGAAGGGTCTGCTTCTACTTCCTTCTTGTTGCTTGCCCACATTTCTTCCTGGGCAATGCAATTTCATCCCCTTATTCCTGTCCTTTTTGCAAGATCTGCCATGGAGGGGATTTAATGTGACACCATTCTACTCAAGTGATCACACAAAGATGGCAAATGCTCCCCTAAAGAGTAAGCACCAGAACATTTTACTCTCCCTTTCTTCTACACATCACTGGAAAGTTGAGCTCACCCCACATAATGAACAACCACTGCTGACTCAAGGAACTGATTGTCCAAAGCGACACCTAAAGGAACAACACATGCTAGGCTTTACATAACACATGAGCTAAATAAGAAACTGATTGCTTTGTGGGTTCATGAGTGGGGAAAACATAACCAAAAGATAGAGGGGAGAGGGGGGAAAGGAGCAGGAGGGGGAGAGGGAAAGCAAGAGAAAGAGGGAGGGAGAAAGAGGGGAAGAGAGGGGAAAGAGAACAAGAATGAATGGGCAAGTGGAGAGCATATCACCAGTTCTTCACCCCCCTGCCCTGCTCCCTCTGCAGAGCCCCCGTTAGCCCCCGTCCATCCAATTCATTGCCCAGAGAATCACAGGAGGAGATGCACAAAAGGTAAGGATCCTGTGTCTGTAGGAAAGCATCTGCCAGGAGCTGCTGCTGCTCCTTCCTTCCCGGCCCCTCTCCGGCTGGTTCAACCAAAATCCCCACCGCGAATTCAGGCAGACAGTTAAGTGGGAGCTCTTGGCGTGACAGAACCGGGTCGGGAAACGAACACACTCTTTCCACCGATGCCCCTGCCCGGCGCCCGGCTCAGAAGGTTATGCGCACGTCCCACCCAGTCCGTCTTTTAAATCGACAAGCTCAAAGGATTTGAGTTGGGAGAGAGGGAGAGAAATGGGGGCTCCACTCCGGACAGGCCAGTTCAGGAAGGTTGGGCGAGGGAGAAGGCGACAAGGGGTTCTCCACAGTGAAATGGGGAAAGGAAATTATGGCCAGATTGGAATAAAGGGGTTCTGTGTCCAGCAATATTTCCCGACTCTTCCCGCCGCTCCCCCCTCTCCTTTATAGTGATGGAACCGGCCGGAGGCCGCCCTGTCACAACAAGACCCCGCACCCCGCGCTACAACCATCCTCAGCGCTTGCCGCTCTTTACCTGGCGCACCACCAGCGACTTTTGGTTGTGTTTTTCACCCCGCTCGCCTCGGGTGTCAGAGGCGAAGGCTGCGCTTGATGACGTCAAGGACCAAGCCCCGCCCTCCCGGTTGTAACTCAATGGGGCGGCTTTGCTTTGCTTGTTTTTCCCAGCGCGGTTGTAATTTCTTCAATTTCGACAACCGAAAGTTAACGAAGCAAAGACCCAGATTGTTGTGCTGTGTTAGAAACTGCTTTTTGTTCGGGAAATTCTACTTGCAGCTGGCTATTAAACCCGAGAAGATGGGAATCCTACGTTCAGGAGAAACACAACCGCATAAATTTTGTGGCTCATAATCTTTAAAAAAAATCTATATGCAGCACTTTGTGTCTTTAACAATGTATGAATTTTCAGACGTGACATATCAGTGTCGTGGTTTTGTTTTACTAATGCAAATTCAGTTTTTGGCTACCAGTCCTTCTATAGTCCATACAGTTCAATGTCCATACAAGAGAGAGGTAGCACCGTAGCAGCAAATAGAAGGGAGACTTAGCTTTGACAGACAGACTTTGGCACTCTTTTACAATCTCTTTGGAGGGTGGTAAGATGTTGTCACGATGAAAAGAAGGAAGAGAAAGGTGCATTGGATATATTTGCCATCTTCAGTTATTTGTAAAAATAAAAATGAGATACAAATAAATGGTCAATGAAAAAATAATTGTTGCATCTCTCTAAAGGAGTGAAAATAGAATAGTAAGAATGGAGCAAAGTACTTGACAAAGTACTTTGTTGTCCAGTACTCCAGTCATCATGAAACAATTATTTAAGTAAATAACAGTTTGCTGAATTTAAATATAATATTTTCTACAGTCTAATTAACCTATACCTATACCATAAAGGTTTTTTTAAAGGCTTGTCTAGATTTACCCACCCATTATACTTTATATTATGTGTGAACCTGGACACTATTGGCTGCTTAACAAATCAGGATTAAAAGGCTTGTTTCAGTGTTCAGTATGAATTAGACCATACTTCTATTTAATAACTTCCAATCCCATTCACACTGGGAACAAAGAAGGAAGACAATCATATTTAAGTTTCCTAGTCTATGTACAGATTGAGACCTGAAATTAATTAGAAACCAAACTATTTTAAAAGAATCTCAATATACAAATAATTAAATTCTAGGATATGTTTGCCCTTTATTATACAATCTAGCACTCAACTAGACTGAAAAAACAATCTTCAGTCCCCCATTAAAAACTTCCATTCTTGCTTGTACAACTGCAGTACATCAGAATTTACAACTCCTTTTCCATATGTAAACCAATCATCTACAAGAAATGATAATACAATTTAATTCCATTCTCAAATTTAAAAAAGGATGGATTCTGATTTTAAACTAGCCAAGTTAAACAGCTATGACGTTTCTGTAATGGCTTGTTCCAGGGTTAGATAGAGGCCACTAAAAAAAACCCAAAGACAGAGTGGGCTTGAAGAGAGTTTACTACCAGTAGCTAATTAAGACAGGAATACAACTAGAACTGTTGGGGTACATTGAATATAACTGCAGACATTGCAGAGTTTGGTGAAGAACTCAACAAAATAAAACCGTAGTTTAAAGAAAGGAAAAAATAAAATACTATGGAGCATGACACAGTACCCTCTCCACTAATCATCAGTATAGGAGGGTCCCACAAAATATTTGCAGAAAGATAGAAGAGTTTTGCCAGATGGCTTTTGTCAAAACTTTCCACTTTGCCATCCTTCATTAAGAAGAATGTCTGACAGATGATTCCTACCAGTTTGTGATCTTTGATGGGAGGGAAAGGAACCAAAGTCAAGTGAATCTATCAAAACTTTAGCATGCCATGCCCATTATATAAGGACAGTATCATTTCCAGGCAATCCTAGAGGCTGGCTGTTTTTTAAGGTAAATGTTAAAAACTCTGAGATTCACTTGTGTTTCATCATTGGACCTTTCTCCAATGTTTTAAAATCTTAGCCAACTCCCTTCGAACTGGCTAAAAATGACTATGCATAAAAATTGTTGCTTCTTTTATTGTTATTCAAGATCATTTTAGCCATTACTCTATTTCTGAGTTGCCTTGGGTCCTGTCTAAGCAAAACATGACATCTGAAGGGCCTTGCCCCCTTCTTGATAGTCTTTTCCCATAGATGAGAATGAGAGACATAGCCTAAAGGAACAGTCTCTGCCTGCTATTTGTAAGGGAAACAAAGACACAGCGATGATGAATCAGTATCTTTCAACTTCCATTTATTTGGGTTCATTACTTAGGAAAACTATGTTTCCTGCTTGCTATACGGTTATAATTTTTGATCAACCCCGGCCTGAATGGAGCTAGACTCTTAAAAAGACCACTCTGAACAATGTCAAACTGGCATTTTAGACAGCTGCAAGCAAAGAGCTGCAGATAAATGTTTTGACCAGACAACAATTCAATTACTCATCCTACAGTGATGGGAACTAAATTTGGCTAATGGCTTGTGATCTCATCTTAACTCTTCCCATGCTGCTTTCTCTTACGAACAAGCTGTCATAAAACCGCAAACCAGCTCAGGAAGATAAAATATAACGTCCTATATTAAGGGTTAACTGCCCCCAAATAACAAGCAAGCCTTCTCTATTTCATCAGAGGCTTTACTGTAAAAATGAAGGCAATATTTGCAAAGAGATTTACCGTAACTGTTTAAAATTTTATGACTGTTGATGCATTCCCAGGATTAACACAGATCAGCTAGGGATGTTCTTGGCATTTCATATCCTGACCTTTTGCTATCATAATGGTAGAAAAACTGAATCAGCATCAGAGACAACATGTTTTACCTAATTATGTTTTCTCTTACATTTTATTTTTCAACTTCTGCTGAAAAATTAAATATGAATGTGATCAACCAGGCATATTAGAGTCTGTCTGTCATGGAATATACTATACGAATTTCTGTTTTTCCCTACCCCCCCCCCCCCCATTCTCTGGCTTGTGTCAAAGGTTTTCAACACTACTTTATTTTATTGGCTGATATTAATAACTGGCTGCCACTTAGGAAAAGAAAACCAAGGAGCAATACGTAACGGTCTTCAAGTATTTCTACGATGATCTCCTTTCTACAAAGCCACAGAGCATTGAATAAATTTATTTGATATATAGAACATGGGCTCTAAAAGGTATTTTAAATCTTCCAGGATCCAAAGAGTTTCTTTATCGACAACCAAACACATTATTTAAACCAGGGCTTTACAACCCTGGCAACTTTAAGACATGTGAATTTCACCTCCCAGAATTTTCCAGCCAGACATTTCCTATGACCTTAGACTTTAGGTCTTGCTGTTCAAGCAGCATATCTCTTGGCTTATCACTCATTCACCTGATTTTTAATGTCCACTCAATTTCTACAGCATCTTGAAATATTTGGGTAGTGTTAGTTAGATACAAGCACAATCCTTCACTGATTATGTGAGACTAATATGGTTCTTTGGAATGTAACTATTATAATATTTTTAAAAGAATTGACAAATACAAGTTTTGCACAATTCCTACAATTTCACAATTACAGCTGAATGTCATAATATTTGCTCAATCTTATATTTGTAATTCAAAAAAAATCACCTGGTAATCTCTCCTATTAATCCTATTCTGCTACAACTTTTCTAGCAAATTTTAAGACTTGATTCACACATCAGTCACTGCCTTTGCTTTCCCTCAAACAATACTGACATTCATAACCCTCTCCATAAATAAGGAAGAATAAAATACTTCCACTTTCTGTGTTAACCTAAACACAAGGATCTATAAATTAGTACCACACAGAAATCTCTAGTGTTATGAGTATATAAACTGAACATTTACATGTTCCCATCAATCATATGAACACAAACCAAGATTTCTTTTCAAGTTATGAGAAGGGGAAATGAATGAGTAACTGGTTGCTTAGTATTTGATGTAAATATTTTGATTCCCAGATTGTTTAGATAGCTTCCAGGTGCATACCAAGTAGACATTTAGGCCTTAAGGAACTTGAAAGGGTTTGTTAAAGGAAACATCATATCAGAGACTGAGGTATATGCCAGAGTTGTTATATCCTTATAATAGTCAGATTTATATTATATATGTTCAATACATTTTGTATTTTAAGACTTGATTGGAAAAGTTTTATTTTCTTTCTCCTTGAAGTTTACAATAAAGTAAGCAGTTTTCACAGTAACTTTTTTTTAATTGTTCCTGAACATAAATATATGGCCTATTTAATAATGTGACAAGCTCTGAAGAAGATTATATGCTATTTCTGATTTTAAAAGTTAACATATATTTCAAAAGACACCAAAATAACATTATTATAGCACAACCTGCCCTCCCAAAAAACCCTGCCATGTTACCTATGGCCTAATAGCCTAGCAAATCATTATAGTATTGTTATAATCCCTAAATAGGAACATGGTGGCTCAGTGGTTAAGATGTTGAGCTTGTCAATCAGAAAGGTTGGCAGTTCAGTGGTTCGAATCCCTAGTGCTGCGTAACGGAGTGAGCTCCCATTACTTGTCCTAGCTTCTGCCAACCTAGCAGTTCTAAAGCATGTAAAAAATGCAAATAGAAAAATAGGGACCACCTTGGTGGGAAGATAACAGTGTTCCATGCGCCTTCAGCATTTAGTCATGCTGATCACATGACCACAGAGATATCTTTGGAGAGCCCTGGCTCTTCAGCTTTGAAACAGAGATGAGCACCGCCACCTAGAGTCAGGAATGACTAGCACATATGTGCGAAAGGAACCTTTATCTATAATCCCTAAACACAAGAGCTGGTCTTATCATTAGTCAAAGTGAGACAACTGATTGGGAATATCATAAAATGCTAGCCTATTTTTAATTATTTAATTATTGCTGCATTTTTATTTCAGAGAAGGATGAAAAGTACATGTGGAATTTTCGATCAGATTCCAAATTAATTTGATCCATAAATGGAGGAGGAAGCAAAGTATCTAAGGCTATAGATTATTAAATTATTAGTTAAAAATTATAGAATAACAGAATAACAAAATGGAAGGCCCTAAAACAGAGACAAACTCTGCAACATGGGAGATCAAATAGATTCCAGACCAACCTAGCTGACAACTTTGTCATCCCAAAGGTAGAGGAAGGAACTAGAGGGACAGCTATGCTGCAGCTAATTCTTATAGTATTAACAGAGAAGAAGTGATAGTGGGGATTGAAGTTGCCAGAACTTTAAGGGAGAATGACATCACTTCTGTCCACACATAGGAGTACAACATGAATTCAATGTATCTGCTCTGATAATATCTAGGAAAGTGGGCTGTATATATCGTTCTGATAAATTCTATAAATCTCTTCCCACAGCTCTTGAATGCCAGAACCTGGATAGCTCCAAAAACAAATGCAATGTATTTTGTTATCAAAAGTACAAAGTCCATGAGTTCAAGTCTCAGGAGAGAGTTTGTAGCCCGCAATGTAATATCTGGCTATCTTTGTCTGATGATTCCTAATAAGGATAATACTGATTGCATAGGTCATTCATTCTACCATATATTTTATGCCATCCATTCATTCATTTATGTGTGTGTGTATGCACATCTGTATGGCGAAAGTATGGAAGTGGTTAGCTATTACCTTCTGTGATGATTTTTCAACTTTCCATTGGAACTGAAAGTGCTGGGATTTTCTGATGATCTCCCAGATTAAAACTTCTTAGCTTTTTTGATGAGCTAATGTTGCTAGATACTGCCCTCTGCTGTAGGGATAGCATAATTTCTCCCACATTGCTAATACATATTACTCATCCTGTGCATCTATTTAATAATAGTGTAACATCTGGCATCTATGTTTGATGATTCCTAATAAAGATAATACTGATTGCACAGGTTGTTCATTCCACCATATATATGAAAAACCTATTATGTCATTATATAATTGCCTTTGTGTTTGTTGCGTGTGCTTGGGCTTGTTGCACAAAATATATTGTAGGCCTTGAGTAAGACTCTCATGGTAATAGTATTTTGCTCCCATGAAATGCTGAGTTACAGGATATTACTGTTTTTAAAATGTGCAAAGATTTTCCTTGCACATATATTTACAGCATAGCATATTGCAATGATGGAAACTTTGCTTATTTTATTAGTAAATAAATGATAAATTAAAGGGAGCAATGGCTACAACATTATTTGCTTTTTCCCATTCCTTTCCTGCCCATCTGTGAATTGCAAAATATTGCATTGCTAATCTTTATTTGGAATTTATAATTTATACAAAAGTGATAACAACAAAGTTCAAGAAAACAAGTATTAAGTGTATACCCCCACATTTGTTGAGAAATCAGTTAATTTCCTTAGATTGCGTATAACCCATAGAACTGGGATACATTGAAGAAGTATCACACTTATCGAAAAGTTCTAATTCACTCTGACTTTTCAGTACTGAAATTGTATTTAAGACTGCTGTTTAGAGTTAAAGAGACGATCATGTGGCTGAACTGCAGAGAGAGATATTTCATGACATTTGTAAACAAATTGGAGAGATCAAGCATTCCTAAATTATAGGAAGGACGGAAGGGAGGGAGGAAGCAATTCAGTTTTAGTCTGAGGTGAAAATGCTAAGGGTCCAGGATGTTTTACAATTATTTCTAATGTCTTTATTCCACTCTGCTTTAGTTTTAAGATCTTGAATATATTAAACTATTATCTCAGCTGGATTTATTCCAGAAACCTTATTTCAAATCACTCATTTTTGACCAGCACAAAACTACTAGTTCAGTACAAATGTATGTAATGAATTAACACATTTTGAATTATTGACCAAGATTTATTTCAAGAAAAAAGCCAAGCTTACATGAACATAAATATGGTTGCCATTTTCTATAATGCTTTCAATACTGTTGAAAGCATTTTGTAAATGACTAAAAAGGAAATTGGCCTTGACTGTTCTTTGGAAGGACAGATTACTGAAGCTGAAGCTCAAATATATTGACCACCTAATGAGAAGAGAGGACTCATTGGAAAAGACCTTGATGTTGGGAAACAATCTTCATGAGGAATTGATCTTTTCATGATAAAGGACTGATAGAAATGTCAGATCATGTTTCATCTGCTCTGAGCTAAAGATAAACCATTATGGTCAAAAATGAAATTCTGTTGTCTGCTCTCAAAGAAAGTATATACTACCCATATACATACACACCACCACACCTATTGACATGACACACACACACACACACACACACATACTATACATACATACATACATACACCCATACATATAAATATTAATCACTGCCCATTTTGAATACATAGCAGAAAGAGGAAACTTGAGAGTTCACAAGGTTGATACTTTATGGAACAAAACTGTAGCTGAATCTAGATGTTTTGCTTCAGGTACCACGAAGCCTCCTCCCAGAAGGTAACAAGGAAAACGGGTCATGAAGAGGATGTGTAGCATCCCAGACAATCCTGCGAACTGTGTTCAAGCATCGCTTATATGCTATGTCCTGTATAGAAGGAAGAGAACTCGCAATGATCTTTTCTGCCATCCTCACCACTCTCTGCACCGTGTTCCTGTCTGAAGCAGTAATTCTTCCAAACCAGGCTGTCATGCAATATGACAGGATGCTCTTGATCGGCCATCTATAGAAAGTGATAAGGAAAAGGGGAGGAAGATGTTATTTTCTCATGCAACACAGAAAATAGAAGCACTGCTGTGCCCATTTCACCAGTGTCTCGCTGTTAAGTAACCAATCTAGTCTACTCATTAGCTGCACACTCAGAAACTTGATGCTGCTAAGAGAGAATAAGTTAACATTTCCAAGTACTGGAAGACCCTGGGATAATCTATAACCAGTGGTGCAATTCAGCTGGTTCTACCCAGTTTGGGCAAATTGGTAGTGGTGGTAGTGGGAGGCACCATTTTTGATGCTCTGCACATACGTGCATGCTCACATTTACGAACCGATAGCAAAGGTAAGTTGATTTCACCCTGTCTATAACCACTTCTGCAATGAGACCAAGCAGCTCAGTGAGAGATGCAGCCATGTAACTGGGAGGATAATACATTGAGCATCACCCAAAGTTTTCTCTTCCAGAGCAACATCAAATAGGGCCTTTCATGTGGCCACTTATGGGACAATCCTGCAATGGCCATGTTCTCCAGATACACAAGAGCCTGATAATGCCCATTATGTATTACTTGGTGTCATTGCTACTCAGAGCCCACTGCTTCATCTCCTTCACACTGCTGGTCCAATCTTTTAAAAGAATAGGCTTACTGAGTTCCATTTCCTTGGCCTATCGAGCATCCTTTTAAAAAATGCTATACATTATTATGATCTCTACATAGATATTAGGTTTTTTAAATGAACTGTTTTTTTCATATTTACTGCCAAATTTTGATTGATGCAGGTATCCCAGTTAAGTAATACAGTAAAGTACTGCCATAAAAATAAAACCATAAGATCACAACTGTAAAACTAAAACAAAAAAGGGCACTAGGTAGCAGTATCAATATTCTGTATCTTTTTCTTGTTCTTGTCTGACTTTTGTAGCTCAGGTCTGATACAGTAGCTACACAGAGGAGGTGATTGGCTTTAATCTGATCCAGGAGGCTGCACAACATGTCAAACTTTGTAATACTAATCTTGGTTACTGTTCGCGGCTCTTTTTGAATTTAATGTAGTTTGTGAACTCAGAAAAATAGGTTCATTGAAGAAGCAAGTATGTTGTATGCAGTTTTCCCCACTTGGGGTAGTAGATACAAAGATGCACACTACTATACAAACAGAAAGGGGAACGGATATTTATGTCTGAAGAATATATTCAAGGCGGAGTTTCTTCACATTGCCTATTTCTCATTGGTTAATATCTTTTCTTAAGATTTTTTTTAAAGCAACGAGTCCCCGATCAAGTTAGATCTAAATTGCTATTGTATTCGGAAACCTGCAAGGCAGGGCTGTCCAACCTTAGTAACTTTTAAAGACTTTTGTGGACTTCAACTCCTAGAATTTCCCCAGCCAGCAAATGAATCAACATGGCTGGTTGGGGAATTCTGGGAGATGAAGTCCACAGTCTTAAAGTTGCCAAGGTTGGATACCTCTTCTCTAAAGGGCAGAAAGGAGGCGAGGGGCTGATTCGCACGCGATATTACGCCATAAAGCGATGTGTGTGGTTGGCTTTAGCGCAACAGCCGTGTCTTAAATTCAAACTTCGTAATCGGTGGCGCGCCCCCTGGCTCTTCCCTTCCCTCACTTTCTTATCGGTCCTGTTTCGCTTGGCCGGTTTCCCCGCGTCTTTCCTAGTCCTAGTCCCGAAGATCAAAATCAACCCAGGGATTATTCCGCGAAAGCCACGAAACCCCGTTGCTCTCCCAACTCGGAATGGGGCTTCCCCACCCCCTCCTCAGGATTGGGCGGCTGGGGGGAGGAGACGGCCCTCCTCTCCTTCTCCCCCTTTGCGGAGTTGGGCGGGCGTAGTAAAGGAGGTGGACCTGGGAAGCGACGGCACGGCCTCCGCCGTTGCCAATCGCGCCCGTCCCCTCTCAAAAGGATTCGGCTCGGCCACCGCTTCCTCCTCTTCTTCTTCCTCCTCCTCCTCCCCCGTCCAAGCTCCAACACCACAGCCGTTTGCCATCATGACAGACCGGTCCACCTTCGACACCAATGTGACCACTGTGACCCGGTTCGTGATGGAGGGAGGCAGGAAAGCGCGGGGCACCGGAGAGCTCACCCAACTACTCAACTCGCTCTGCACGGCCGTCAAAGCCATCTCCACCGCCGTGCGCAAGGCGGGCATTGCCAACCTGTAAGTTTGCCCGAGGTCTCTGGCTGGCAAACCCAACAGCGATGGAAACCCTCCCCCCCCGCATCTTCTCCGGGGTTTCTCTTGAGACTAGGGTGCTGCTTAAATGAGGGTGACAGGGTGGTCCTTCAGCATTGCTGGAGAGACTCGAAAATGGGGAGCTTCGAAAAGGTCCCGTGGTGGTTGTAGGTGTCTCATGAAATGCAGCAGGGATCGTCTTCTCCCCATTCAGGACAGGACAGGTGTTTTGACTAGCTGACTCTGCCAGGTGTCAGAAGGAGCCTGGAGTCTGCTAGATTACTCAGAAGGAAGATGATCTACTTTATTTCTCTGCCTGGAAAAATGGCAGGGCACCCGAGTTGTTCCCTTTTCTTTCTCTGTTGCTCAATTTCATTTTGCACACTCTTGAGATGGAGTGCGAGGAGCCCCCAAAAGAGCTGCTGGAATTGCCTCGTGTTCACTTTCCTTTGCTCTGTGTGTCCCATCCTTTCTGGTCTTTCTCTTCTTATTTTTATTTTATTTATTTTATTTATTTGTTTTGTCAAACATGTATAAGATAATATAGTTACATACAAGAATACATGAAATGGATACGAATAAATGGGGTTGTTAGGACAGGGACAGTAGGCATGTTGGTGCACTTATGTACGCCCCTTACAGATTTCTTAGGAATGGGGTGAGATCAACAATAGACAGTCTAAGGTTAAAGTTCTGGGGGTTTGGGGAAGAAGCCACAGAGTCAGGTAACACATTCCAGGCATTCACCACTCTGTTGCTGAAGTCGTATTTTCTGCAATCAAATCTGGAGTGATACTTTACCTTAAGTTTGCATCTATTGTGTGCTCATGTGTTGTTGTGGTTGAAACTGAAGTAGTAATTGACAGGTAGAACATTGCAGTAGATAATTTTATGTACTATGTTTAGGTCAGACCGAAGGTGGCATAGTTCTAAGTTGTCTAAGCCCAAAATTTCAAGTCAGGTGGCATAAGGTATTCTGTTGCAAGTAGTGGAATGGAGGACTCTGCTTGTGAAATATCTATGGACTCACTCAATCGTATTAATGTCCGATATGCAGTGTGGGTTCCAGACAGATGAGCTGCATTCGAGAATTGGTCTAGCAAATGTTTTGTATGCTCTGGTTAGTAGTGGGAAAGTTGTGTTGGTGGTCCCTTTCAAGGTCCACCTACATTCTTCTCTTGGACAACCAAGAATTAGCCCCATCAAGCCCCATTACTCTTCCATAGGAAGCCACCCTGAAGGGGAAAAGTAACTAAACTAGAAAGTTCTCTTGCAGAGGGCCCAAAAGGAGACAGCTTTTGAGAAATGGAATATGCAAGCACATCATTGGCCTGGTCCTTCCTACACACTTTGTGGCATGCAATACTGTGGATGATTAGATTCTGCTCAGCTTGATGTGCGAATTCAGCAGCTATGATTTGTAAATTGGAGCTTGCTGTTACATATGTAAGTAGGCAGTCATGATTTATTCAACAAATTATTAAATAACTATGCCTTAGTTAGTACGATATATGCATTTTTCAGGGAGCAGCTATCTTCTTTCACGGTTTCAGAGTGAATCTTGTCTTTAATTGCTCAACCTGCTTCTGTCTCTGGATTAAACTTGATGGATTTCATGGCCACAACATTCAGCTATATCCTCCTAATCTTGTCCTCCATATCCACTGCCAAGAGAGAACAAGTGTTCAGCTTGTTTTCCTTCCTAGGATGCCCCTGTCTTCCTGCATGCTTTTCAGGGAGGAGTGTCTGCATATTATTACTTGTCCCCTCTCATTTGCCATCAAGTTTTGGTTGACCAAGGGATGGAGAATATAGGTATGGTACCCCAAAATATGACTCTAGAATAGTGATGGCAAACCTTTTTGGCACCAAGTGCCCAAACTGGAACATGCGTGCATGCCATGCATGGGTGTGTGTGTGCGCGCATGCTGGAGCATCCAAAACCCAAAGACCAGCTGGCTGGTGTGCATACCTGTGCCTGCCCGCCAGCTGGTGTTTGGGTTGCCATCATGCACATGTGCGCATGTCGCGTGTGCCGGAGCATTAAAAACCTGAAGATCAGCTGACCGGTGCACACATGCCTGTTTTGGGGGCATTTTTGAGCCATTTTCAGGCTGTTTTTCAAGCCATTTTCAGGCCGGTTTTGGGGCATTTTCAGACTGGAAACCAGAAGAGCAGCTGGCGATGGCACGTGTACCCACAGAGAGGGCTCTGCGTGCCATGTCTGGCACATGTGCCATAGGTTCGCCATCATGGCTCTAGAATCTATTCTAGAGTCCAATGTCGGAACTTCCCTTCTTGAAGTTCCACTCCTGTATTCTGTAGCTAACCAGGATCCATCAAAATGAAAACTAGTGCAACTTTTCCGAATGACTCTTCAGAGTTTGGAACCCATTCTTCAGCTGGGCCTTTCTGATGTCTATGTTGTCCTCTGATTTGCTGTAGTTTACTTTTTAGCATTGGACTCCAACCTTTCTTCTTTTATTTTGCCAAAACTCTGTAATTCATCAATCTAATTTTTATACTTATTAAGTTTCCTGGAATATCAGCTAATCTATTTTGCCCGTCCTATAATTTGAAGATGTGCTGGGAATGACAAGCATTGTAGTACAAGATCTCAGCCAACTACAGGCAGCCCTTTCTCACCTAACTACTCAGTCTGCATTTTCATTGAAGAGACTGGAAGAAAAAAGGATTCCCTACTTATTTTATAACTGTGCCTAAGCCTTTTGGGTACAAAAATCAAACTGTTAAAAGTGACTTCCTGTTAATGAATCTGTATTCAATGTTAGATATATATGACATTAGAAAATCAGTTTCTTATATATTTAACTGGTATCATTTATTCAGGTACTTCACCGCAGTAAGTCCTATTCATTTAAATTAGGGTTGCTTACCAGGTAAATAGATGTACAATTGCAGTTTTGGTCTTGTTCTTCCCTCCTTTTAGTCTAACATCATTTGGTAATTACAAAAATAAGTTCAGTTTGATAGAAATTGTGTAATATTACACCAGAACATTAGAAAAAAAATCACTCGGAAGATTTTGATCAGTAGAAGGTGGAAGGTAGAATCCCAACCACCCAACTTTCTTTGGGGGCAAAAGGTAGCTCAAGAACAGTAACTTTGAAGTGTGTGTAAATGCCCTGCAATTGTATTCATTGCCTTGGGAGCAAGTTATGATGAAAGTGCAGCCATTTAAGGCCTCTTCCCACAGGAAGTGGCAAACTGAAAAGACAGATGTTGCCTGCTTGGTGTACGCATCTATGTCGACATACCTTGTATTTCTTAATGGACTTTGCTTATGTTTGCTCTTCTTTTAGTGCAATCGGCAAATAAGCAAAGTTGAGCCATCAGAGAATAATTGGCTATTGGGAGATCCTCTTGAATTTGGGTAAAGTTAATATCTGATTCAGATAACATCTTGTTAGATTTTGTTACTCTGAACTCTTGGAGAACACTCCCATATCTGCATGTGTATCTGGACAGTGGACAGCATGATCTTATTTGGTTATGAATTCCTGTGTGAATTTTAAATATTCTAAATCTTAGGTTCGATAACTCAAGTGTTTATAAAAAGCAGCTGAATTCACATATCAAGCTAAGGCAGAATTTTCTATAAAAGAAAAACTAACAAGGACTTGTTAGCTCATTTGTACAGCAATGCTGCTTTGGAGCAAGAGTTGCAGGTATATAAGTAGTTCTCAACTTACAACCATTCATTTAGTGAATGTTCATTGTTGTAATGGCACTGAAAAAAGTGATATATGACCAGTGGTGGGTTTTTATATTTTTTTAGAACCTCTTCTGTAGGTGTGGCCTGCTTTGTGGGAGTGGCTGGCCGGGCATGTGACCAGGTGGGAGTGGCTTGCTGGCCATGTGACAAAGTGGGAGCGGCTTGGTAGTCATGTGACCAGGAGGGCGTGGCCAACTTGTAAATTGTGGTGAAACTCACTTAACAACGCTCTTGCTTAGCAACCAAAATGTTGGCTCAGAAACTCTGGCATTTGAAGCAAGCAAGTCTTAAAGCTGTCAAGTTACAAAACCCTTGCACCCCTAACTCTTTAGGGAAAAAAACCCAGGGGTGTTCAAACTTGACAGCTTTAAGACTTGTGGACTTCAACTCCCAGAATTCCTCTTCTCGCTCTTCATCTTGATGATGTGCAGACAGGCGGAAGGAGGGAGCTGGAACCGGTTCTAAATGGCACTGTAGATTTGTGGAACCTCTTCTATAGAAGAGGTTAGAACTGGCAGGAACCTACCCCTGTTTATGACTGTTTTTCACACAACCATTGCAACATCCTCATGGTTAGGTAATCAAAATTCATACACTTGGCAACTGGCATATGTTTATGACAATTGCAATGTCCCAGGGTCTTGTGATCACCTTTTGCGACCTTCTGACAAATAAAATCAATGGGGAAGCCAGATTCACTTAGCAGCCGCATACTACCTTAACAACTGCAACGATTCACTTTACTCTGGCAAGAAATGTTGTAAAATGAGCAAAGTTCATTCAACAGTTTATCAGTTGAAAATTTGGGCTCAATTGTGGTCATAAATCGAGGACTACCTGTATCATACAGCATCATTGTGCTTGCTGCAGCCATACAGCTAGGTTTCCCATTAAATGTAGTACTATGATGTTCTGAAAGAACCAAACAACCAACCAACAGATTCAGCCAATGTTTGAAAGACTTCAATTATTTGGCAGCTAATAATAATTACTCTGTCCCATTGATTTTCATCAGAAAGCAAAACTTGGGTACACTTTAAAAAAAAAGGTGAATGACAGCCAAAACTACTTGTTCAACGATGTTGGGCTGGAGACTACCAAATATATGTCCATCTTAGCCTTTACTGCCCTTGTGCCCTCCACATTTTGAGGGATACAATTAATTGCCTGAATTCTCAGTTACACCATGGGATTCTTTTATGGGCAAAAAAGGAATCGATTTTACATTTTATAGCTATTCCCAGCTAATTATAGTGAAACATGTGGCTTATGGCTCTTGCAATTTTCACCAGTTTCTGATATAAAAGATGTAAATAAGCAATATTGGTGGTTAGGGAAAGTTGTAGATAATGTGGCACCAGATGATCACAACTTTTAGAATGCTCACCTGTGCAATGCTGGGCATTATTATTTTTTGGGGGGTATCATAAGCTATCAGTTGCCTTGATATATCTAGAAGGCATTTATTATGCAATTTCTGTTCAAGATAAACTAGGATGAATGTCATATGTATATATGTATTACCTGCCCATGTCGAACGTAACCCTAATTCAGGGGAAGGGGAAGAGGGACTAAAGTTTGTGAAGATCTATGTAAGATATTAGAATCATAATTAATTCTAAACTGCCTGAGGGTTTCATTTCACACACACACACACACACACACACACACACACACACATTTTCTGATGATCTTTTTTTCTGTCTTTCAGTTATGGAATTGCTGGTTCTACCAATGTGACAGGGGACCAAGTCAAGAAGTTAGACGTTCTTTCCAATGACATGGTGATCAACATGCTCAAATCATCGTTCTCCGCTTGTGTCATTGTGTCAGAAGAAAACAAAGAAGCAGTTATAGTGGAAGAAGACAGACAGGTCAGTATCTCTCATAAATTCCCCAGTGCTTGCTTTCAAGGCAGCATTGAGCAACAACTAGTTTTTTAAATGGATAAAGTTTAACCCAACCTGCTGACTTCAAAGGCCAAAGAACAACCCTCTGAAGACAAAAAAATTAGAGTCAATAGGCCATTGCCTAAACCAGCCCTTCACTAAGCTTAAGTCACATATTGACTACAAATAGTCTAATACTCAAACCTAATGGTCAGTATCTGGAGGACACTAGGTTAAATTTTACAGAGCAGCCTTATGGTTCCTTCATAATGCTAATCCAAGGGTAAAAATAATTGATCAAAGAGCAGCATCCTGTATGATCAATCACTTGAAAATGTCTCAAGGTTTTATTTTAATCCAGACATGGGAAGCCGTAGTTGCACTTTTTTTCCTGTTATTATTTTCAGCCATTACGGGTCTCATTATGGCAATCAACATTTTTATCAATTTGGGGTTGTTTTTTTTTTTTGATGTGTGTGTTTCAGGATTAGAAAAAAAAAATGTCATTGAAATTTGCTACTTTTCTGCAGGGTTGAGAGCATGAGGTTTGAGACACTGGAAGCTCCTAAAATCACAGGTGGACCTTTACTTGAACCTTTTAATTGTATCAAGTCTGGAAGTGAATTTTACAAAAGATTTGTTTGGAAGAATTGATGTATTATGGGGGTTATATTAAAAATCCCTTTCAACTCCCAGTGCTTATGCACTGCTGTGCATGCACTGCTGTACATTCAGTACCTTCACAGATTTAGAGCAACAGAGCTCAGTTAAACTAAGTTAGATATTTTTCCCTATGCTGCTTTGCCATTCAACTGTCTCAGGTGGCAAGCAAAGGACAGTCATCTGAATTTAACCGAGAGAGGAAGGTTCACTGAAAAATAATAATAAAAAAAACACCTCATGATCTTGCCACAATGATGCATTGGGAAAAGAGTCCCTCCATACAATCTCCATCCTGCCTTTTTTGAACCCTTTTTAAGACAGTTTTATACAAGGCTTTCTCAGTCTGATCTTTTTCTAAATGTTGGTCTAGTAGTTTTTTCTGGATTGTGACTTCTACTTGATTGGAGAGCTGTATTTTTAATTGTTCTTCCTAATCCTGCATGTCTAAAACATTCATCAGCTAGTTTTGTCTGCAGCATTGGAGGTAATGCAAGACCTGAGATGTACAGGGCGGGGCATAACCTTTTCCTAGGGGGTCACAGCAAGATCGACAGCAGTTTACAACTTCCGCGACACCTCATTTTAAAGCCCATAAAAAACTGAATTGAATGAGCTATTAAATGTTAAATTTGCTTTAAGAATGGCTGGAAAATTCGATTCGGAAGAACAAAGGATCATTGACAGAATAAAATGCATTGCCTTTCGAGAGGCTCGCGATGCTGGAGCGACGTTTATCAATCGAAAATGGATTGCAAACAAATTGAAACGTCATCCGGATTGGGTTACTGATAATTGGAACAAAACAGCCCAAGAATGTTTCACAAAATTTGGAGAAGGGCGTCCTCTGCAACTGTCCCAAGAAAGCAAAGCCATCATTGCAACTGGCAGTCGCAAACAACGAAAAGGAAACCGAAAAGTGGCCCAAGAAATCCTTCAAATTCGTGGAAAACGAGTTGATCAAAGGACAATCGGCCGATATCGAGAACGAGAAGGTTTGAAGCCATTCCACGTCATTTGCAAACCATTGAAAACTCAAAACACACGTTCAAGATCGGCTTTGGTTGTGCGATTGGTTGTCTGAATGGACCGAGGAAGATTTTCTTCATTTGGCGCCATCTGACGAATTCTTCGTTTATGCCATTCGAAAACCGAATTTCCAGAACGATCGAATTTGGGCTAAAGACGTCGACGACATCGCCAAACATGAACGATATCGACAAATCGTTCGCAATCCGACTTGCATCGGGATTTTCGTCATTTTCACAGCCAAGAAACTGCATTGGGTTTTGAAGGATAAAGGGGAATCCTGGGATGGCAGTTATTTCCGTGAGAAAATTTTATTGGAGAATGTCATTCCATTTCTCAGTGATCCAGACAATGTCTTGGTGGTTGGTGAGGCTGTCTTTCTTCATGACAAAGCTCCTTGCATGCGTGCAAATGCGACTCAGCAATTGTTAAAGGAAAACAATGTCGAATTTTGGGGCAATGACGTCTGGCCGGGAAATTCGCCAGATCTCAATCCGGCAGAGAACATTGGGGCCATAATTAAGGATGAAGTGGAAGCTCTGATGATTCAGGAGCAAGGTCAAAATCGATATTCGGTTGAAACTTTGAGAATGAATTTGGAAACTGTGTTGAAAAATCTGGAAAATCGAACGGAACTGTTTGAAGATTTGTTGTGTTCTTATCCACCTCGTTTGAATGCTGTTCGAAGGGCTAATGGTGGTCATACTGACTATTAAATCGTGTCAATAAACTCAGTTTTTGATGGGCTTTCGAATGGTGTATGAATTATTTGTGTTGTTATTACAAGTGTTGCTGTGACCCCCTAGGAAAAGGTTATGCCCCGCCCTGTAGATTGTGATATGACATCTTACAGAACATTCTTCAAATTTTGTGGCTGAAATAAGCTTCTTTTTGAAGATCTTGTTAAGCTTATTCAGAATCTTCTGAGGTGGCTTGCTATAGCAAATCCAATACATTTAATTAAACACAAACCCAAATCAAACAACAATTTCCCTTTTAAGAAATGTATGGCCTGATCATTTCAGGATTATGATGTTTCTTCCTCATTTATAGTTTGGAGTCCATCAACCTGAGATCAATTAATAGTTCAAACCTTTCATTTTAGATAGGAAAATGGGAAAAGTTGCCTACTTTCTTCCCAAAGGTACTATTTTATCAAAATATTTAACAATAAACTAAGAATGCATTTTTGTTCTTTGAAAAGTTATATGAATATTCTTTTCTTACAGGGTAAATATGTCGTCTGCATTGATCCACTTGATGGCTCTTCTAATATTGATTGCCTTGTTTCTATTGGAACTATTTTTGCTATCTATAAAAAGGTAGGATATATTGAATAGTTGCTAAATATCAAAGAGAAGGAAGACACATTTATATTAGTCTATTTTGTGACCACATTTCTGATTATGTTCCTGTTAAAGCTTCTCAAATCCACAAGTAACAATGGTAAGTTTTAACTGGGGCCATAAATATTATGACAGAGTTTACACTTTGTTTAACCACGTTTTATTAATTAAACAACAGTTGATTGGATTCACCCATTGTATTTAGTCAAAACCAAACAAACCATATTATCACTTAGCTCAATATTTATTTGTTTGTTTGTTTGTTTGTTTGTTTAGTTTGTATGCCGCCCACTCTCAAAGAGACTCAGAAATCCAGAGAGCTAAAGCTCAAAGACTTTGGCCATCTAATAAGGAGAGAGGATTCATTGGAAAAGACCCTTATGTTAGGAAAGATTGAAGGCAAAAGAAGAAGGGGACAGTAGAGGATGAGAAGGTTAGATAGCGTCATCAATGCAATGAACATGAATTAGGGCCAACCCTGGGAAACAGCAACAACATGAATCCAAAGATGTTTAGAAACAGTGAGGGGGAGTCCTGTGTAGCTGGATATTCCAGAAGAATGTGTAATAACTTTTCACCTCCAATCCAAAGTTAAGAGCCTGTGTTTACTGATTCTAGCACTTCACCATTTCAAGTGAAAACAGGTTTCGCCATTGCTACTATATTTAAAAAAATCCGTATCTGATAGGAAGACCATAGCTGGGTTGTTTTGCCATGATGTGTAAACCACAGTGCTTGTGTTACAAAATATGTTAATTGAAAATCGAACTATGTCAATTATGCTGCTGTGTAGTAAATAAACTCCACCTGTGTTTGAGCGGATACAGTTTTTCTTTAGTCATTGTGATTTGCAGCTATTTGTTTTCATGAGTCAGGCCTGTAGGATATAATGGTATAGGCAGCCTTTTCAGATGGGGGAAGTGATCTTGCACGTTGGGAGCAAAGTCACAGTGTAAACTTCCAAGTAGCTAGACCTGTAGGTTTGGTTAATTCCTGTAGGCATCTGATTTGCATAGTGAAACAATAAGTATGTTAAGAGTGCATACCATTTGATAGGCAAGTGGCCTGATTGAAGGAACTTGAAATTCTAGATGAGCATGTATTTAAATATATAGTGTACATTGATAGTCTTTAGATGCAACACTCTGCTATTTGTTTTAATTATTCATTAACTTGCAGATTATACACAAGGATTAAAAATATTGAAAGTAGAAAAAACGGGTTCATAATAAGAACTTTGGGTTGAAAACACAGCTAATAGCTAGCTACTTTTTTCCTTCTATCTACTTGTGGAGTGCAAGGTGGGAAGACTTATTGGGGATTTTTCCCATATGGGGATGGAATGTTTATTTTCTTCTTCTTTTATATTCTCTTTTACCTTGTATTTAAAATAAATAGCAAAATTTCTTTGTCCAAATACAGGAATTAAGAGATTGTGGGGTGGGGTGGAATTAAGATAGGGAGAACACTAATTCTCACACTGAAGAATTGTACACACTCTATAGTGAGTGAGCGGAGTATGATGTTATTGGAAAAATTGATTCCATCCAGCTTTGGGTGTAAAGAAGAAAGTAATTATTTGATATCCTTGGATCTCAAAACTATTATTTTTATTTAGGAATAATAATTGTCAGATATCCTTAAACTGTAATTTCTAGCAGCTCCAACAATGTGGCCATTAAAATGCTGGAAGATGTGATTCAGTAACATCTGGAAGTTATAAGGAAGAAACCATAGTATTATGAGGGGTGGTACAGTGGCTCAATGATGTAAGACACTGGGCTTGTTGGATGGGAAGCTGGTAGCCCAGACTCAAGATCTGAGAATCATGCAACGGATAAGCTCCCGTTCTGCCAACCTAGCTGTTCGAAAACATGCAAATGTGAGTAGATAAATAGGTACCACTTCAGTGGGAAGGTAACAGTACTTTGTGATTTGATGCTAGCCATATGACTATGGAAATGTCTTCAGACAGTGCTGGTTCAATGGACTTGAAACAGAGATGAGCACTGCCCCCTATAATTGGCAATGACTACTGGAGTCAAATCTGCAAGGACTCTACCTTTTTACATACTGTAGTATTATGGCCAGAAGGAAGTATCAACAGCATAAGGATTAAGTCAGAGTTTGAAGCTATTTTTTTTAATATTGGGAACCATCTGATAATGGTGCTAAAACTGAAGGAATCATATTTATCAGTGATCAAGATATTTGTTGGCAAAGTTGTAGTTTTTATTAATATCACATCATATTTCAGATTATTTGCTGTCCTGCTACCAGTGAACTGAAAGAATCACCGTTTAGCAATGAAACACTTCTGATCAGTTGCATAAAATTGTTGAAATTTCCAGGTACTAAACTTCTTTTACTTGTTATTCAAGGTTTCTCCTGGTGCTCCTTGTGAAAAGGATGCTCTGCAGCCTGGTCGTAATCTAGTAGCAGCTGGTTATGCCCTCTATGGAAGTGCTACCATGCTTGTCTTGGCCCTGGAATCTGGTGTCAATTGCTTTATGCTTGATCCGGTAAGGGGCACCCTGGGAATCCTAAGATCGATTATTGTTTGCTTGCAGTCTTGCAATTCTGCCTTTTCAGCCTCAGTTTTTAATTTGAGAAATGAAACAACCATCAATAAGATAAATACTACACTGGAGTTTGCATATTATGCCTGAAACATGTAGCCATTGCTTTTTACTGGAAAACTATTTCCAACAAAATAGTTTTGAGGGTTCTTTTTGGTTCTTCAGATGATATTTTTCATATCTGGCATGCAGGGATCCCAGTTCCTTTTTACTATTTCAAGGGGCTTTATGTCTGCATTTGACATGGGGGAAACCTTCATCTAGGTTTGGATCATAGCGAGGATTATATCCATGCTGCTATCATCCTAATCAATACTAGCATCCCAATTTGGACCATATCTTCATTGCTGCTCTGAAATAAGAAAAGAGCAAATGAAATTGCACATGTCTTGTTAAATGTAATGTAGAATTTAACATTTAGGAAAGGAAGCAGGAAAGCAGTGGGAGCTTTGAAATGTGCACAGGCAGCATTTTAAAATTAAATGATGAAGATCAACAGAAACATGTTAGGCTGTTTATCAAACAAAAGTGACAATTGTGAATGAAAACCAGGGCAGAAGTAAGAGTGGCAGGGAAGTTGAACTGGCCAGACAGTGCCTTAACACAGCATTGGAACTGATTTAGAGTTAGAAGGCAAAGTACATGAAAGAAAGTAAAGTAAATGCTGTTAACAATGAAATGATAGTGTAGTTTTTAAAAAAAATGGTTACAAGAGTTACAGAAATTCACTAACCTTCTAAAAGATAGGTATATATTCCCTCTGTGTCCATGAGCAGAGTGCATGGGTTTTTTTTTTAAACAATCCTAGCATTTCAACCATTCATATATAGGGTGAAGCTCCTTCCAAATAGGCCTGCCTTTTATTATCTCAAAAGTATGTTAACACATATTCTTGTACGCTTTCAGATACACCTTGATGTCTTAAAGAGTAAGTGGCATGCTTGTGTGTGTGTGTGTGTTTGTGAGACACCGTGTACATCCTAGAGGATTTTCATAAAGGATCTTTTTTGCATGTCCCTGCCTAGTTCATGTCATGCAATTTACATTAGAATTGTTTTCTAGAATGTAAAAGAATGTAAAAATGGATGGCTGTGTTGAATTTGATCTCACTGGTTCATATTTAAGACACTGGAGTTAGATACTTTACATTTCTAGAATTTTTCATAATCCATTGTGGATCATTCTAGTAGCTGAACCTAACCTGCATTTTCATTTTATTTCTTTTGACTTCTAATGTATATATTTTTTTTTTCATAAATAATCATGAAATTATAGCCATCACTTGGGAATGAACAATTTTCAAACTTTTTATGATTTATTATTGTATGATGCAGAAAAGTATTTTGTAGAATTATTCTAGTTACCAATAATTACGTGTGTGTGTGCACGCGTGTGCGTGCGCATGTGTGTGTGCATGTGCGTGTGTGTGTGCAAAATTAGTAGTTTGTTTTTAGATATGTATATATAGTTTTATTAAAGTAAATTTCTGAAAAAATTGGAAAGATATAGCTTTTGACTGGTTCTAATACATAGGCGCTTGAAATAAGTTATCCAGCAATACTTTACCTTGTAATACTTTACAAAATAATTTTTAAAAATTATATATTCAATTCAAGATGAAATATTACATGCTTTCTGTTTTATTTGCTAGGCAATTGGTGAATTCATTTTGGTCAATAAGGATGTAAAAATAAAGAAAAAGGGAAATATCTACAGTCTAAATGAGGGATATGCAGCATACTTTGATCCTGCAGTCAAGGAATATCTTGAGAAGAAGAAATTTCCCCAAGTAGGTTTTCATATTTGTAAGAGTCAAACTTATACAGGCAATCTTTTAAGTGGATATATTTAGGTTCTGCAATTCAAATAACCATTTCAAAGGCACCTTGATCTAATCTCCAAATCAAATCAACTTCTTTTCCAGATACGATTTGAACTGTCAAATAAAATGATTCCTTCTTAATCACTTTACAGATTGTGCGTTCACAGGATGAAGAAGAACAGTCTGTTTTTCAGACCTGGATTGATTTTCAAAATCGGATTGATTCATCTTTATGATGCTATTGAAAAACTCAAATTGAATGAATTCAGCAGTTCACACCACCCATGTTTTTCGTAATTAGGTATTAGATTTAAGGATCCTCCTGCAATAGGGAACCTATGCATTAGATCCAGAGGAGCAGAGGCATAAGGAAGCTGTGTTTGGATGCGTGGTAGACACATTGAATGGGGTTATCTGCAAACTAAAGCTTATTCTAATCTACCATTTCATTTTACTTTCTAGGACGGGAGCTCTCCCTATGGCAGCAGGTATATAGGTTCTATGGTGGCTGATGTGCATCGTACTTTGGTGTATGGAGGAATCTTTTTATACCCAGCCAATTCAAAGAGCCCTAAAGGAAAGGTAATATTACATTTTAGTACATTTGTATATGTACCTATTTGTATATTATAATACATTGTATTTTCCTGATAGTTTAGAGCAGAACCCATTTTAAGAAATAAACCCAGGTGCCCCTCCTTGTGCAAGAACATTGATAAATCATAGAAGAAACTACTTTATATTGCCAAAAGTATTCGTTCACAACTGAGTCTGATTATGTAGATGGGTGAGCGAATACTTTTGGCAATATAGTGTATATTGGTTCTGGTCAGTGGTGGGTTCCTACTGGCTTGGACCGGTTTGAACAAACCGGTAGTATTTTGGCAACTTGGGTTGCTGGAACTGGCAGCGACCCAAGCCTGCCACTCCCTGAACTTGTTCTCCCGGCAGTGCTTTAGGCACCGCCATCTTGTTTTTTGCTTCTGCGCATGCACAGAGCAATTTTCGTTGTGTGCGCACATGCGCTGATGCGTCCCTGAGTGAACTGGCAGTAGCGGCTGCCAGAACCCACCCCTGGTTCTGGTTCTATAATTATGGAACCAGAACCAATATGAGTGATCTGTTTTCTCACTTTCACTAAGCTTTGCCTGGTACATTTTGAAACTTGGCTTTTTCAGAGTGTAAAATGGAGCTCTCTGGCACCATCTTTGGTGATGGACTTTATTCTTTACCAAAATGCAGGGCTTCCTAGAAAGTGAGCTATGACAAAATAAAAGTATGATTAAGCAGGTAGCCCATACGCAGGATGCTTATACTTACGGTTGCAAAATAAGGTGTTAAACTGTATTTAACCCCTTTCTGTGAATTGTATGGAGTATGGTATGCAGTTAATTCCTCTATCACCAGGTAAATTTTACTTTCCTTTGCTCAGAATGTTTAATACTTTTAGATATGATTTTTGGGAAATCAAGGCTGTAGTCCACTGAGGAATTTCTTAGTATAGGTAGTCCTCATTTACAACAGTTCATTTAGTGACCATTTCAACAGGACTGAAAAAAATATTTATGACCATTTTTCACACTTACGACCATTGCAGCATCCTCATGGTCATGCAATCAAAATTCAGATGCTTGGCATAAAATGGGGCAAAATTCACTTAACAAATGTCTTGCTTAACAATGGAAATTTTGGGCTCTGTTGAGATAGATTGAGAACTACCTGTTCTAGGAATTTAATGTTAATATTTGATGTAATGAATAAGATGTCCTGTGATTTTTTTTCTTTAGATTTTAGTATCCTTCCGTATATTATTTTTTCTAAATAATTCAAGATGATCTTATTCCTATCTCCCATTACCCTATGACTTTTTAAATTCATTAACAAGACACCAGAGAGGATACTTCTAATTTGGCCTTTCATTCCAAATATATATATAGATCACATATAAGAACAAATAGGCTTTTTAAGTATCTGAGTTGAGTGCAGATGTATACTAGGCTGCAGACATATCACATTGTAAAAAAAAAAAGATTGAATGTGGCATGTACAAGACCCTCTGTAACATACTGGGAATGATCTGCGAGCAATATCGGGTGTACCTAGGTACACCCATGTTACACCTATCCTCCGCGAGCTGCACTGGCTTCCTATCGGTCTCCGAACGCGCTTCAAGGTGCTGGTCGTTACCTTTAAAGCCCTACATGGCTTGGGACCTGGATATCTGCGGGACTGCCTCCTGCCACATACCTCCCAACGACCCATAAGATCTCACAGGCTGGGCCTCCTTCGGGTACCATTGACCGGGCAATGCCGGTTAGCGACTACTCGGGGGAGAGCTTTCTCTGTAGCTGCCCCGGCCCTGTGGAATGATCTACCCATAGAGATCCGGACCCTTCCCACTCTCTCGGCCTTCCGGAAAGCCATTAAAACCTGGCTGTTCCGGCAGGCCTGGGGCTGTTGACCCCAAAATACGGTCCAGCCCCATTTAGAATGGAGTGCATGGTGTGCTGTTTTTAAATCTATCTTTTCTTTCCCTGTATTTTATTTTTTTGATTTATTTCTGTACTGTAAGCCGCCCGGAGTCCTATGGGATTTGGCGGCATATAAATGTTATTAAACTTGCAAACTTGCAATCTTGGTGATATTTTGCAGTATTGAAATAATAATTAAAAAAGGCAGCAATAGCATAACTGACCACACAAGGATCATTGGGTTTTTTCCCCCAATCCCTTTATTTCCTTGGAAAATACACAGGGAGTCCTGAGTATGCTGACCTCTGTTCAAGGCTTCATACTGATAGCTGTGGGAAGTTATCATACATGCCTACACTAGAATTTGCATCTGCCATGTTCACCTGGTCAGAAAATGGGAGAAAGTGGGAGATGACTGGAGACAGCTAAAGAGTGAAGGGAGGTGCTTGAATATGCCAGGAAAGGATATCAAAATATGAGGAGAGAGAGTGGTAGTAGATGTGACGCTCCCACATTCTGATTTCTCTTTTCATGACACATGCTCATTTGCACATGTGGTGCATATCGCAGTTGTCGTTCTAAAACTCTTGAATAGATGGAAATGATTTGGATTCCTGGGGAGACTGACATTTTAGAAAATTCTTCTACATCAGTGTTTCTCAACCTTGGTGACTTTAAGATGTGTGGACTCCCAATTTCCAGAATTCCCCAGAGAGCTTTGCTGGGAATTGAAGTCCACACGTCTTAAAGTGGTCTCTTAAAGTTAAGAAACATTGCTCTATAAAAACAAACACTGCAGTTAGAAAGCTGGCACAGAATGGGATGGATCAAACTTTAAGATGCTGGACACGGTCACATTAAAAAAATGGCACAGATTTCGAAAGTATCAGGGAAAGGTCACCTAAGTTCGACATGACTAAGATAAAAAATAATTAAACTGTGTTTGTGGCATCCCTGCTTTGTTAGCTGGAATTCTTTTAAGGAAGTAAAATATGTTCCTCTTTGCTAAACAGTTGCTACATTTTTTTTATTTTGTTAAAAAAACAGAACCCATTTCTTCTTATTGAGACTTTCAAATGCCATTTGAGCATAATATCAGTCTTTGGAAATTGAGACGTAATCAAGAATCTCTTAGCCAGTTCTTTCCCAACTCTAGTTGAACTGGGGACGAGTCCATATTTACTCAACAGAGAACTTTAATCTCTGAGAATTCTGAAATTTTGTTTGCTTTGGATTATAGATAAGAGATGGTTATTCATTCATGCACCCTGTGTCAACAAAACGTTCATCCCCATTAAATCACGGGGTTCCCCCTTTTGTACACACTTTTAGTTATGTCTTTTTAAATAAGCAATTCAAGTAGATACATGGAAAATATCTCTGCAGGATCCAATCTGGGTTGGTCAATCTGGGATCAGAGGTGTTGCATTCTGAGCTTTCAGACTCATGCTGGAGCCCATCTTAGGGAACATCTGTGTGGCATTAGAGAAGTTAGAGTGAAGTTCCCTGAAGATGGGCTCCAGCTCATCTTCACCTCAACCTCAAGTCTGAAAGCTTGGAAGACAAAACTCCTGGTCCTAGTGACTGACCTAGATTGGATCCTACTGACCCAGATTGGATCCTACAACATTATCCTGAGACTCGTATATTCACCTTCATTTGTGAAACTATCTCTCCCTTCTCACTATGAGCAGAGGTGGGCTGTGAGACAATGACTCTATCAAAGATGATAGTGTACTATACTCCATCCAATGCTGTTTTACTAGGAGTTGAAATCCGCATGTCTTAAAATTGCCAAAGTTGAGAAACACTATAAACACAAAAACTGCAGTTAGGAAGCTGGCACACAATGGGATTGAACCAGCTTTTTCTGAACTGTTAACATGTTGGAGATATTCATATTAAAATGACATAGTTCTTTCATTACTGGATGTAGTAGACCAGTTTTTCCCGCTGCCTTCCAGATGGGTTAGTTGACATAGCATCCCACATTATACGAAGCCATAATTTGATCAGCGTTTGGGACTCCTGCCATGTGTGAACTCAGTCAGCAATCATCAAACAGTGAAAGGATTTTAATCATGCTGATTGGAATGATATCCAATCACATAAAAAGAGAAGACAGCGTAGATTAGACTAACCAAACTGCTGGATTTCTACCCTGAACTTAAATTAATCACTGAACTATAATGGCTTTAAAAAAATTACAGTGTGAGAATGTGTGTATACTCATACACATGCACAAATATGAAAATCTAGTCCAAACTTTTAATTTGTAGTCCAAAATACACTATTTAGAGTGGAGTTTGATTCTTAGTAAATACAGATAGGTGAGTTGTGTAATAAGTACACAAACAGCAGGATATCCCCATAGAACTGTAAAATGCTTGTTTGCTGTGTAAACGGAATGCTGACAATGGACCTCTGCCCTTATTTTTCATATCTTCAACTGCAGCTGAGATTGCTGTATGAGTGCAACCCCATGGCTTTCATCATCGAAAAAGCTGGAGGGATGGCAACCACAGGCAAGGAGGCGATCTTGGACATTATGCCTGAAAACATTCACGAGCGTGTGCCAATTGTGCTGGGCTCTTCAGAGGATGTGGAGGAATACTTAGCCTTGGTCAAGAAACATTCGGCTAAATAAGGAACAGGAGACTGCCAAGATCCCAAGAGAAACTTCTTGCCACTGGACCAAGCCCATGTGTGGTGTGCTGCAGCTTTGGAATGCCCCAAAAATTAATACAATGAGATTTTTCCAAATGATATTAAAAATTTTATTTGCTCAATCCCCTTGTATAACTACAATCTTGAATCATGCATCCCCAATTAATGAAATATCAACAGGGCCAGTCAGAAATCTGTACTGTAAATCATTTTGAGAACATATGATTATGATATTCAGTAAATTTTCTATACCTCCTGGTTCATTATATATACAACATTATGTTGAATTTGGGAAGTTAAAGTCCAGACATCTTTAACTTGATAAGTTTGACAAATACCTCTTTAGAACAGTACAGTATTTACCATGTGGTAAGAGTTCCAGCAAGCAGCTAAATAACTTTGGCATTTGGTGAAAGGACAACGGCTTAAGTTACAGATGGTTTGGTAACTTAAACTACTAACATTTAAATGCAGTTGGAAAAAAGCATCGTTTTATATAGACTGCTTTGGACATTAGGTAATGGAAATAGCTCACTCATATTTCATACTCCTGTCATTGTAAAACATTAATTATGATGCTCAGAGAATTACTTTCTTCTTTAATACCATCAGCCTGACTGAAATCCAGATGATTGCACACAGAGGGGCGACTTCTAACAGAGAGTTATCAAATATATGTTACATTATGAAGGACAATTTTTCAGCAAATCTGAGACCAAATTTGATTGTGGATTGGTCTCTTATGTAAATATACTAAAATATGCTAATTGTGATTTATTCAATTAAATCTATTCACCAAATAGAAAGATATACTACTTAGCACTTAGATTTATCTGCCGCTTCATAGTGCTTTATAGAATTGTGGTGGTGCAGTGGTTAGAATGCAGTATTGCAGGCTAATTATGCTGACTGCCAATTGCCAGCAGTTTGGCAGTTCGAATCTCACTGGCTCAAGGTTGACTCGGCCTTCTATCCTTCCAAGGTCAGTAAAATGAGGACCCAGATTGTTGTGGGCAATATGCTGACTCTGTAAATCGCTTAGAGAGGGCTGTAAAACATTGTGAAGCAGTATATAAGTCTAAGTGCTATTGCTATTGCTACAGCACTTACAGCAGTATACAGCATATTCCCCCAACAGTCTGGGTCCTTGGAAGGATAGAAGGCTAGTCAAACTTCAGCTTGTTAGGATCGAACTTCTGGCAGTGAGCAGAGTCAGCCTGCAATGCTGCATTCTAATCACTATGCTACCACGGCTCTTCTATGATATGTGAGTCCAGTCATTCGCTGGACTCAGATTTCAAGTTTAACCATGAATACTGATTAGTGCAAATACATTCATTGCAATCTCCTCTTCTTGCTAGCAGCATTTCATGCAGCAGCATTTTTGAGTGAAGGGTTAAGCATGAACAAATTTCAACATACATGGTAACAATAACTGGAGGGGAAATCTACAATTCTTGCATTTGGATGAAATCTTGATATATCATAGATGGATGGTAAACATACTCTTCTGGACAGTGGACCAATGATGCATCTGGCCTAGCCTATGTCTTATGGCTAAGCATTGAGCAGAGAGACACTTGGTACTTCCATCTAGTAGTCATCAATTTTTGCGGCCAAGATCTGGTTGCTCTAGATAGGGGTGTCCAAACTTGGGAACTTTAAGACTTGTGGACTTCAATTCCTAGAATTCCCCAGTCAGCATGGCTGGCTGGGGAATTCTGGGAATTGAAGTCCACAAATCTTAAAGTTCCCAAGTTTGGACATCCCTGCTCTAGATGAAACCATGCATCTTTTTTGTACCATGGCTCCGGAGCTTTTTCACATTGATAAAACCTCAATGACATACTACTGTGAGAAACATTCAAGCAGCATCAAATTCAACCTTGCTCACAATAAAAATTTAAAGAAACCTATGAGTCCATCTTACCCTTGACTATAAGGAAGCAGTGGCTACAGCTGAGATCCCATTGTTGCCATCTGGATATTTGTGGCCCAAATCTTGCAGCCTCTCCTTGTGCTTCAGGTCTCTAGCCAGGCAGTTCTCTTTAGGAAGAGTAAATGTTATCTCTTATCTACTTCAACTTGAGAAACCCCAAAAATTTATTAATGCATTTCCATCATTCTTGGTGGAGCAAAATAAGCTATATTTGTCCTGTAGCTATATTACATTCTAGGAGGTTGTTGTGTAATGAATTTCTTGAAGATATAAATCTTGGATCCACATTAATTTGTAAACCTCAAATCATAACCATGAAGAAGAGTAAGTAGGAGTCATAGCTATATCTTTAGGGGACCACAGGGATAGGATAGAAAAAATAAAGATGGTAGTTATGACGGTGAAGCCCATCCACTTTTTTTATTTACAATAGGTGTATGTGTGATGCAGGATGAGATTTTGACAATATAGCCCTGACCAATAGCAATAGCAATAGCAGACTTATATACCGCCTCATAGGGCTTTCAGCTCTCTCTAAGCGGTTTACAGAGTTAGCATATTGCCCCCACAGTCTGGGTCCTCATTTCACCCACCTCGGAAGGATGGAAGGCTGAGTCAACCTTGAGCCGGTGAGATTTGAACCGCCGAACTGCAGATAGCAGTCAGCTGAAGTGGCCTGCAGTACTGCACTCTAACCACTGCGCCACCTCGGCTCCAGCATATTGGATTTCTTGACAAATCTTTGCAAATACCCATACACACACACACACACACACACACACACACACACACACACATATATATAAAGAAAATAAAGTGCAAAATTCTATGCAGGAAAATAGGAAGAAAGTAAACATCTTTATCTGCCATTTGACCTGCTAAACAATCCTGTTTTAAAATTCAGATTCATCATACAATATGCAAGATTTGAAGATTTCCAGGCCAAAACTGGCCTGTGACATTTTGATCTGGGACAGAACAGCAGATGATCTGCCCCTGCCCACCCCCCTCAGATCAGATGTTTCTCAAAGTAAACCAAGTGATTTGAGAACAAGAGGTGGTAGAATCAAAATGGCGCTCTATACCTGCCATTAGAAATACAATAGTAAGAAACTAAATAACAATTTGCGGTGCTTTTGTGGAATCTAACACCTCTTGTCTGACTAAGCAAGGCCAGCCCTGTTATAGGTATGTTGATAAACAAAAATTGGGTAGATTTAGAAAAGAGAAAGTCCTGTGTTAGAGTAGAAGTTAGGCATTCCAAAATAACCCCAAATTGGAACCATCCCAGGAATTGGATTCCCCTTCATAATTACAATGCTATTTGAGACCATGCTAAATTGGGCTTTGAATATTTGGCTTAACTCCCTGGACTACAACCCCCATCATCATCCTTCAGCATTAGCGAAACTGTCTAAAATGGTGTCTACAGTGAAAGTGGTACAACATCTGGAGGACGACATGTTCTCTATTTAACACCATGGCTTGATAAAGCTCTTTAGCTGTTTTTGGCAGGACCATATCTTCACAGTGTTTCTTGGAGCTAAATCTGAAGCTCCTTTGAGCCAAACTCTGAGAAAGTTCCCCATTTGATATTTGATGAACAAGGGGCAGCTGCTCAAAATGTCATCCTGGCCATACTCAAGCTTCTGCCTGGAATTGGGCAGGATAACTACAGTATCCCTTTCTTTCTTCTATATTTAAAAGTGTGGCGCTCAGACCAAAGAAGTTGCCAACCTCTAGTAAAGCAGATAATATAGGTCAGGGACAGTCATCCCTTCAAGGTATGCAAGGTCACAAAGTAGGAGTCACCAGAAGCCCTGGAATGTTCTTGAAGGCGCTTAGGCTCAGGGCATGGTAACAAACTCTTCAAAGTCCATTAAAGCCTCTCCCTACTTCAACTTATATCTAATCCAGTCAAGATGAACTTGTTTTGAGTTTCTTCCTCATGCTTTCTACTTTCTCAGGACTCAGACATCTTTTCTGTAGAGGCTCAACATTGCCTTCCTCTACTTCCCTGAACAACCCACATTCCATCAAAGATGGATGCAATTGCCAAGTTTAGCAGTAAATGTCTTAAGACTTTGCTGCATGGACTGCTTTGCTCACATCGTTGACTTCTATGAGATTATTTGACCTACAATTGACGGGATTTAGAGCCATTCATTAATTCTTTCTTCATGTCATATTCAGCAGTGACTCAATCACAGTTAGATACCTATAGTTAATTGTGCATTTACTCCAAAAGGGTAATTTGTTCAGCTGAGTAGAAGTTGCACTCTTGCTACTTTGAAGATCCATAGGAATTGTGCTGCAGGTCTATTTAAAGCATTCAAGTCACATGGGATCAGGAATCTTTACTAATCCATTCTTGGTGTGCCACCAGCTGCTTCTCCTTAAAATAAAACTACCGGCAAACAGCAGGGATCAGGAGGTGAAGAGAAGAACTACTACATTTTACCTAAGAAAACTGGTCCTGCTTTCCAGCCAACATGTCGGATCAAAGCCCCTTTGAAACAGATATGATAACCCTGAACCGATATGTCATGGAGAAAGGACGGCGGGTGAAAGGGGCAACGGGAGAACTGACCCAGCTTTTGAACTCAACACTCACTGCCATCAAGGCTATCTCATCAGCAGTCCGAAAGGCAGGTCTTGCTCATATGTAAGTAGCATAGAAAAAGGGAGAAGTGGATCTATATTAGAATGTCTTGGATGAGATCTGGGGAAGGAGGCCTATTTCTTATAATACATTGAACAAAATTATTGAGATAAGAGTTCCACGTGGCTGCAATGAAAGAAAAGCACCTATAATAGCTAATGTGTATGCTGAGTTATAGAAACCTCTCTAAAATCATTATTGATTTTGGTTTGATATAAACAGAATTTGATCAGAAAGAAGGTACCAACCAAATCTGATATCTATACTCCATTAACATAATAACTTCAAGGAGAGAACAAAAGTTTTCAGAATATAGCAAAATTTAACAACAGGATCTCAACTGTAGACAGATAGTATACAAGCATGTAATATGCATGCATTTAAAACAAAGTAGTACTATTAACCCAAGAATAATCTGATTTGCCTCTATGCTATTTCTGTGACTGAGTGATCCATAAGTATATCAGCATAGAACAGGCCAGCTAACTTGTTTGTAATGTAATAGGAGTTGCATTCAGAATTGTCCAAGTGACAAATTGCATTGTCTTCATTAACAGGTTTGATGTCAGGGCCAAGTCTTGATTGTCTTCCCGAAACCCGATGGCCTATTTTTATAATTTCATATGGACATGAATGAGTTAATCAGGGAATAAGTTGCCAAGGTGTAATCTTCTATTTCCTAGCACAATGTCTCAAGGCAACAGATTTTCTTGATTTTTTTTAATAATACAATTTTTCTTTATTTTTGAACAAAGACAAACATTAAAAAAAACATCTTCCATTACAAATTGTAGAAAGTGTGTCAGTTGGTTACAGTATTTCCATGCATCTCTTCCATAGTCATCACCTGCTTTTCATATCAAATCACATATTTTAAATTCACCTATTTTCATATATCATATATCACGATTATTATATCTCAACCTTAATTTGACTATAATTGTTTTACATCCTTTTATATATAATATTCAAAATCTAGAATAGGGTTATATGATAACATTCTATTAAAACATCCTAAAATCATCCAATCGCAATACATCTTTATAACATATTCTAGATAAGGCTTTTAAACCTCTTCTCATATTCTCCATGTGTTGTTTATATAAAATTTCATATTATCAAACTAATATATCTATATGTATTGTTAGCATTATTAATCATTATTTAACTATAGCTATTGTCACTTCATTTTATACATACTACTAGTGAACTAAATTTAGCTTATACATTTTCATTGCTTCAACCTGTATCTTTCCAGTAATAGTGCAGTCTTATACCTCTTACCATTTGTAGAATTAATTAATATATTAATATTTTCTTGAATTTTTTATTTCAAGATTACAAATGCGGCTTTCGCCTTGAAGGATGATTTCAAATGGCAGAAATGCTGTGCAAAAAATATAAAAGGAGTAGGATTGGTCATTGGGAAGGGCTGTATTTGGTTCTGAAGATCTTAAGCCTTTCCATCCCTCTGTCATTTCCTGTTTGAAAGGAACAGCCATTTATCCTTTCATTGCTCGCAAAGGGATGGAATTAAGTGGAGAGAATGAAAGAGCGAAAGAGAGAGAATTGCATCTTGAGATTCCTGTGAATCATCTGGAGATGTATGATTGGAGCAGTCTAAGCATTGGTTAAATAACTCACTAAATTCTGCTATTAGGACTGTGAAACTTTATTCTGTCTTATTACTGAGCCTTGTAGTGTCGCTACAATTTCCTGTGACAATTTAAGGGCAGCAATTGATGGAGTGCCCTGGCTTCATTTCCCCCCCTTTAACGTATGGTGGGTTGAGATACCTGACAAGAATAAATGGTGCCTAGATTAGACACCTTAATCACATTTCAAGTTGCCCAGGTGACAAGTTGTCAGTGCACAGAGGCTCCATCCTTCCCACTACACTATTTCCGAATTCAGGTCTGCCAGTCTTCCAGAAGATTGATAAACTTGTGTGGAAAAAAATAAGCCAGCTGGCAGAATGATGTGGTAGAGAAGAAGGTTGGCTGAAATAGAAAGGAGCTTCCAGAGCTGATCAAAGTTCTCGCCCATTTCATCTTGGGTCCATTTAGTGCCTTGAATAGCTGACTTCTAGCAGAGATGACCATGGAAGTTTGAAGTTTTAATAGATATGTGTGCCGCCCAATCCCGAAGGACTCCGGGCGGCTTACATAAAAACAGTTTAAAAACAAATACTAAAAAAGTTAAAATACAAAACAGAGGATTAAAAAAGGACACAACATACACTCGATGTTAATGGGGCTGGAGCTCAATCAGAGATCAGCAGCCCCAGGCCTGCCGGAACAGCCAGGTCTTAACAGACTTTTGGAAGGCCGAGAGAGTAGGGAAGGTCCGGATCTCAGGGGGTAGATCGTTCCATAGGGCCGGGAAACAGACCCTATCACAGCATTACAATGATGGACACTGAAGATGTCAATAAGATTATATTAAAAAAAAACCATGGAGGATATAAAGGTAGACTCATGTATTAACGAAGCAGTTTGCAACACTTTAAAGCACATTCCTCTTATATATTCATTATTTCATGATTGCTGGGGTAAAAAGATTCAATAAACGGAATAAGGTCTCCAATTAACCTCTGCAAATGTCCGGGAGCACACCCAGGCCCTCAGTGTTTCCAAAAGGCCTTCCAAACAGTCCTTCAACATGGTCAATGGTAAAAGACTGTGAGGGGTTCAGTCCAAAAATATGAAGGACATCTATTTGCTTTTCCATGACTTAACTCTTTTATTCATATTAGTAATAACCTCGTGGGCTTTTCTCCCTCCATAGGTATGGAATTGCAGGGAGCGTGAATGTGACTGGGGACGAGCAGAAAAAACTGGATGTGTTATCCAATTCTCTGGTTATAAACATGCTCCAATCCTCCTACAGCACTTGCGTCCTGGTCTCTGAAGAGAATAAAGAAGCAATAATCACTCCAAAAGAAAAGAGGGTCAGTATGCGGTCTAATTAAGTGGGAAGAGAATGGTCCGTTATTTAGCAGCAGAGGGCGCAATTGAGTTGCAGAAGGAGAAGAAAGATTTTTCCAAGGGGTTCCAAAGGAAACTGCAAACTCTATAGTTGAAAATGCCTGAGGGCAGAGACAATCCACCATTCCAGAACTGAATGTTGCTTCCACATGCAACAAATCATACTGCCCCCAAGGTTCCAACATTGAATTAAGACTGAACTGCTTAATCTGAGGGAGAATTTAGTCGGGAAGAAAAACTTTCTCGTTGAAATAGAATGGAGGACAGCTTCCAAACATCAGGGGGAGCAGGGATGCTAACACAAAGCTAAATTGTCAATATGATCTGAGCTGATCCCAACCTCTTGGAGTCACCTGACCATGTCAGCAACTGGATGGTCAGAGAAGCACTCCAGATTGAATCCGTGACAAAAACAATGTCAAGTAAGAACATAGATCATAATAGGGTTGGAAGGAACCTTGGAGGTCTTCTAGCCCAGCCACCTGGTCAAGCAGGAGATCCTATACTATTTCAGGCACATGGCTGTCCAATCTCTTCTGGAAAACCTCCAGTGCTAAAACACCCACAACTTCCGGAGGCAAGCCATTCCACTGATTGTTCTCTCTCTTTAATGATCTTCCACACAGCTTCTTCTTGTCTTGTCCTCAGGTGCTTGGAGAATATTCTTCTTGGTGACAGCACCAAAGAGGAAAAACACTCCTTTTAAAAACAGACCAGCTAAGAATAACTGGAGGCTGCCTCTATTGCTAACTAGGGAAAATGGCATTGTGAGGACAGAATAACAAAGATTGCTGGATTTAAGTTCCTGTCAGGAAATGCCTGAGCCTTATTCTGGGACTTACTGTACTATGATAGGATATTTGCACTGGGCCACCCTACAATTAAATGAACACCATATTTTACCAACGAGTATGCAGTGAACTATTATTTTACTTGGAAAGATGTTGAGAAATAAAATAAGGTTTGATCAATTGAATGAGGACTGGTTGAAACCACCTCCCTTGCAGGATAGGCTAACCACCTGACAGTTTAATTTACTTTTGCACATATTTTGTGCACAATTTGCTTGGAGGAGGAGCAGGAGATTTGAAAATATGAAATCTCAGACTTTTTGTCGAAAGGAGAAAAATGAATTGATTTATGAGTTAAGGATTTAAAAAGGTGTGGATTAAATGTGGAGGTGAATAAGAATGTAATTGTGTTCAAAATTAGGCCAGAGGTAATTTGTGTTTCTTAATTTTAGTTTCCTTTTCTTGTACTTTTCTGGTTTTGGAGAGGTTGTTTCTTTTTGTTTGTCTTTTCACTTATCTTATATGAAAGTTCTCAATAAATATAAATGAAAACATAGAATCTTTTCCCAGAGACATTAGTTCAGCCTTAAAAGAGACCTGACTTAATTTCCAAAATGAATCATGGAGAGAAGTAAATTCATTACCTTGTATTCAAGGGTGGCTTTGCATTACCAGTACTTACATAATCTCACTGAGGAAAGCCAGGTACCTGATTTCATTGATACCCTATTACTGTTCCCAGTTTGTCTGAAAAAAATGGATCAGGAAGCTGCCAAGCTTCTTGAAATAATATTTTATAACAGTTAAAGAACTGCAGGTAAAAAAGATAGCTTTAGCAGACTTGCAATTTACCAAAAGCAGCCAGACCAGAGGTGGTATTCAGCCCATCCTCTCCAGTTCCGGTGAATCGGTAGCAGCAGCCGCGGGAGTTTCTGCCCACCCACCCCGATGTAATGTGCGAGCACTGCGCATGCGCAGAAGGCAGAGGTGGGTTGCTTCCGGTTTGGCCTGGATTGGCCAAACCAGTAGTAGTGGTGGCGGGAGGCTCTGCCCACCTGCCTTGATGCTTCTGCACAGAAGTTTTGTGGGAGCACACCCAGTAGTAACAAAGTTGGCAACCCACCACTGGCAGAAGGCGGTGCACATGCGCAGAAGCAGTACATGCACTCACATTTGCGAACCGGTAGGGAAGGTAAGTGAATCACACTGCTGAGCCAGAGAAGAACTTCCATATCATAACATTTCCATTTGTTTGGGAGTGGGGGGCGAATACAGTAAAAGTTGTAGTATATAAACGTAGAGTATTATATAGTACAATACCCAGTTTTAGGCAGTTGGTATTGTACCATATAATAGTCTACTTTTCATCATCCCTCTGATATAAAAATGTATCTTTAGGACAGCTAACTTTCTAAATTAGCTTTTGCTAAACCGTGAATGAATATTGTACCTGCTAATATCTGTTTTAAGGCTGCTTTTGTTTCTTTTTTTCAGGGTAAATATGTGGTGTGCTTTGATCCACTAGATGGCTCTTCCAACATAGATTGTTTAGCCTCAATAGGAACAATATTTGCAATTTACAAGAAGGTAAGCCGTTAAAAAGAAAAGTGGAATAGTTAATAGTACTACCCAAAAACGCAGAACAAATATCTTGCAACATCTCATTTTATCAATGTCATTTATAGATTTCCAAAAATAGCATTCATTTTATGGAATTTCTCCTCAGGTTGATAGTTATCAAAGTTATTGAATTTGGGTGTCAATACCAGGTTGAAGAAATATTTAGTGAAGCAACAAGCCTAGGGAACAACTCTAGGTCAGATCCAAATATATGTTCAACCAACTCTATAAAATCTAATGTACCAGGCATTAGATTTTCACATTCTTAAAGAGGTGAACCAGACATCATATATTTTCATCATTGAGTTACATTGAACTCAGTTGACCTTAAATATACTATGACCTTGAATCAGCTAAAATAGCACACTGGAAATGACAGTCAGGGCCTTCCATGCTTTCATGCTTTTAATAGTATCTGCAAAAGGCGTCACTTTTGTAGAGTAGTCATATAAATTCAAGTTACATGAGAAAGAGATTATACGTACCTCATCAATTAAAAGTAGTGCAAGTAAAAATCCATTTTTGCTTGGGACATTCTGAGATCGCCTCAAATCTTTTGATGTACATAACTTCAGGAGCCTCCCACTTAATTGTACTAGTCAAGTTTCCCTTTCCAAATATCTGTTTGAGACATTTAATGGAATGTCTTAGGATGTCGAATTGTTTTGATTGTGTGTGTATGTGTGTATGGGCACACCTCTGAGTTAGTATTGGTTTGTCATTATTGCCTGGACATGTCCCCACAGTTTTCTTGGCAAGATTTAAAAAGTAGTTTGTTATTTGCCTGTTTCCTAAGGCTGACAATGATTGGATAAATGAACGCAATGTTTGAGTTCAGTGACTCATTGGCTCAATGATTGGCTCAGTCACCTAGCTGGCTAGAACTCCTGGTCTCTACTAGTCTGATGCGTTAACCACTAGAGCCAATTTGCTCTGATATTGTTTTGTCTTTATTGTGTATCCTGATGTGACCAGTATGGGCTGCTGTTTATTAATAATTGATTTGAGTGTGTTGAACTATGAGCTTTAAATGACAAACAGTGGTGATTTTTGTTGTAATCCTTCCTGGAACTTGATTTGTATGTGGAAGTTTTTGGATGGATGGTCAGTCTGCTTACTGCCATCAGATATTCAATCAATCAATTGAGCTGAGTGGGTCAGAATAAATGAAATAACAGTATAGTGTATGTTGGAAGAAATGTCCATCTGGGTTCAGTTCCAAGTGGGAATAAAGACACTGGAAACATGGAGACTGCTTGGAAAGATGGTTTAATAATGGACAGGACCACATGGTTTGAGGTCCTGGGCAAAAAAAGAGCACATGAGAGTGAGAGAGAGATTTATACCCTCTCTTGGGCCCTGCCTTGGAGTTTCCTGTTCCTGTGAAAGAAATGTACTCTGATTGGTTGTCAGACTCCCATGAGGCCATGCAGAGGTAACTTTGTAGGTTGCCTTGAGTCCCAGGCCTGGCTGGATCTTGCTGGGTGATGATGTAATGAAGGGGCTTTGGGCAATTCCTATTATGGCTTAATGGCTTTTTCCTAGTTTGGATCTTGAGTGAAGGCTAATCCTATCATGTCCTGAGGGCCATGTCTTTTGTTTTGTAGATATGTTGGTCCAGCCTTTGTCTTGTAGATAGGCTGGCACCAAAATATCTGCTGGGGAAACAGAGAGCTGAGGCTCTGAGTTTATGTCTTTTAGAAACATGTTTCTCCTTTGTTGTTGTTATTAGTTATGGAGTCATTTCCAACCCATCACAACCCCATGGACAACGTTGGCATGGCAAAGATACTGGAGTGGGTTGCCATCTCCTTCTCCAGTGGATCATGTTTTGTCAGAACCCTCTGCTATGACCTATCTGTCTTGGGTGGCCCTGCACGGCATAGCTCATAGCTTCATTGAGCTATGCAAACCCCTCCGCCACAACAAGGCAGTAATCTATAAAGGACTTTCTCCTTTAGGGAAAATTTAATATTCTGCCATTTTAATATTTCCTAGAATATTTCATTTTCCTAGAGGAGGGGTTGGTGCTAATTTCCTACACATATTGCCTGGCTATAGATCAGCAATAGTGAATCCTTTTTGGCTCGCGTGCCATAAGGCGGGGGAGTGCAGGGGGGGGGTCATGCGTGGGCATGCCATGCCCATAATGCAATGTGCGACACCCTTCCAGTGTGCATGCACTCCCCCTTTTTTGCATGCTTTTTTCACCCTCCCCAGGCTTCAGACGCTTTATAGGAGCCTGGGGACAGCCAAAACAACCTCCCCCCCCCCGGAGGCTTCATGAGCTCATAGGGTTATTTTTAGTCCTCTGGAGGCTTCAAGGAAGCCTCCTGAAGGTCCCTGAAGCCTCTGGAGGGCTTAAACCAACCCTACAAGCAAACCAGAAGTCCGTTCCCAAACCCTACGAGCAAACCAGAAGTCCGTTCCCGAAGCTCCTGAAACCTCCGGATGGCCTCCGGGGGGGGGGGGGGTGGAGAGATGGGGAGGATCTTTTCGCCCTCCCCAGGCTCCTGTAAAGCCTCTGGGGCTTTACAGGAGCCTGTGGCTTTAAAAAAGGCTGAACTCAGCTGGCCAGCTGACAGGGAAACACCTCACATGCCCTGACATGGCTCCACATGCCACCTGTGGCACGCATGCCATAGGTTTGCCATCCCGGCTATAGATGATTGATTGGTATTGAAATAAGCAATGCTAATTTGGGAAACAGATTCTGGAATGGAAAACTTGGGGGTGCTCCAACTGTTTATATTAAATCCAGATTGCTCTTTCTTTATCCATCCATATTATATACAGTAATATTTTACATATTATATGGTTTAATCTTAAATCCCAGAAATACATACTAATCTTTTGGAGGAAAGATGTAGCCCAACATTTCTAATAAATGATCAGGTCACCCAGAGGTGGATTTATGCCAGTTCGATCTGAAGCGTTGCACATGTGTGCGAATGAACTGGTAATAAAAAAAAATGGAAACCCACCACTGGATCACACCTAAATGTTATCTGATCATTTTAGGATGGAGTCCTGATTTGTTAAGCCTTTTGAACTATTTCTCTGGAATAATAATTAAATAACCATCCAGGATCACTTATTCTTTAATCTTTTACAGTTGTATTCTTCAGGTTGTTTTGAATGCCTGAAATTTTCCAGAATGAATGTGGAATATGAATTATCTGTGCATATGATTATCTACACTTTATTATGATACCAATCTTAAAATGCTAGGGATAACTCCAGTGTATCCCCATTTTGGTAGGCTGCATAACACTCTAATTCCCAGGCTGTGCACCTTTGAAGATTAGTTTCACATGCCATTTTCTTGATGGCTAGCTATTACTACCTAAGAATGATGAACTAATAGTAATTATTAGCCATTTGCAAATAGACTTAACACAGGAGTTGAGTTTCACAGTGACATTTGAAACAAGTAAAGGGACAATGTTGAAGTACTCAGTGTTTCAATTGATGAATCTTGCTGTTGAAGATTGATTATTAACACAGACAAGTTATTTCAGTTTATGACTTGACCTGCAGCTGGTACATTTTTATTGTTAAAGTTCTTATTTGTAATTTGGCAGTATCTGCAGTTCAATTATATTTAATATTCTTTTATAGAAAAGCCTCTCAGTATATCAGACACACTGTAGTTCCATGATTAAGAGAATGTCCTCTGTGTGTGTATGTATACACAACACAACATAACATAAAACACACACACATATATAAATGTGTGTGTGTTTTATGTTGTGTTATGTTGTAATATCATATCATATATCACATCATATTTGCTTATAATGCAATAATGTTTTCTTTTAGACCACTGAAGATGAGCCTTCTGAAAAGGACGCCTTACAACCTGGACGCAACATTGTGGCTGCAGGCTATGCTCTGTATGGCAGCGCAACACTGGTCGCCCTTTCAACAGGCCAAGGAGTGGACTGCTTTATGTTGGATCCTGTATGAGTCCAATACTAAGCGTAGTTCTGTTTTGGTGGCTGTTTCATATTCTATATGAAAACCATCTCCCTTTCCAGGAACTGTGGTGGTGCTTGGGAGATAAAGTGTTTATAATATAGAGGGCATTCAAAATGAGATCAATGCTTCTTGGGCTGGTATTTGGCTATATAACACCATTGTAATGCTATGGTGGCAAAATGATTGCTTATGAATTGGCATGTACAAATCATTTGGTTGAGGCATGAAATGCTTTTCTAGATCTGGTCTTCAAAACTACATAATAGCTAATGTGACTTTTACAAGACCCCTCCAAAGTCAGAACAGTAGAGTGACTGCAAGCTACTTTAGCATTTAAATCAGTGAAACCAAGAGAAGTTTCATCAAACAAATGAACAACACTATTTTGTAGCGGACATTAAAAGAGTTTGGAAAACATTGGATCGAAATAGCAGCTGATAAAGGGTATCAAACATATTTCAACAAGCAAGGGAAAACAGAACTGGAGATTTAGGATGTGAAACCTGTTTTATCCATGCATTAAAAACATGGCCAGATTTTAACTGTTAACCAGATTGTGTTAAAAACTGAATTATTCTCTAAATTGCTCACAATTTTGCTAGGAAAAACCCGCAGAATTCTTGCTACTATAGTGCTTCCTGCTCATGCTAAACTGGAAGCACATTAGTTTAACTTAACTTTAAAAAGCTTTATTGACCATAGGTAGTCCTTGACTTACAACAGTTCACTTAATGACCATTCAAAGTCAAACAGCACTGAAAAAAGTGACTTATAAGCATTTTTTACACTTATTACCATTGCAGCATTCCCATGGTCACGTGATTTACATTCAGATGCTTGACAACTGGCTCACATTTATGATGGTTGCGGTGTCGGGGGAGGGGCTCATGTGATCACTTTTTACAACCTTTTGACAAACAAAGTCAATGGGAAAACCAGATTCACTTAACAACAGTGGCAAGAAAAGTTGTAAAATAGAGCAAAACTCACTTAACAAATTTCTTATTTAACAACGTAAATTTTAGGCTTACAATTGTGGTTGTAAGTTGAGGACTACCTGTACTTTAGCTTGAGTCTGTATTGCTTTAGTCACTTTCATTTCTAATGGTGATCTCTCTATGTGGACATCATTATTTGAATGTTCTCAGGAACGTCAACTTCAATAATACACGGGCAAGCAATAGATACAGACTCAAGGTAAACTGCTCCAAACTCAATTGCAGAAAATATGACATCAGCAACAGAGTGGTCAACGCCTGGAATGCTCTACCTGACTCTGTTGTTACATCCTCAAACCCCCACAGCTTCAACCTTCAACTGTCTACTGTGGACCTCATTCCATTCCTAAGAGGTCCATAAAGGGGGCGTGTATAAACGCACCAGCGTGCCTACCGTTATCAGTAGCCACAACAACATGTTACCGGCAACATGTTATCTTGTACATGTTTGACAAACTAAATAAAACAAACAAACATACATACATAGGTGGAGATCTATTGGTCAGCTTCTGCGAGCCCTGCAGAAGATTTGTAAAGGTTTCTAAATCCCAGAACTATCAATATTTCAAAAGCCTTCTAATTATTATCTAATTGAAAAATAATGCTTGGAGGAGAACAACTCCAGCATTAGGTTTTTAAATGAATGTGCCTATGGATATCCTTTTCCATAATTCTTAGTTTAATGTCCATCTAATATTGAATCCTGGATTCCAGCTGATGGACTATAGGCTCTTCTACTACAGAACAAAGTAGATGGTGCAGACCTGAAATCTTTTCACAAAATATCTAAGATGCTTATGACTCTTTACAAAGACACTTAAAACTGCAGATTTTTTTTTTACAATTGGTTATCAGTAACTTCAATTCTTTTTATTCCTTTAAAAGTGGATTAAATTGAGTTTTACCTGATTCCTTGAAGGAATGGGAAATATTTACAGTAATAAACCATTAAGATGGCATGCAAATTAATAGTATATGACTAAGCTCCTTTATTTATTTTTTCTGTTTGTAGGGTCTTGGTGAATTCATTTTGGTGGAAAAAGATGTGAAGATTAAGAAGAAAGGAAAAATCTATAGTCTTAATGAAGGTTATGCAAAGTATTTTGATCCTGCTGTGACTGAATATTTACAGAAGAAGAAATTTCCTGAGGTAATTTACCATTTGGCTGCCATTAATTACTAGTAGTATTTAATATAGTTTAGTTCCATAGCTCCCACAGAGAATTTTGATTACAGTTGAATTAATGCATTGAAGGAGAAAATTTGTTGTCCAAAAGCACTGGAAAATCTAAATCTTAAGTAAGTCCCCAGCAACTCATACTATTTAGCAAAAACGTAGGCGTTTACATTGCTTTAGCTCAAGAACAAAATATAAGAAGGTAGCCTCCCAAGTATATTCAGTATAGAATTTGTGAAATATATAGCAAAAAATAGTGAAAAATATTGGGGCACTGGGTAAATTCCATGATTCAAATTGCCACAATACATTGAACTGTTTGTTGATAGTGTAGTTGCAGTCTTACACGGATACATTTTTTCAGGACAATGGGACTTATTTCTTTGAGACCATCTAAAGACTGAGCTCATACCCATTTAATTTTTTTTTACAAAGTATGTTAACATTTTTAAAAGGAAGCCAGCCTAAAATCAAAGAAAGCGTCATCTTATATGTTTATTTCCAGGCTGGCTTCTGAACTTACATAATATCACAGACACTCTTCAAAAATGAAATGAGGTTATGGTTGAGGTGGTCGAAATATCTTGGAAGCTTAGGGCTGACAAGGATAAATTTACTAGAATGGTCTAGCTCAAACTCGATTTGATTGAGGCCTGGATCAGGGTTGTGTTTGACCTTGGAGGGGGCATGGACAGCATGACATTACTTGTGTCAGGAGTGCCTGTGATGACCTGGGTGCTCTGCCAGGTGCATGAGCTCCATTTTCAGGTGTGATGGCCTCCTGCAAGACTTTGCCAGTGAAAATGGAACTCCGTTTTCGCTGGCAGATGCATCACGTGCTGGTCCCTCCCTGTTTCCAGGGTAGCCATGCGGGTCAGATCTAAGCACCCCACAGGCTGTATTCGGCCCACAGGCCTTGTGTTTGATACCTCTGGTCTAGGTTATGGGTGATTGGCTATGCTCATTGTTTCAACTATGATGGAGCGTTTTCATGGCAGCCATTTTGTGAGAACACCTATAACATACTAAATAGATTCATATCAATCTGCTATTCTTTTGGGGGGTAAGAAACTTTGTACAGTATAAAGCACAGAAAATGAGCTAGGAATAAGGAATAGTGAACCAAAGGAATTAAGCAGATGAGAATTTTGAAGAAAATAATGCTTTGATAAAACTGGTTGTTTTTTTTCCTCATGCCTTTGAGTCAGTCTTATTCCTGGCAATTACAAGGACAAGTTGCTGGAGCTTTCTTGGCAAAATTTAAGAAATGATTGGCCATTGCCTCTTTCCTAGGGCTGATAGAAAGTGACTGTTCCAAGGTTTGTGCTTAAGGCAGGAGAGTAGTTATAATCTCCCAATCCAGGGGTGGGTTCTGGCTTCCATTACTGCCGGTTCGCTCAGAGATGCACTTCGGGTGTGTGCGTGCTTTTGTGTGTGTGCACGTTTGATGCGCGCTATGCGTGCATGCACAGAAGTAACAAACTTGCTTCTGCGCATGTGCAGAAGCAAAAAACAAGATGGTGGTGCCCATGGCGCTGCGATAGAACTTGTTCAGGCACGTGACCGGCTAAGTTACTACCTATTCGGTTGAACTGGTCTGAAATGATAAGAACCCACCTCTGTCCCAATCTCAGCCCAGTGCTCTAACTACTATACCAGACTGATTCTCCTAAAACTAATTTACACTAACATTATTCACCATGCATCTTTATACATTTCTATGCCAGTAATCTATTTTTGCTTCTATCATTGCCATTTATTGCTTCATTTCATTTTGTTCTTTTAAACTTGCTTCTCTTTTTTCCAGGAGCTTATTTGTTCTACTATCCATAATTTTCTTAGTTCTATATAACAAAATGGTAGAAACACCTCGGTATATAGGGCATTTTTACTTTTTTTTATTTTTTTAACAAACATTACTGCCAACCTTTGCATTTCTTTGATTTTCCCATTTTTTTCATGAATATTTTATGAAGGAGTACAAATTCACTGGATCTAAGTTTCCACTATTTATAATTGTAGTTGTTAAAGTTGTGCTTTTCCCATGTCAATTCCATTTTGGTCTTTGCTACATTTATTTCCAGATAACTCCTTGCTATATCAAATGTGTATCTAATATTCCTTGAAAATTATTTGGATTCTCAACTAACCACAAAAACCATCTGCAGGTCAAAGAACATGCAGCACCCATCCACTTCCTTACCCAATTCATTTCCAACAACTCCACAAACATTCCTTAAACATTTCCCCAAAAGTATACAGTATTAAACAATCAACGGGACATCATTCACTGTGTCTTGCTCTATGCTCATTTTTACTAAGCAATGTATTTCTTTGCCTTCATACTTTTATGGCGTACTTATACAGGCAGCCGTAGACTTACAACAATTCATTTAGTGACCTTTCAAAGTTACCACGATACTGAAAAAAGTCACTTTTGACCCTATCTCATACATACAGCTGTTGCAGCATCCTCATGGTCACGTGATCAAATTCAGATGTTAGCAAGTGGCTCATATTTATGAGGGTTGCAGTGTCCCGGGGTCACATTTTCCAATCTTCTGACAAACAGTTTCACTTAACAACCATGTTCCTAACTTAACAACTGCTGCAAGAAAAGTCTAAAATGGGGCAAAATTGACAACAAATGTCTCACTTAGGAACAGAAATATTGGGCTGAGTTGCGGTCATAAGCTGAGGACTACCTGTTCTTGAGTATACTTTACCTTCAATTCAATACTTGCACAAACATTCATAATGCAGGCATACAGTCTCTCTAAATAATCTTATATTAATGCCCTTTCTCAAGGACCAGCATTTCTTAATCATAGGCTAAAAACAGAAATCTGCTTTATAACATCCCCTACTTGGCCAAAAGCCATACTCCACCTTCAGACTGTTCCTGCTCACCTCTTGTAACCTTTCAAGCAAAATTTTCCAAGCACCATTTCAGGCACTCAGTATAACGCCCATAATTTTTGCACTCACAGTTGCTTCTAATTGTCAGGCAGGTGCAATCTTCTCACACACATTAAACAACTTGGGCTTGTAGGTCTCCTCCTTTTTCATGTGATAGAGGAAGATATCAGAAGTTTCTGCTTTTAAGATAAATGAGCAGAGCTCCCTGCTGTATCGAATCCAGAAAACTGTAGCAAAAGCAGGTGCAATCAATAACTTGGATTAATTTAAAACTGAGAGGAGAGAGGCAATCTTGCTCTCTTTCACTCTGTTAAAAGAAATGTCCATCTGGGTTCAGTTCCAAGTGGGGATAAAGACATTAGAAACATGGAGGCTGGTCTTCCTGTGGGCGTGGCCTGTTGCCGAGGAGGGCTCCACCGAGCTCCTCAGAGATCTGGTCTGTATATCTAAATAAGATCATAGATAGCACCCCTTTTTGGCTAAGAAAGGGGCAGGGAGGGTAGCTCCGTAGGTTAGGGTCTATTCGTAAGCCACAGCCTTTTTTTTTTTTTTTTTGGCTGTGGAAGAGATTAGATCCAGCCGAAGCGGAGCCTTTATCTCCGGCCAGTTCCTTCTCAGCTGCCTTTTTTTTTTTTTTGGCAGCCCCAGACAGGCTAGCCCCCCCCAGGACAAAACAAAGTTTTTTTCAAGCTAGAGTTGATACGGGAGGGTACCACCCCTGTGAGATTTATGCTTTTATTACTATCTTAAATACCAGCACCATTTGCCTTAAAGACTTCTTTGTTTAAATAGACTTTAAAATGGCGATTTCTCTCCGTGGATGATTACTGGATGTACTTAGCCGGGCTTATCTTCCTGCAGACCGCTCCTTAACAAAATAAACTCTTTTTCTTTGGAAATAGAGGGGAGCGAAGCACTGCTTACTTGTTTATCTATTATGGCACCCAGATCAAAGAAACGTCTTGCTACAAATGTGTCTAAAGAATTTAAACAATCTTTTTTGGAAACACAGCCTTTGTCTCCTACGCCCTCTACTGGAGAAGTTTTAACACAGGAATATCTCTTTAAAATATTTAATGCCCTTAAGCAAGAACTTAAGGAATTTGTATTGCAACTTTATGAGGATCTAAAATCTAAAGTTAATCAAATGAAGGCGAATACGTTTGCAGCCGTGTCTGCCCTGTCAGATTACTCTGCTGAAATAGAGAACAGATTGGAAAGTCTGGAGAAGGCTAATTTTGATTTGACTACCAATATTCAAATTTTACAAGAAAAAATTAGAAATAACGAAGAACAGCTTATGACGCTAAATTTTGATAGGAAGGCATTTTCAATAAGAGTCAGAGGATTCCGTGAAAAGGAGCAAGAGAATTTGAAACAGACATTTGCTGAAGCCTTCAGCCATGCGCTGGGAAGCCCGGGACTTAACCTTGATTGGCAGATTCGGAAAATCTATCGCCAGAACTCATTGATAGCGGAACAGCGACAGCTCCCGAGGGACATAATTATACATTTCTCTACAAAAGAATCTAGAAACGCGATTGTGCAAAAGTTTCATAATAACAGTCTCCGAGTTGATGACCAGGACGTGATTGTCTTCAAAGATATACCTTTCCAAATGTTGAGAGCAAGAAGGGACTACGCCTTTTTAACTAAAGAGCTTAGGAGTCAACAGATTCGATACAGATGGGAGGCCCCTGCCGGCATCACGGTTACATTTGAGAATCAAAGATTTCGTCTTAACTCTGTTTCGGAGGCTCAAGATTTCTATTGTAGGATTCTGAAGGCGGGACTTCCTGACGCGCTTGGAAGAGAGGAGAGACAAGCGGAAGGAGAAAGCAAACGGCTGGCCATGCGGCTGCAAGATGGAGGGGGTAGCCCCTCCTCCCTCGGAGAAGCAGAAGAACGCAGATTGAGAATTTAGATACTTCAAAAGACTTCCTAAAGTTGAGGACTGAATGGGGGTTTGAGACCTCTCTCCGGTAGAAAAAGTGGACTAATTTTTATCAGAAGGGAAAGCTGGGTGAAACTACTTTGAGCTAGATTCTAAAGTAACGTTAGCATAAATCTGATAGTGGTTAAAAGAATGCGGAATGATTTATGTTGTTTAAACTTTGTTAGATGGGACTATTTTAAAATAGAAGGTTAACTGACTCTTGCTGAAAGCATTATTTGAATATGATCCATGCTATTTAACTTTTATTTGAAGGGAAAGTTGGTTGTAATAGTTCTGAGTTATTTTTCAAATAAACGCTAGTATAAATTTGATAGTGGTAAATATTAGACAAGCAAGAGATGAGGGTAAAATGCATGTGGAATGAACTACGTTATTTGTGGTAAATATCAGACAAGCAAGGGATGAGGGCAAAATTTACGTTGTTTAAAGCTTATTAGAACAGGAAGCCGCTTGGGATTATCTTAAGATAACTGTAAAAAGAATGTGGAATGATTTATGTTGTTTAAACTTTGTTAGAAGCGACTACCTTAAAATAGAAGGTTAACTGAATCTTGCTGAAAGTATTATTGGAATATGTGGAATGATTCATGCTACAAATCGCTCTGAGTTATATTTTAAACAAATGGTAGTACTACGTTATTTGTGATAAATATTAGACAAGCAAGGGATGAGGGCAAAATTTACGTTGTTTAAAGCTTATTAGAACAGGAAGCCGCTTGGGATTATCTTAAGATAACTGTAAAAAGAATGTGGAATGATTTATGTTGTTTAAATTTTGTTAGAAGCGACTACCTTAAAATAGAAGGTTAACTGAATTTTGCTGAAAGTATTATTGGAATATGTGGAAGGATTCATGCTACAAATCGCTCTGAGTTATATTTTAAACAAATGGTAGTATAAATTTGATAGTGGTAAATATCAGACAAGTGGGGGATGAGGGTAAAATACATGTGGAATGAACTAAGTTATTTAAATTCTATTAGAAGGGGAAGTCGGTTGGAATTACAGAAATTGATTCCTGTGTAAAGTAATATCTGATCTACGCTGCTTAACTTTACTAAGAAGGGGAAATCGGGTTAGATTATTTTGAATTACTGTTTGAAAAAGGGGTAAAGAAAGATCATTTACGTTGTTTAAATTTTACTAGATGGGAAAGTTTGATTACTTGTCTGTAAAGTTATATTTGAATATATGGCATAAACTACGCTGCTTAAATCTTACTGGAAGGGATCATGAGGTTTAGGAAGGGAACGGGAGAGTCTACAGAAGGTTGGGGTAAATAGCAAAGAAGTAAGAGATGAGAATAAAATATAGATAGAATGATTTATACTATTTAAGCATAGATAAAGATGGGGGGCTGAGATCAACACAAAGAGTGGTTTCTTTTTTTCCTTTTTTTTTTCTTTCTCTGCTTTTCTTTTTTTTTTTTTTTTATATATTACTTTTATTTTTTAATCCATATGTATACAAGATATCTTAGATAGAAGGTAGTGCCAGGTGTGGACCCTGGGAAGTCGGGAGGATTAGGGATGGGGATTGTGGGGGGTGGGGTGGGGGGTGTTAATATAGTTTTAATAAGAACAAGAATGTATTTATATACGGTGGTTCTTTTTTTTTTCTTATTATTATTATTATTATTATTATTTTCCTTGGTTTACTTTACTTTTATTAGATCAAACAACACTCGAATAAAGGCATACACCAAGGAGGGAGGTAGAGGGAAGGAAGAGGGAGGAGTAAGGAAGGAGTAAGGGGAATGTAAGGAGTAAGGGGAATGTAAGGAGGGTGTCTGGGGAGTAAGGGGAGAAGGAAGGCTTGAGGGGAAAGGGAAGTAGGAGGGGAGTGTTAGAGGGAGAAAGGAAAGTTGGAGGGGGTAGATGGGGTGTATGGAGGACGCAAGGGTTAGGTGGGGTTGTGAATGATGAGTTGTGTTTCTTTTTTACTTGTTCGTTTTATTCCCTTTTTCCTTTTTTTTTTTTTTTCTTTTCTTATAGTAAATACCCTGTATATAAATGATTGCAAATGGAATGTGAAAATTGAATAAAATATATTTCCTACAGAAACATGGAGGCTGTTTGGAAAGATGGTTTTAATGGTGGACAGGATCACATGCCTTGAAGATGTGGGTGAAGAAGAAAAAAACGGGCAGAGATGCTGAGAGTGCCTGAGTTTTATACCGTCTGAGCTTTTGAATTTGAGTTTGTATTCTGATTGGTTGTCAGACTCCCATGGGGCCATGCAGGGGCAACTCTGTAGGCTGTCCTGAGTCCTAGGTTTGGTTGAGCCTTGCTGGGTGATGTAATGTTTCCAGGTGCCATGTGGTGAGATTGGTAGAGGACTAATCCTACCTTTGTTGGATCTTGGGTGAGAGCATTTGCCTATGAATAGACCTAGCTATCTCTTTATCTCTTAAGTGCGGACAATTGCTGTGGGCTATTGGGGAGGGTGGGTGCTATTAAGAGTGTGTCTGTTTCCTGCGTAAAAAAATGTTTCTCCATTACTCATCCAGGGAAATATAATATTCTGCCTTTTTAATAGTTCCTAGAATATTTCATTTTTCTAGGAGGGGTGATGCTAACTTCTTACACCTCACAAGCTCTAAAACTCAGTTGGGGCTACAATTACTATTTGGGGAGAAGAGTTATAATAGATCCAAACTGGATCTATCAACCAGGAATGATAGATGTCTGCCCTTTCCCCCTAATAGACCAAGTGTTTCATAAATTAATTTAGTCTCATTTTTATGACTTACACAATAGGTACCTATTTCCCATTTCAAAATATCAGAAAATAGTTCTGCTAGGTAATTAGAAATGCATACTAAGGCAACAAACACAAAAAAGAGTTTAAGGAATGCATGTGCCCTGGGGCATGAGGTCCTTCTAACCTGCGTTGCAGGAAGAACACAAATGTGGTGTTATGTAAAATGATTTATTTACATATGAACCTGTCTTTTGATATTTCCTATTCAAAATCCAGCAACTCACCTCATGATGAAATTTTCAGCCAAACAAAAAGCCTTGCTTTAGTTGCTGAGGAATATATGTCTGATTCAGAACTTGACCTATGAACTCAAATTTTGCAATGATACTGTTTGTCAAAGTTATCACAAAAGAATCAGAAACAAAAACCAGGAAATGACTTCACTATATTATATAGAATCTGGATTTGGGTGACTTTACCTTTGTTTATACCTGTTTCATAATCACCATTTAGTGCCGTTCATTGCAGGAATTCCATCAAATCAGCAGATGTGACTTTATCAACTTACTGTAGTTCAAAATGGCATTATTTCACATTTCCACAAACACATATGTTCGGCTGAAGCCAGGAAAATGGGGAAATAGAAACAGAAGGGGATTTAACCTTATTGTGCCTTTTGCTCAGCGAATCCAATTTAGACTGAGTCATCTGGTTTACTTACTTTCTTTTACACAACTGTACAATTATTATTATTATTATTTATTTTTACAAAATTGAAGAGGTAAATCTGTAAATCTAGATAGCCACAGCAAAGGTGGCTGTGATCCTAATCATAGTGATGATTATACAGCATATTGCAGTTAGTTGTGGTTTGTTTCACTGGATTTATTGAATAGGTACTACATGATCTGCTATGGCTGGCATCAGACTTCCTTAGTTCATTCTTTCTCAGCTTTTGCACCCGTTGTTACACCTAAAATTTCAGTCAGCATGGGCATTGATGAGAATTTTTGAGGTGTGGAATGCAGAGAGAATCAGATCAGACAAGGCTGATTTTGTGTAAGAATATGCTGTATTTTTCTTCTCTGATCATGCAATTAGCTAACTAAGATAGAAAACAATGGGCATAGTAGGAGTTTCTAAGGCTTGAAATCTTCTATATATGTTAAAAACCACTAAAACCACTGCACTTGCTCTGTAGGGAATTAAGAATTACAGTGTTATCTCTCCAGAAAACTCACTGTGCATTGGATAAAAAGCATGTAGGTAGAACTTCTCATTGCTCTGTTGTAAATACTATTGTAAAAGATTGTAGGAAATGAGATTATAATCTTATTTACTCTATAATTTTTGACTTCACTGTACATCACTGTCAACGGAAATGACCAGAAACACATTGCTATTAAGTTCTTAGGAAGGGTGAACTGAAATCTCCTAGATCAGACTCGGGCAATTATGACAACTTTACAACCTGTGGAATTCAAATCCCAGAATTCCTGAGCCAGCTCTAGATATTAGATGGTTGGAGTTTTTGAAAGTTCCACCCCATGCAAAATGCCCCAGGGGTTGCTTACTGCATCCTTCCTGTGTGAAATTGTTTCAAGGAAAAAGACACTTAAGCTTAAAGCCACTGCTCCGAAATCAAAGCCATCAAGTTGTTTCAAAGAAATATAGTTGAATCAAGAAATAACTTGAAAGCTGACAAATTGATTTTCAAAGCATACCTTTGGGGAAAAAAATAGATATCCCTTTTATTTCAGTTGCTGAAAGAAACTGTGAGCCATAAAAATGAATTTTTGTTGATATTATAGAAGGAATTGAGTTTTTTTCCCAGTAGATCCTAGTTCTCATCCCAAACAACTAGGGCCATTTTCAACAGGTGCCTTGAATGATATTGTGTTATATGAGATTGAGTGTTGCTAATACATGTAGTCCTTGACGTATGACCACAATTGAGCCCAAAATTTCTGCTGCAAAATGAAACATTTGTTAAATGAGTTTTTCCCCATTTTATGACCTTTCTTGCCACAGTTGTTAAGTGAATCCCTCCAGTTATTAACTTAATGACACAGTTGTTAAGCGAATCTGGCTTCCTCATTGACTTTGCTTGTCAGAAAGTTGCAAAAGGTAATCATATGATCTCAGGACACTGCAATTGTCATAAATATGAGTCAGTTGCTAAACAGCTGCATTTTGATCATGTGACCACAGGGATGTTGAAACGGTTGTGTGAAAAATGATCATACGTCACTTTTTTTTCAGTGCCATTGTAACTTTGAATGGTCAATAAATTGTTGTAAGTTGAGGACTCCCTGTATTATGTTATACGAGATTGATTGTTGTTATGTTGCTTCTTTGGGCATAGAATGAGCTTTAAAATTTGTTTGGATATGTATGTGAAGATGGAAAAGGAAATGAAATATATCTCTGTTTATCTGCTCATTGTAGAATCATCTGTTTTGAGTGATGTGGTGGGAACTTCCTTGAATACAGTTGCACGACCGCAAGACATAAGTGAACATTAATGTCAGGGTTCCAAGTAACACCCCTAATGAAAGAAGACTCTGAGGCTTGAGTTTCCTCAAAGTTCCATTTTATTAGAGATGTCATCTTGGCACACCTGGGAAAACCTGAATCTTAAAGCTTCCAGGTTTTCCCACCCAGCTGAAAGTTCAAAACCTTGCCCCAACATGCACAAGTCTATCACATGGCCCAATCAGTCATTGCCACGAAGGAAGATTCCTCCCATCCATATCCGTCCAGGTGCAGAGACCAGGCGGCTGTGACTTTCTGAGAAGGAATGTTATTTTGGCTACATATCTTCCATGCTCCATAAAATCCCCCCTCCCAGTTTCCCACAGTAGAATATATCTGAATATGTGGCAGGCGTGAGGCCCTATACAAAGATGACTTCCAAGCCTGACAATTAATGTAAACACTCTGAAATGTCTGCATGATGAGAAGTTACCCTTTAAAAATGAGCAGAGTGGAATGAAACCAAGAGGCTTACTCAGAACTCCATCAGCTGTGACTTTGGTTTGAGAGCACTTGGACAATCAAATGGTAGAATTCTATCTTCCCAAGTGTCCAAGTGGAGTACCATTAGCTATTTCCAGAAAGGAAAAATGAATCATTCTAAATCATCAGTCAGTTTCTTTTGTCATCTGAAAGGAAAATCTATGAGTTGTTCACTTGGAGCAGTGAAAGTGTCTTGGGATATAACAAAATTAGAACAGGGGGTTGCAGTGGAAATTCAGAAAGGCAATAGGCTGGTACTTCTCCATTTGTTCTCTTATGCTCTGTCACATTCTACAGTGTTTCCCTGGAAATAAGACAGGTCTTATTTTCTTTTGACCTCCAAATAAGCACTTGGCCTTATTTTCGGTGAGGTCTTATTATTTTTGAGGTGCAAGAAGCGACGAGCGTGATCACCTTATGGCTGCTGCTGTGTTGCAATATTTTTGGGGAGGGCTCATTTTTGGGGGAGGGCTTATTTTAGCACATGCACTCAAAAGTCCAATTGGGCTATCCAGGGAGGTCTTATTTTCAGGAAAACAGGATACTTTAAATAAATCTGCAAGCTCCATACATGCAATAATTTAATGTTTTTTCAAGGCTTGAACACATTTAATATTATAGTTTGTTTTGCCAGGGATATAATATTGCACTGGAACAGAGAGATTAGGGTGTGATATTCTGGCACATTTGGATTTCTGCCAACCAAAAAATTGATTGACATGGAGCTTCTTGGCCAGAATTCCATGGAAACATAATTGTTGGAAATTGTAGACTAGGTATTTTATTATTTTTCTGAAATTTTAGAATTTAGAATTTTTAGAATTTAGGGTTTATTTTATTAACCCTCTGAATTATGCCTCAGATTAGGTTCAGATTTGCACTAGGTTATGAGTACAAACAATTCCATTCTGATATAATCTGTGTTTCTGTTTTACAGGAAGGTACATCTCCTTATGGAGCCAGATACGTAGGCTCCATGGTGGCTGATGTTCATCGTACCTTGGTGTATGGCGGGATATTTTTATATCCAGCTAATCAGAAAAGTCCCAAAGGAAAGGTATGTGTTTACTTTAAATTGACTTATTATAATATGCTAAGTCATGATTTATTAAATATAGTTTGTTGTCAAAGCACATTGACTGGAATCTTGTTGGAAATCATAAATTACTTTTCAATAAACCAAGACATAGCTGGAGTCATATATGCTTATAAAAACATCACATTTTGGCTTATGATTGTTTGAAATTCAGTTTCCAAAATGCTCTCTATATTGATTGGAAATGGATAGATGAAAAGATTACAGTTCAACTATTCCAGATGTGGCCATGTTCTTCTGTAATGCCAAGCAGTAATGCATGATTGACATGTCATGCTAAACCAAAAGCACATTGTAGCTTCAAATGAAGTGTGGCTTAAAACTCTATGTTCATCTACCTCAGCATTTTCCTGCCTGGAGGGTAGCAAGACTCTTCAAAACCTTAGGTAGAATTTATTACTGAGGAATAATAAGGTTCTACTTTCTGCATGTAGGACTGTTACAAAACTATTGTTCTTCCTGATCATGCTTGCTCTTTGTTGGGGAAAATGCAATTTGTGTTCCTATTGGATACCCTGCATTTATTAGTGTTGTGGTTTTTTTTTAAAAAAAAACAGCAATGCAAGGATTTCAAAGCTGTCAGATGATACTGTATATGTACGAGTGTTTATAATTGGCAAAAATGTTGTGATTACATATAAATTCTTCAATTGCTTCTTAAATAGTTTCAACAAAAGAGATTAAAGTGAGAATAATGGGTTTTCCCTCTTATATTCTAGCTGCGGCTCTTGTACGAATGCAACCCCATGGCTTTTATCATTGAACAGGCTGGAGGAATAGCTACCACAGGCAAAGAGGCGGTGCTGGATATAAAGCCAGAGTCTATTCATCAGAGAGTCCCTTTTGTTGTTGGTTCTCCTGAAGATGTTCAAGAATATCTTGCATTTGTACAGAAACACCAGAAAAGCAGCTAATGGCCCTCTAAAGTGCCGCCTCTATTTGCTTTTGCTCTATGCTCTGGAAAAATATGAAGCCACAAAGTCAAAGAAATGTCCAATCTGATTATTATAATAAGAAAGGCATTGTTTTCTCCTCCCTTTTTTTTAAAAAAAGAAAATCTTCATTTAAATAAAAATATCAAGATCATTTTTTAAAAAGAAACAACAAGGATCTTTTTGAATACCTCATTTTCTCAGACACGTTTTGCATGGGAAATTTACTCCTCATGTCTAGCATAAAGTCAGCTAAATAATAAAATCACACATTGTCCAGTCTTGTGACCAGTAAGGCAATGGCTTTAATCTTTCCATTTAGACTTGATCAAAACACTAAAAATGTTCTCCCCCCCCCAAATGTTACGTCCACACTGTTGGCAATTTTATATTGCCAGACTGGCCTTTAATCTGTATAGATTAAAATGGTTTTTCATGATTTGTTTCTTCTTTTGTTTTTTACATATATCTTGCATACCTAACTTTTAAAAGTTGATTTTGCCTTCAGCCAACTAACACAAATAACTTATATACCTTTAAAGCTCCCCAGATTTGTCCCCCCCACCCCATATAAAGAATTGATTGTTGTGCCTATATGGCGACATGATTCTGGTACCGTGACAAAATTTTAGAGAGTTCCAGAGCAAGAGTCCAGTACTTAATTAAAGTTTAGTTTCTATTCAGCTTGGAATAGAAAGTGAATAGCTTTGTTTTGATCCTTGGTATGACCCTATTGCTGGAGAATCATGTAACCATATCTAGAACAACTATCTTATTCCATGGAAGGTTTCCAAATGATTCATGTTGTTCTTATTTTATGTACATCTACAGTTTATACACGTGCAACAGATTTATTTAATATGTGTAGGCTCCCCCCCAAAAAAATAGCGATATAGAATAAAAGAGCATCAGTGCCTATATTTTTTTACAATTAGAAAAGTGCTGTTCTCAGTATTTTTGACAACTGAGACCAACACTTTCTGCATCTCACAAAATTGGCCTGACTTCTCAGTAATTAATCTTTGAGGATCCCTACTTACCACACCTGTGATATCACTGTTGGATAAAGAATTTCAAGCTGTCTCATCAAGTTGAAATCCCAAATCCTCTTCTTAATGTTCTTTTAAAGTGTAGAGAACAGCTTGTATTTTATATAAAAGCTATTTGTGTGGATGGGTGTGTTATCCTGCTTTTGCTTCATGAGCAAAAGTTGGCTTCCTTGGCACTGTTTTCTGTGTACTGCATTTTTCATTCCAATGCTCCTGAACTGAATGACAGAATGACTCGACTAGGGGTACACAACCTTGGCAACTTTAAGACTTGTAGACTTCCCATAATTATTAGCTGAGGAATTCAGGGAGTTGAACTCCACAAATCTTAAAGTGGCCAAGGTGGATATTCTTTGCCTAGACCAAACTCCCAGCCCACAGGCCGGATGCATCACACACTAGCCACGCCCATGCCCAGTTTAGCGAAGGGGGAGAAAGTCCTGATACATCATGTGATGCCGCCATGACAACATGAGTTTGACACTCCTGGACTAGACCATTCTACCAACCTGCTGAAAGTAGAAATCCATACTTATCCTAGTTGAAAGCCATATTGCTACCTGATTCTCTCTGAAGATATCCCTCTAATTTCAAATGATATTAAATTCTGTTCTTCAAATTTTGTTAAAATTCTTGATTGGTGATTATTATTGTGCTTAAAATGATAACTTCTGTAAGATATGTTCAATTTTTCAATCACTGCTAGGTTCCTTTTCATTTTAATCTGATCATTTTTCACAATTTTTCCAACCACATATACACAATTGTTTACAAGATTTAAATTACGAGTTTATTGAAATAATTGAAATCAACAGCCTAGTAGTTTAGTTTAGTTTAGTTTAGTTTTAATTTATTTATCTGCCGCCCTTTTCCCTGAGGAGACTCAGGGCGGCTCACAACTCAAGGGAGGGGAAATACAAACAAATAACAAGAAAAACATAAAACCATACACAGTTAAAAGCACAACAGTCATACCATTCGAGTGGGGCAACGAGTCGTTAGCCCCAGGCCTGTCGGAACAACCAGGTTTTAAGGGCTATGCGGAAGGCCTGGAGGGTGGAAAGGGTACGAATCTCCACGGGGAGTTCGTTCCAGAGGGTCGGAGCAGCCACAGAGAAGGCTCTCCTCCGGGTAGTCGCCAGTCGACACTGGCCGGCTGATGGAATTCGGAGGAGGCCTAGTCTGTGGGATCTAATTGGTGTAGTGGAGGTAATTGGCAGTAGGCAGTCTCTCAAGTATCCAGGTCCAATACCATGAAGGGCTTTGTAGGTGACAACTAGCACCTTGAAGCGTACCCGGAGATCAACAGGCAGCCAGTGCAGCTCGCGGAGGATAGGTGTTACGTGGGTGAACCAAGGTGCACCCACAATCGCTCGCGCGGCTGCATTCTGGACAAGCTGAAGTTGCCGAATACTCTTCAAGGGCAGCCCCATGTAGAGCACGTTGCAGTACTCCAGTCTGGAGGTCACAAGGGCACGAGTGACTGTTGTGAGAGCCTCCCGGTTCAGGTAGGGGCGCAACTGGTGCACCAGGCGAACCTGGGCAAATGCCCCCCTGGTCACAGCTGACAAATGATGTTCAAAAGTCAGCTGTGGGTCCAGGAGGACTCCCAAGTTGCGAACCCTGTCTGAGGGGCATACTGTTTGACCCCCCAGCCTGAGAGATGGAACACTTGGCCAATTAGTAGGAGGGAAGCACAGCAGCCACTCGGTCTTATCTGGATTGAGTACAAGCTTGTTAACCCCCATCCAGTCCGTAACAGCCTCGAGGCCCTGGCACATCATGTCAATCGCTTCATTGAGTTGGCACGGGGCGGACAGATACAGCTGTGTATCGTCCGCATACTGGTGGTATTTTATCCCATGCCGTTGAATGATCTCACCCAGCGGTTTCATGTAAATGTTAAAGAGGAGGGGGGACAGGACCGAACCCTGCGGCACCCCATAATTCAGGGGCCTAGGGGTCGATCTCTGCCCTCTGACCAACACCGACTGCGACCTGTCCGAGAGGTAAGAGGAGAACCACCGTAAGACAGTGCCTCCCACCCCCACCTCCCGCAGTCGTCGCAGAAGGATACCATGGTCGATGGTATCGAAAGCCGCAGAGAGGTCAAGGAGTACTAGGATGGAGGCATGACCTCCATCTCTGGCTCTCCAGAGATCATCGGTCAATGCGACCAAAGCGGTTTCCGTGCTGTAGCCAGGCCTGAAGCCGGATTGGAAGGGATCTAGATAATTGGTTTCTTCCAAGGACCACTGGAGCTGAAAGGCCACCACCTTCTCGACAACCTTCCCCACAAAGGGGAGGTTGGAGACTGGACGATAGTTGTTTAGGACGGCCGGATCCAAAGATGGCTTCTTCAGGAGGGGTCTCACCACCGCCGCCTTTAATGCGGGGGGAAAGACCCCCTCCCGAAGGGAGGCGGCAACAACCGCTTGGATCCAGCCCTGTGTCACCTCCCTGCTGTTAACAACCAGCCAGGAGGGGCACGGGTCCAGTACACATGTGGAGGCACTTACAGCTCTCATGGCCTTGTCCACGTCCTCAGGGGTAACAGCCTGAAAATCAATCCAGTGATGTCCTACCAGATTATCCCTTAGTGCCTCAGCTGATTCTGCAGAATTGGAGTCCAGGTCCGCCCGAAGCCGAGCAACTTTATCCACGAGGAATTGGACGTAGTCCTCAGCTCTGCCTTGCAAAGGATCATTTGTATCCCTCCTATTTAGGAGGGAACGGGTTATCCTGAACAAGGCGGCTGGGCGCGACTCAGCGGAAGCAATCAGAGAGGCAATGTATGTTCTTTTTGTCATCCTAATTGCCCGGATGTAAACTCTGATGCTAGATGTTAAAAGTGCTCGGTCTGACTCGGACTTACTGGATCTCCATCGGTGCTCTAGGCATCTCTTTCGGCGCTTCATCTCCCGGAGTTCCTCAGTAAACCAAGGGGCCCTCCTGGATCCACTGCATCGGATCGGCCGTAAAGGCGCAATCCGGTTAAGAGCCTCTGTCGCTGCTGAGTTCCAGGCAGCAACCAGAGTCTCCGCCGGACTGCGGGCGAGGGTATCAGGAATAACCCCAAGCTCCGTCTGAAAACCCGACGGGTCCATAAGTCGCCTGGGGTGGAACCACCTGATCGGTTCCTCCTCCCTACAGTGGGGGTTTGGTCTCTGAAAGTCAAGCCTCAGTAGGTAGTGGTCCGACCATGACAGGGGTAAGATCTCACTGCCCCTCAGACCAAGGTCACAGCTCCACTGCTCCGAGAGAAATACGAGGTCGAGCATGTGACCCGCTAAGTGAGTTGGGCCCCGGATTACTTGGGCCAAGCCCATGGCTGTCATGGAAGCCATGAACTCCTGCGCTCCATCAGAGTGTTCATCGAGCGAAGGCAAATTGAAATCCCCCAGAACCATAAGCCTGGGAAACTCAATTGCCAACTCGGCTACCGACTCGAGGAGCGAGGGGAGGGCTGCTGCAACGCTGTTGGGAGGCAGGTACGTTAACAGCAGGCCCACCTGACCCTTGAGGTCCAACTTTACCAGCAAGGACTCACACCCGACAAGCTCTGGAGCAGGGATCCTACGAGGTACTAGAGACTCTTGGATAACAATAGCCACACCTCCACCCCTTCCCTGGAATCGCGGCTGATGTAGCACCTGAAAACCCTCTGGGCACATCTCTATGAGGGGGACTCCTCCCTCCGGGCCCAGCCAGGTTTCAGTGATACATGCCAGGTCTGCCCTCTCGTCTAAGATTAAGTCCCGGACGAGGGGAGCCTTGTGAACTACAGACCTGGCATTTAGCGACAGCAGCCTGAGACCAGGGTCCTGATTACTCGCGCCATCTGGCCTTGGAGTGAGACTCATAGGGCCGGAAGGAGGGATCTCTATAAAGTAGCAAGCCCTCCTTCCCCAGTAATGGCCAGCCCTAAAGTCCCCGCCATATCTGCCCCTCCCTGTTAAGACCGTAATGCTCCGGCCCACTCCCATGTCTGTAGTCCCACCAACCACCCCTATGGCCCCCGCGTTCCTCGACAGGCCCTCCGAATCAAACACACTCATTCGTTCACCCAAGCAGTCCCCACGTAGTAATTAAAAACACAGAATACAATGATAATAGGTTAATAAAAAGTGGGATCATTCACTCAATCTCATACATATCACATACACTCACCATACAGGTTAAAAGTTGCGCAACTATGCAAAATTCGTACAAGGCTTGTACTAATATGAGAGAGGAGGTCTTAATGTTCTTAGTCTTCTCCTCTGTAGAGTCCAGTAAAGAGGGGAAGGTCCAAAGGTCTGAAGTGATTGAAAGATTAGTGTCGGTTGGGGGGAGGTACAGAGTAGGCTCCCTGCCCACGTCTTCTTCATCCCTTGCTTTTTCTTTCTGCAAGGGTTGAGTCTCAGCGAGGCCGGAAGTGGGTTCAAGAATCCCAGCTCACAGCAAAATGGTGGCTCTGAGGACGAAGGCAGGGGCGGGGATGGTCGGAAGGCAAAATAAGCATGGATAGCAGCAGCAGCAGCGAGAGCTGAAAGGCCGGTCATGATGGACAAAGGCCCAATATGCAGCAGTCGGTCCACGGAAATAATCGTACCAACCCCCCTGGCAGTCTGAACCCAAAGCTGGAAAGACCTACGTCCATGGTGGAGGGGGGGCATTCAACAGCTGGGCCGCGGCGTTCTCAGAGGGGCCTCAGCGAGCCAGCGAGCCATCGGGCCAGCAGCAGCACAACGGTGGTAGCAGCAATCGGGGTGGCAGTCGTAGCAGGGTCGAGCTCCCCCTAAAACAGCTGGGCCACGGGGTCTTCCAAGCTGCTGGGCCGCGGTGTTCTTACAGCGGAATCAACAAGCCAACGGGCCAGCAGGCCAGCAAACAGCGGTGGTCGCGGCAGCCAAAGCAGCAGTCGCGGGAAGATCAGGGCTCCCCTAGCAGCTCGGCCGCGCTGTCTTCCAAACAGCTGAGCCGCGGCGTTCTCAAGCCGCCGTTCTCAGCTGGCATCAGCGAGCCAGTGGCACAGCGGCGGTCGTGGCAGTCAGGGCAGCAGTCATGGGAGGGTTGGGGCTCTCTCAGACCAGCTGGGCCGCAGCGCCTTCTGAGCGGCGTCAGTGTCTTTCACGAATGGCAGCCTTGGAGAGCAAAATCTCTCCAGTTCACTGTCAGCACCAGGTCCCCGAAAAATCACTCGTACCTTGGCCTCTCCCCGGCTCAATCTCTGAGCTCAATTTCTCCTCTTTACTGGCTATTTCTCTTGTACGGAGCCGGAGCCGGCGGTGAGCTCGGCAGACATGTTCCTCGCACATGCGCATTTTAGCAAAGGGGGAGAAAGTACAAGCAGTAGCAAGCATAACAACAGAAAATTCCCACTGATCTTCCTGAAACAAAGCATACAGAAGAAATAATAAATAGTAATGACCTTGTCTTAGATGAATCCCAGGATTTGTGTGTGACAGTTTCAAAAATACTGAATGAGTAATAGCTAGAAAAGCAGCACAAAGAGAAACTAGCATCTAGTACCATGCCTCTGTTCCATGATATCCTTGTTTTCTCAGTAGTGCAGTACTAAGAAAAAAGATAGCAGATTATTCTCCCAATTCTGTGTATTTAACAGCTTAATAACAGGTTTCTAATTAAGAGCATATTTGTTTTGATTCCTATTTATTACTGTATTCAGTCTTTATGTGAACATGAGGGGCTAATTGAGATCAAAATATTTGTTTTCTGTGAGGAACTCAATGTTCAAGGTTTACTGCCCTTGGCACATGTTTTTTTTTAAAGGAAGAGGACTAAGTAAATCTATGTTTTGTCTAGTTCTTCTGTAATCAAACCTCCTTTCTTCCGGAGAAACAAAGAGGAACATTTATTTTGAAGACTCTCCTGGAGCAAAACTGTGGAATCTTAAAATTGCAGCAGAGTCCTTATACACAAGTCTGTTTTGCACTGACTATTCTCGTTATATCAGCAAAATTGTCTGTGACTAGTAATCAGCTGACTGTAGGTTGCCTGAAGCCTGAGTCTGCTGTGCCAAGCTATTGTAGATAGCTTGAGTCTTGCCAGAACAAGTTTTGCTAGAAGAAATGCAATTTGTACAAGACAGAGGATCTAGAAAGAGGGATTTAGGAGAAGTTGACAATGATGTCATTCAATTTTATTACAGTTGACTTGATTTGCTTAGTTTGAAAAATAGCCTCTAATTACTTCAGATAGTCTGATTCCCCCCTCCCCAATATCTTCCAGGCAAGTAAATAAAAATTTCAGGACAGCTAATATGATTATGCATGTACTGTAACTAGAAATCTTCTTCACTACAGCCTTAGCAATTTATTTCATTTGTGGCCCAAAGGGAGACTCTATTCCATTTTGATCTTCCATATTTCTTAATTTTTAAAAGATCTCATTATCTAATTTCCCCAGTCTGAATGCTTGATGTGTTTAGATTACAGTATCTAGAATTCCAAATCAGTATGCCCTACATATCCAATCCGAACAACGGAGGCACAACAGAATTTGCCATAATACATATTTTATGGATTATATTCATGCAACTCAATGCCTGGCCTGCAGAACAATGTTGATAGCTCTGACTCTGCTCGCCTTTAAAAAGACCCTTAACCAGCTGTGCTTGGTTATATATATTAACCATTCTGTATTGATATTTGCAGAGCTAATTTTGACCCATAAGCTACTGGTCAGTATGTGTGCAGGTATATATTTGTGCATGTCTATATGTGTGTGCTCTTTTGTTTTTCCCAAGCTTTTTATATGTATTTATTTGCTCTTTTTAAAGGGTGGCATGGTGGCCTGTGGCAGGGGTCCCCTACCAGTGGTGACATTCAATTTTTTTTTACTACCGGTTCTGTGAGCATGGCTTGGTGGGTGTGGCAGAGGAAGGATACTGCAAAATCTCTATTCCCATCCCATTGCAGGGGAAGCATACTGCAAAATCTCTATTCCCTCCCCAACCCTGGGGGAAGGAAACAGGGTGGGTTCTGGCTGCTGCTACTGCTGGTTCACTCAGGGATGTGCTGCACATGTGTGTGCGCTTTGCATATGTGTGCACTTGATGCATGCTAGGTGCGCTTGATGTATGCTATGCATGCATGCACAGTACTAAAAAATGCACATGCGCAGAAGCCAAAAACAAAGATGGTGGTGCCCATGATGTCACCGAGACAACCAGTTCGGGGGCATGGCAGTCCTGGTTCGCTGCCAGTTCTAGCGACCGAGGCCACTAAGTTACTACTTGTTCAGCCGAACCGGTAGGAATCCGCCTCTGGAAGGATATTGCAAAATCTCCATTCCCACCCCATTCTGGGGCTAGCCAGAGGTGGTATTTGCTGGTTCTCTGAACTACTCAAAATTTCCGCTACCAGTTCCCAGGACCTGTCAGAACCTGCTGAATTTCACCCCTGTCCCCTACCCTCAGATCGCGGTCCACTAACCGGGCCATGAGCCGTTGAGAACTGAGGCATGGAAGTGTTCCATTTGCGTGAGTAGCACACATGCCTGCTGCTTGCGCAAATGGAGCGGCATGCAAGCTTGCCTGTCACTCAAACAAAAACATCCCCCTCCCCCTCCCCACCAATCTGCAAAGCCAGAAAGGTTGGGAATTCTGGCCTATGGTGAAGACACTTGCCTCCCACTTGGAAGGTGGAGAGTTCAACTCTAGGTAGTGGCAGATATTTATCTCATAGGGCGTGAAGGAAAAATATCTGCTGTGAATTCCATGTGGTGTCAGGAAGAATATCCAGTCTGTAAACATTCAGCTCTTATCCAGTCACCCTTACCCAGAATTAAGGGATTATGGGGTCATAAAAAGGGAGGAGGGATGCAGTGGCTCAGTAGCTAAGATGCTGAGCTTGTTGATGAGAAAGGTCTGCAGTTCGGTGGTTTGAATCCCTAGCGCCATGTAACAGAGTGAGCTCCTGTTACTTGTCCCAGCTTCTGCCAACCTAGCATTTCAAAAGCAAGTAGAAAAATAGGTGGGAATGTAACAGCGTTCTGGGCGCCTTCGGTGTTTAGTTATGCCGGCCATATGACCACGGAGATCTCTTTGGACAGCGCTGGCTCTTTGGCTTTGAAATGGAGATGAGCACTGCCCCCTAGAATCGGGAACGACTAGCACATTTGTGCGAGGGGAACCTTTACCTTACCTAAAAAGGGAGGGTTTTTTATTTGCTGTTTTTAAAGTTGTTAGCCACCCAGAGTTACAAGCAATATGATTTGAATAAGATAAATTATTAAAACCAGCCTGCCAATATCCAAGGGGGAGGCAATTATAGCAGCAAAATTTCTTGCCCAGTGGATGTACCTGTAAAGAGATCGCCCTGAACCACTTCTCTGCCAATTACTGTTTAGCTTCCATCAGAAGTCTAGCAAGAAGGGAAAGGTGCCAAGATATCCTATTCCCAATCATATGCTATTGTGTTTGAAAACAAAACATGGGGCGAGGGCCAGGATACTTCATTTTGGAATGCATTCTCAGCACATTTAACCTCATCCTCTCCCATTTCAAAGTTGCCAGACTTCAGAAGTGTTCCATTTCCTGTTGCAGTCAAACCTTTGAAGCTTCAAATCTTTTTACAGAAAACAATATGCTTTCCTGTCACTGACATTCATGTGGGATGTTTTTGAGACAGTTTTGCCGATCTCAACAAATGGCTTGAAAAAGGATACAAGAAATCGAGGTTAATATTACAGTAACTCAGCGTTGTATACAATTTAGGCTGCAGTTTTCCAGCCTGGAAAGGAAGTCCTGCTCAGGTAAGTGTGACCAATTTCTGAGTCAACAAGTTAGGGATCAGGTTGGCTTACTTCACAAGAACATAATGATCAACTTATTTATCACCAGTCAGGACAGTGGAAAACTTTGTTTACCAAGTCACTAGCAAAAACAAAGATAAGCTTTTAAGGGGCACAAGGATTAAGTCCAGACCTAATCTAAGAAATCTACAGAAAAAGAGTTTGCAGGGCCATTTGAGTCATATCTACTAAATTGTCATAGATCAGTTCTTCATACTTTCTCAGAATTCCAATTGTTTGTGTACCCATTATATATACAGTAGACAATGAATATACAGTGATGTACCAATTCCCTTTAAAAAAGTTGAACATTGTTGTGGCCTGCCAGCGGCCAGCAGAGCTGGCAGAAGAGTCGGACAGTGAGGAGGTTGGGGAGGAACATGGGCCAATCCTGGAGGGTGGGAAAGGGCTCTGCATTGGAGGCAGAGTTGGGGGCCAAGGCTCTCTGGCAGTTCTCAGCTGCCTTTGGAGCTAGACAGCAGTGAGGCAGAGGAGCGGCTGGAGCCTGTTCCCAGTGTGCGAATGCAGAGATTTGCCAGAAGAAAAGAACAGCTAAGAAATCAGGGTCAACTTGGGAGTAAAGCCACAGGTGGATGGTGATTGGCCCCTCCCATAGGAAATAAAAAGAGTGAAAGGGGAGTGGCCTTTTGCAGGAAGCAATTTGTTTGTTTGTTTCAAGAGTGTGAAGATCTGTCCATGAATCTCAGAGAGACTCTGTGCCAAGTCTTTCCTTGCACAGGACTGCATTTGGAAAATATTTACATGGCAGCTTTCCAAGCTAGATAAGGTCTGTGATCATAACTTTACCTTTGAAAGACTGTTTACCAGGCCTTTGCTGAATGTGAATGAGGAATGCAAATTCATTTAATAGAAGGGGTATTGTCGGAACCAGGAATCTGCTTCATGCTTTTTGGGGAAGCCTAAAAAGGTCAGAACAAACATATGGTTCTCCCACTACTCTCAGCAACCCATTCAACTAAATCTCTTTTAGAGAAGCCTTTATTGACTTGCTATTTTCTTCCAAATAGACATGTATAAGATTGCATTGTCAAATCTTGAAACGCCCTGAACTCCTGAACACACTTTCATTTGTCCTGAAAACTGTTGCCATTGGAATTAGTTCGTTCTGATCCTTCACGTCAATCTTGACGCTTGAGGACTACCTGCACAGACCAGTAATGTTTTCTTGGCAACATTTGGTAAGAGATTGTGCCATGGCTTAAGTGAAAGGGACTGGCCCCAAATCACCCAGCTGTATTTGTGTCTAAACAGGAATAGTTCTCAGCGTCTCCTAGCCCCTGGTGCTGTGTTTTAAACCACAACACCAAACTGGCTCTCTTAGGGATGGCAACGGGTGGCATTATAATTACACCCATATTGCCTGTTTTCGTCCCTGCCAATCTACTTTTGAAATCACCCATATCACCGACAGGCAATTCTTGATAAGTGCTTTTCTACACTTGAGCAAAGAAACTCCAATACAGCTAAATATTACTATTTGTATTTTGTTCATGTTTTCCCCAAAAGGATATTGGTGGTTGTATAAAACATGAGCCAAATAAAAGAGAGAATTTACTGAGATAAGAGAGAAAGGAGGAACATTCTCCTTTGCCTTCCTTTCAGAAAACCACTTTGCTTGGAAAATAACATCCAATAATAAACAAATTTAACCACTCCAGAAAATGACTGTCTCAACTGACCCAAAATGAAAAAAGGAAGTTTAATGAACAAATAAAACTCAAAGCTCATACAAAGATATTGAAATGTTTCGTATTTATTTCCGGGTGCTATAACACTTTGTGCAAGTTGCAGTTTTAAAAAATAAAATAGCTGGCTGCAAGCTATCAATATTACAAGCTTGGGCTCATAAGCAACATTTACATTGAAAGTTGTTTTTTTTTTAAAAAAGAAGGCTCTTGCCATCAAGTAAACATCAGATAGTTTCAAGGTAAAAAAAAATTAAATCACAACTTGGTTCTCAGAAGAAATTGATACAATCTAATATATTAGAAAACATGTGCAATTGTCAGTTCAAAATCCTTTCGATGCCAAAATACTTTGGTGGCTCCAGAATGTGCCAAGAGAGATCAACAAGCTGGAGTCCTTATTCCAGTGGTTCAATCTTTCTGTCAACCTAAGATGACTCTGGTTGTCCCAGGTGACCCTTTTTTTGCACCATTATACCAAGGGGTAACTAGCTGCTGTAGCTATTCCACAGTGGTTGTTTCGGTCTTTAGCCATGTATATATAGCCTTGGTTTCCCCATTTTTCACTCCAGCTGAAAAGAACAAGGTAAGAGAGTGTTAGGAATTCTTTCCACTCTGCCAAGATTTTTTTTTGTAATGCAGTAAGTGCATGTAACACACAAAAGTTATCGCGCAGTATTGTGACCTATACATCCAATATACCACCCTTTCAAAGGTTAGTAATATTTCCTGACCAATCTATACACTCACTTTCTTTTCATTGTTTTGCTAACGTGTATATCTCGTGCCTCTCCATCAGAAGTTCAAGGAAGCATACATAACATTCCCATGAATTGAAAGCCCAGCTCTCCCCAGTGCCAGCTCAGCACCATAACTACCATACTACATCTCTTTATGGATTTTAGTTATTTAAAAAGATGATCAACAATAAAAATTGAATGCAGTTTGTAGCTCAGTCGACTGCATTCACCCATAAATCAGTTGGTTTAGTTCACACATAAAATGGTTATGAAACTAATTGGCTGAACAATACAAATAAACTATATTTTCAGTGTGTGACATCATCATTGAAAAGCAGTCATTAGTCTGTTGAGATTTTTTTTAAAGCTAATGTTATTGTTTAGATTGTTAATTACCAGAATTTTACAACTATTTACATTAATACATGAATGGACCTACAATTTCCATCAGATCTAACAAGCAAGACCCATAATGGGACAGCTGGAGGGCACCAACTTGAAATTCAGCTTCAGATTTAACTTTTTCAGGATTCTACAATTGGTTGGAATGAAGGGAAAGGCAGTCCTTGTTTGGTGACCAATTGTTCAGCAGCCTTTTGAAGTTACAATTACACTGAATGCACATAACTTACAATGGTCACAGCATTCCATAGTTCCATGATCACCCATTGTAACCTTCACTGCTGGCTTCCAACAAGCAAAGCCAATTGGGAAGCTGGCAGGAAGTCATGGTCATGTGATGTTGTGCTTAACAACTACCTGCAATGACCACAACTGTTATTCTAAATCAATGTAGTCATGTCACTTTTATGGCCATATCACTTAGCAACAGATTTCCCCAATACAGTTAACTGAGGACTACCTATGTTTAATATTTCGTATACCTTACTGTTAGGAAACTCTGCATTTGAAAGAGGGAATGCAGAGAAAATTTGCGGAAAAACCCCCTCCTAAATATTTTAATCATACCTGTTTTTAACTATCCAATACTTCTTCCTGTTATCGTCATCTGTACCTTCATGACCATAGCCAACAACAAGAACACCATGATCCAGTTCTTCACTATTGCACTCTGGTTCATAGTAAACACCTAGAATTATAACAGTTGGTTAGCTTCCAAAAACCAATAACGTCTCTAGAAACTGGGTTCATACTAAGCCATTATGGACCTTCAACTTTGACTTAGATTGACATATCTACTCCCATGAAGTGTCTGGACCAAGGTTGATAAGATATATGTCCTAGTAGGCTATCTTTCAGTCCAACCCCAAATGATATATTCAATAATAAAGGCTAGCAAGTTTAGAATTTAGATAAGTGTTTCTTCTAGTGAGCTATGCTTTTTCCAATTTATATGGTGTCCAACATTTGCTGAAAATAATGAATAATGCCCAAACTAAATAGTGCCAGAGGAAGAAATAGGAACAAAACTTCAAAATCCATATACCATCTCAAAGTACAATCTCCTTTCACCTAACACAAAAAATTAGAGGAGGGAATTTTATTTTTAGGTATATTTATCGAAGGCAGAACCATCACAAAACGCATTTTGCAAAAAAGTTCAGCACAAAATTAAGCAAGCTTTGGATCCGCTGTAATCAAAGCTCCTCTAACATATGCAGATCTTTCTGGATAAGGGACTGTTAGTTCTTTCTGGAGTTTGGAGAAAATCAAGAAGCACAGTGGTGGTCCACCTTCCTATTCTTTGCATGGCAGAAGAGGCCCTTTCCTGATTGCTTGTCTACTGTAAAGCTTTGGGTAACAGTTAGTAAGAAATCTACACCAAGTTGAATGGATTCCTCAATAGTTACTGTCAAGCAAATTATGGGGTGTGGTGATGTTTTTTCATTAAGAAAAAAAGCAAACAGGAAATGTTCTGAACTCTATGGATACGGTGGTGTTACTCCTGACATAATTAGCAATTCTTCACAGTAGTTACAAGGGACACACAATACTCTGTACAGTTGTGCATGAAACATTCTGTACAAAGAATGGCTACTTTTAGATAATTCAAGCCTGAATTGAGGCATACATGGTGTGTGTGTGTGTGCGTGTGTATTTTGCTCCCATATCAAATGAATTGGGACTAGTAAAAGACTCTGGAACCTTCTAAATTATTTCCCATTTCATGCATACCTCCAATACTTTATTCCATCGTTTCCCAAACCTGAGCCTTCCTGAACTGCAGGACCGCAACTCCAAGTACTAGTGACAATGATAGTTGATATGGATGGGAATTTTATCCAGTGCATCTTGGGGACAGTAGAATAAATTCATTCAAATCCTATGTTTTCACACATCCTTACCAGATTCATAGAACTGGAAAGAGGAGTGGCTTGCATCAATAGCCACAGAGACTGGTCCTACTGCAGCCACTGCCTTCATCAAAGCTCTTTCCCGTCCTTCGGGGATGTCCACAAAGCCAGTATCATTAGCAGAGTTGTATTCAGGCTTATACAAACAATCTTCATCATCCTTAAAAGAAAAAAAATCAGTGCAGAAGTTAAGAGCTAAGCTCCATTTTTCAAGCTGTTAACTAGTTCTGCTATAAAACAAACAAAACGGATGCACACAAAATGTCTATTTCATACACCCAGAAGAAAAAAAAGTTATAAAAATTGCAGCAACATTGCAATTTTTCAAGCTATTTCACTTATAGAAGATAAGAATACAATATATTAGGGGTATAACAAACGGATGCAAAATTTGTATTACAAATGCCCATTTTGTGTTTAAAGCAGTTATTTCACACTCAAAAGGAACTACTTGAACCAGAATGATTTAAACAAGTTTTTTTCCCCAAATGTAAAAAAGGTCTTTTGAATTTGAAATGGTTTAAAATCAAGTGTTTTTACACCCAGCTCATTCAGAAGAAAAGTATGTATTTATTCAACTTCTGAACTGCTCATATGAAATATTTGAATATCCAAAGTCATGTAGCAATCTGAATCTAGGCCAAAGCCTAATCTGTAATCAAAACCTACATATTAAGCACAATCCAGGGTCTGATCTACTCAAGCAAGGCCTGAAACAGCATCCAGATTGAAAGCTAACCAAGGACCAATTTTTGCTTTTGGCTCAACATGAAATAATTGTAAAAAATGTGATGCTCCCACTTCCCCTCATGAATGGTTGTGAGAGAGTGAATCAAAAGTTTCAAAGGGCTAAAGAAGATTCTGGCTTTTCTTACCCTGAATGCAAGGATTCCAATTTGGCCAGCCATTTTTTTAAACATGTAAAGAACAGAAAGGTGCAAAATGACAGTTGAGATAGCAGCTGGAAGACGGTTAGCAATTATGGCTGAATATGGCTTGCTTTAGGACATGCCTTATGTCTTTTGGCTACCATGATTCATATTAAGCCATATGAAGCTACCGATCTCTGGATTGCATACATGAGAAAAGGCAATGTGGCCTAAAACACCATAGAACTACTATCTTACTTCATCTGCAGATATTAATATCTTATTATCAAACGATGCTAGGGAGTCTTGTTTCTTTCTGGTCATTCTCATACTGCATGCAATATAAACACGAAATGCAGTAAAACTAAGAAAAGACTACAGGAAATATACATATAAATTAGCTCATCTCTAAATATAGCCCTGTCTTAATTTTCCATTGTGAATTTGAAATAGCCAAAAAGATTTTGCGGTAGTTATTTTCTTTGCTCGAGTAAGATGAACTGATTGTACCACAACAATAAACTTCCTGGAACAATCCAGTTTACCAAATGTTCTATTTTCCAAACCAAATAGAAAAACAAGTTCTATGTCCAACCTAAAGGAGTTATTATTGTATTTATCAACCATTTCAATCATTCTGATTTGATAGTTGTTTCTAATCTGCCTTTGTGTGGATGACTACAAAATAATCAACAGGTTCTACCAACAGTTATGTGATGACTTATGTGTAAATCCGTTAAGAAATTGTGGGAGTTTAGCAGTCTCTAAAATCATGATAATCATTATTATACATATCTTTTAAAAAAATCTTCCTTTGATAATTTAAATATTCTGTAAAAATTTTACTTATGTAATTTAGATTTTCTTTATCCCAAGTTTATTACTTTGTAAGTAATGTAACATGGAAATTTCTTCTATTTCCCCCACAACTACACTGTGAGGTGAGCTGACAATGAATGACTGCCCTAAATTCACCCAGCCAGCTATCATGGCAAAGGTGGGATTATTTCAAATGCTGTGGTGGTGCAGTGGTAGAATGCAGCATTGCAGGCTAACTCTGCTCACTGCCATCAGTTCAATTCTGATCATCTAAAGTTGACTCAGCCTTCCATTCTTCTGAGGTTGATAAAATAAGAAGCCAGAAATTGGGGGCAATATGTTGATTATGTAAACTGTTTACAGCGGCATGTAAAGCACTATGAGGCGGTATAAGTCTAAGTCCTACTCCTATCTGCTAGAGTACTGACCTCAGAAATGGGGGACAATAATTAAGACGGTTCCCTGAAATGGCATTCCTTGAATGAAAGGATCTTTTGTCATTAATTTGGGAATTATGTTCTCAGGTCAAATAAATCTGACAAGTGAATTTGACTAAAAAAAAAACCCAAGTGGAATTCACAAGTCAAGATGAACAGACATAATTCTGGTTTTGAAAGCTTTGTTTTCCTGATCAATGGCCTAAACAAAGGGAGATGACTTGATTCAATGTGACTTTTTACCTTTCCAATGTAAGGATACGATTCCTCAGAGTCAATGCCATTGTTATCCTTGATGTACTGGAAAGCCTGGTCCATGAGTCCTCCATTACAGCCCTGGTTTCCTTCTGGCCGAGAACAGTCGACCAGATTTTGTTCACTCAAAGAAACCAGCTTGCCAGTTTTGCGGAAGTGCTGTCCTTCAAGAGAACCAGTTGTACTGAATGCCCAGCAAGATCCACACTGACCCTGAGGTGAAATGGAACATGCATTTAATTTTTTTTAAATTAAACATTTGTGATGTACTTTATTGCAACTTGTTGCTTTAGAAAAAAATTGTTCTCTCGGTTCAGTTTGAGCTTTGCCTTATCTCTAGAATAGCTCCCATTTTCCAAATGTTGTTTCCGTTATTTTTGCTTATCAATGAATCTTTATTGCATGCAATTATTAAATCTCTTGCTATTTCACCTTCTGGAGTCCCATCTCCTATCTATTTCCTACAATAGTGGATTCACACCACATTCTGAGTTTCTGTGTGGCTTAGTGTAGTAGAGATCCAGCCAGCAGAAGTTTATATTTCAATGCATTGTGCCAAGCCAGGAATTGGGTAATTAACGTTATATTAGAGTTTTGTGTGATTCCAGCCTTTAACTTTGATCACAGAATCTACACAAAGACCGGTGTGAGTTTTGTAAGTAACAAAATTATCAAAGTGCATATTCAGTAAATTAGCTAACAGTTTTTCACAGTCAATGTTTTTATTTCCTGGCTGAGTAAGACTACGCAGAGCAGTACATGAGAAAAAACACTATTATTCTCTCCATTCTCATTCTCAAAGGCAAGACTGAATGAACAAACACTTCAACGATTCTTATTTCAGAAAGGGTGGAAAATCATCCACATGCTACAACTCATAAAGTGTTAACATCCTTGTGAAGTACATACTACTTTGGCATCTTGGCACAAGAAACTTGACTTTTAACAATCACTGATGAAAAGCATTTGGCTTAGCTTCCGCTGGCTCAGACCGATGATCTGCCTAAATGAACTTTTTTTGTCTTCATCACACTATTCCAGATGACTTCATGAAGCTTGTCAACATAGGTGGGACTATGATAGGTTTCTTCCATGGTTGCACCCCAGCAGTTTGCATTTTAGATACACTCTCTATGATTCAGGAGGTGTTTATTTTCTTGTTTCAAATGTTTTATTCATTTTCATTTTCAATTTTGTACATTCACTTATATACTGAATATTTGCAATAATAATGATATAATAAAAGAAAAAAAAAAACCCCAACCTAAACACAACTCATCATAAACCCAACCTGTCGCTTTCATACACCCCTTCTTCTCCCCCTCCAACTTTCCTTTCTCCCTCCAACAATCACCCCTCCTACTTCCCTTTCCCCTCCTATCTTCCTTTCTCGCCTTCCTCACCCTCAGGAGGTGTTTATTATACAGCTATCATGACTAAAAGTCACTGAAAGCTTGAAATTCTATATATTTGACCAGTCTATTTTTAAAATTGTTTCCGCTGGTTCAAAATGCTTCCTTGTAGCTTATTACAATGTGAAAAAAGGAAAGATTTTTCTGTCTAAGTTGCCTACATTATTATTATTGACTATCTCCTCTGTGCCATAATGCACTTATTGCTATATAGTCTCTTGTAGAACTGGTCCAGTTCCTCATTTGAATTATTTTTTTTCTCCTTACTCTTCTAGTTGTAGAACATCTGTTCAGAATAATATTTCAAGGGCTATCATAAATTTTATTCTAATTATATTAAGGCAATTAAAATAAGGAAGGCACCTACCTGATCCTTTACTGGTGTTACGTAACCCTTCTCCCTCCAGTCAACCGATTTTGGAACCTCTAAGTAGTTTGGCTCAAGAAATTGTGATCCTTTATATTTCTTTTGAGATCGAGATTGTTTAAAGCCATTCATCACTTGCCTAAATTCTTCATTAGTCTGTAGAAAGAGGAGATTCATCAGGGTGACATGCAAACAATTTACTCAAGAAAGAAAAACAGCCTTGCAATTTTGGCCATCCATACCATGTCTCCGAAATGATTCATTCCTAGTCTGTAACTGTGTTTGCCAAGACTGTGATCCAGGTTGTGCAACTGAATCATTTTCAGATTCTTCTCCCAGATCATCCTCCTCCATCCTTCTTCCTTCTAGGAATGAGGAAATGCACAGAATTTTATTGCTAGGATTTTCTAGTAAGTGTATTAATTTAACTTGGAAATTACATCAAATCAAGCTGCTGTTCTTTTTACTTTTATATCTCTAATATTCTATTCTACCTCCAAAAGTAGAATATCATTTATCAATCAATTACCATTTATCAATTTAAATTATTGCAGAAACTTTGCTCCAAAACTGTAATTACCTCAACCACATTTTGATAATTTAGCCCAGACACCAAATCACCATATTTTTAAAAATGTATGTGTAACGGTGCCTAATTAACTATTTCTAATGCCTGACTCTTTTTGCAAGAAAGACATGTTTTATACCTTATCAATTACCAAAGCAATCATGCTCTTGAGTCCTAGGAGAGGCTCACCTCATGATACTTCTTGCTGTGCCATGTTTTCCAGTTCAACCAGTGATTGTCTAAAGCAGGATCTAAACCTGGAGCAGCAAAGGAGACCCCCAAACTGCACAGGGCCAAAATGCACAGATAGATCTTCATTATGAAATGTCTAAAAAGAGTGTGAAAAAAATTGTCCAATTAGAAAACAAAGAACTCCCCTAGATTACATGAGATGGGAATAAACATACAAGCTCTCTTCCATCATCCTGATAGAGACAAACCAGGCAGGCATTAAATTTGTGCCAAAGCAGAATAGCTTAGTATAGTTTGTGAACACAGCCACAAAGGAGCTACTGCCTGCACTCATGAATGTGGAACCAAACAATGACTATGAAAATTTAGTTGAAATGCTGCTGGCTCCTATCCCATACCAGTAATTTGATTTTATGTAGGTACTTTACAATTTGACAATGACAACAACAAATAACTAAGAGCAGCAATACATAAAGCAACTTGTTTATTGACTGGTTTTAATTCTTGTACAATACCTATCATCATTGCTATGACTTGAGTGGCAATAATAAACAAACAAGAAAACTACATTAAAAAAATCCCCAACAATGAATCACGTTTAGCTGAAGCACCATTAATGCATATCTAGTCGAAATGATATAATTATTGTAATTGTATTATCTTTTCTCAAAGTGCTCAAAGGTAGGTTCTGAGGGGAGGGGTCCAAATTTTATCCTTGCAGCCACTTTATAAGAAAGTTACTGTGGAAGATCACTGGCTCACAGGGAGCTCAAAGTGAGGAAGCGTCAAATGACACTTTTAAATCATAGTTAAATTGTTTATTCGTGGAATAAAAGTGGATCAGGGAAGTGATCCACCTTAAATTCCTCATAATTGCAATTCCATTGCCAAAAAGTAAAGATAAAATCTCTTTCAGGTGTGACTTGATTCCTGTGGCCTACAGGGACATATCCACGTGGAGGTGTTTTGCCAACAAAATAGAAGTGATTTGCCCCTAATCTCTGATGGTTTATTTTTATCAAATTCATATAACCGCCCATGTCACAAAACAAATGACTCTCAATGGTGCTCAACAAAGCTAAAAAAACCAATTATTAATATAAATAACAATTATTAGAAAGTATTGAAACTATAAAAACAAAGCCTAAAAAAAAGAAACAATGGGTGAGGAAATGTTAATAACCATGGAACCACCTCACCAGTTCCCTGAGGTCCTCAGATCTGCACAACCAGTTCTGGAGGGATTTTCATAAAGTCAAGCATGATTCTCTCCAGCCTGGCTTACCTCAGGGGGATGTTCTATTTGTTTTCTACTTCCTAGTCAACAGTCTCCCATCCAAATATTAACCAGATTCAATTCTGCTTAGCTCTTCAAGATAGGTAATGATCCACTGAAGAACAGGGATATTTTAGTAGCAAAATCTTGCTCTTTTCAGAATAACAACTCCAAATGTAGTTAAAGATTAGAATACCCTTTCCCTTGAACTAACATGGAGTGGGGTACTATACTTACTGTACAATAAGAAAAGTGTATCTTTAGAGCTATGTCTTGGCTTTGAAACCTAGGTTGAGTGTGTGTAGCAATATAGCTAAATGGACAGAGGGAAAACGTATTTTGTTACACTCTCCCTATTATTAACCTGCTTCCTCTCCCTCCTTATTTGCAAGAGGTGTAATACTACAGTCCTTAACATTGGAAAGAGATGGAGATAGAAAAGGAGAACTAATTCTAACATTCTGAGACTTGGAACTAAGGTGATTCAGGCAACCACAGATCGTATACTGCTATCACTGCTTTTCATTTATCCCCATTTCCCTTTCTTTCACCACTTCAGTCAATTGGAGAATTCAACTAGTGCTAATAGACATCCTTAATAGATACCCGTCAATTTGAGGGATGTAGCAAAACCAATCAATTCAGAATCCGATTACCCAATTATAGGTAGCCCTTGACTTACGACTGCAATTGAGCCCAAAATTTATGTTGCTAAGTGAAAATTTGTTAACTGAGTTTTGCCCCATTTTACAACATTTCTTGCCACAGTTGCTAAGTGAATCCCCGCAGCTGATAAGATAGTAAGGCGGTTGTTAAGCAAATACGGCTTCCCTGTTGACTTGTCAGGTCACAAAAAGGGATCCCATGACCCTGGGATGTTGCAAATGGTCATAAGTGTGACCCAGTTGCCAAGCATCTGAATTTTGATCACATGATTATGAGAATGCTGCAAAGGTTGTGGCCATGAAAAATGGTCCCTTTTTTCAGTGCCCTTGTACCTTTGAACGGCAACTAAATGAACTGTTGTAAGTCAGGACAACCTGTATACCGGTACTAACTAGACTATTTGTCCAGCCTTTTTGCTCCATCCACCCTTTTCATCAGATGGATCCCTCCCTCCGTTCTTGCTACCAGCGGGAAAGAGAGGAAACCTTGTAGCAAATTTCCCACATCGCCGATACGATGCGCAAACCCTTTTTGGAAAGGGCGAGAGTGAGAAGCCCTCCTTAAGGGCATTAAATGACTCATCTCGCCATATTCCAGGAATCACTTCCGCTGTACTGATTCCCAGCCGGGGGCGGAGATGCGGGGCCTCCACCTGGGACTGGGGAGGAGGGGGCGCTTGCGGGCACGTGACCTGTCTCCAGTAAACAGATACCCGAGCCCTCCCTCTCCAGGCGCCGCCGGGCAAGGCGAGAGAAAGGCCCGGGGTATGCAAGATACACGAGTTTCGGAAGTGGGAAGGGGTGGGGGCAACTGGTTCAAGCCGACGGGGAGCTTTCCAGAGAAAAGTCGGGAACCAAGTCCTGATCGAGGGTAAAAGGCAAACAGGGGAGATAGAGGAAGAGAGTCGCGAAAAAAGAGCGAGGACGACGCAGGACCGGCACATTCCTCCACGCCCGGGACTCGCGCCAGTCTCTTAGCTTTCGTAAACAGCGACCCAAAAACAGGCGCGCCCTCGTTGCCCTCGGCTCGGAAGGGAGAGAAAACAAATCGCGTTCGAACCGGTCCCGGCAGCCAAAGCAAAGGAGGTTTTTTGTACGATAGTCCTCCCCGCTTCCCATGGCAAGAACAGCCGACCGGCAGCTTTTTGTTTTTCTTCTGCGATCGGGGAGGGGGGTCTCCAAAGCAGAGAGAGCGCTTTACCTAATCGAAGACCCACCAGGCTCCCCCAAACGTTTACTTCGCTGGAATCGATGCGGATCTTCCCGCTTCTAAGCGATGGATAGATCTTAGATCGATCGTCCTTTCCCCCCTTTCTTCTTTTTATAAACGATTCAAGGCGGCGAGTCATTTATAAATCCCACTTCGATCCCCCCACCCCCACCCTAAATCTCCATTCCGTGAGTTAGGCAGAGAGAGAAAGAATGACCCCAAGTCACCCAGCCGGCTTTGATGCTTAAAAGATTCCCGGCGCCAGAAAAGGCCGAGAGATGAAACCGGTGTAAAAGAAAAGAGACCGAGACGCTCTCTGGCACCCCCAATTCCATACCCCAATTCCGCGGTCAGGACCAAAGAATTCAGAAGCGTGGCTGGAGACGGAGCTCTCTCGCTCTCTTCCCTTTCCCCAGAAAGGTTGGAAACCCCTACAGGCACCGGCCTTACCTGTAACAGCGACCAAGATCCCCTCTTCGCCCTCTCTGACTGTCTCCGGGCCGGGGTCTTCGCTCTAAGTCTCCTCAGCCTGGAGCGGCCCGGCCCCCTTCTGGACCGCGGATTGGCTACCAAGGCCCGAGGGCGGAGCCAGGACTAATCCGCGAAAAAGCGTGACTCCCGATCCCGTGATGCCCAGATGTACTCGGACCTGTTGGGGATTGGGGGGGGGAAGGGGGAGATGCTGGGACGTGACGGGGGTGAGGTGGGGGGAAGGTGGAAGCTCTGGAGAGGGAAAAATCTGCTGGAGAGGCGGCGTCCCCAACTGAACAGCTGAATCTCGGCGCTCCCTCTTGGAAACAAAATGATGCAAGCTGACCTTGCAGAGCAAATGGTGGAAAACATCTGAGTGGCTCACCCTCCCCCACTGTAAAATTGAGACCATTTCCTTCCCGAGATGCTGGAAACTGAGGAGTTCCCTTCTCAACCCCTTGGTTTCCTAGGCTGGGGAGGAGGGGGCTTGGGAGTCCTAACGAAATTTTTACCGGCCCGCAAGCTTCTACATCGTCTTTATGTTCAGATCATCTCTTTACAAACCGGGTTTGTTTCCTCTTAGTTCAGGGGTATCCAAACTTTGGAACTTTAAGACTTGTGGACTTCAACTCCCAGAATTCCCCAGCTGGCTCTGGTGCCAGTGGCAACCTGTGGTGTTAAATTACATAATGCAGAGGGTTTTTTTTTAAAAAAAAATGGAGTGAATGCATGCGGGTCATTCATAAGGGAGAGAAGAAAAGTGCTGGGTTGTTGTGTGTGTCGTTCCCCCCCCCCCCAGAAAAAGCTACTTCACATGTTCTGACAGTTTGCAGGCTTTGGATCCCTTAAATGTTACCTTTTGGGACCCAGAAAGGGTCCACCTTATCACCCACCCTGGACACATTGTGATGAGCCATTAAAACCTGGTTCTGTTCCTAGACCTTGGATTACATGGAATGATAGTTCCTTTGTGTAATGTTCTCTGTTTTTTTTTAAAGCACCTCCCCCCCCCCACTCTCTCATGGTACATTTTTTACTGTCTTTTTTAAAACTGCAATTTGAAAGATGGTTATACATTTTATAAATGACCAAATATGCAGGAACAAAATGTGGTTAATCTTCTAAAGCAAGTAACACATTTTGCTACCTGAGATTAAAATCAAGATTATGCTTTTTTCCAAGATAAGCCTGGATTTGCACATTATGCTAAACTTTGATGCGATGTTTAGTTTGAGGCTCCAGAGTTCTGCAAACCCTTCAAATTGTACTTCATGCAAACTATGTAAAACCACCCATTCTCAAACTGATGGCTGTAAGATTACAATATCAAACCTACTCCTGAGTAGACATTGTGCTGTAATTCTGCAGTCCAATTTGATATTTAAATTTTTGGTTTTTTAAAAAAAGTTTTTATTTTTTGTCTCATACACACATTTACAAGTATACATTCTCATAGTTATTATTCTTATCACATTTTCACACTTACAAACATTCATTTTTCCATATAAAAATTAAAATATATGATTGGGATTGCTTTGCTTACCATCCCATATACCTATTTTATTTTATCTCCACCCTACTTTTCTTTCTTTTCCTTTTCTCCCTCCCTCCCTTCTCTACTTTCTTCTTTCCTCCTCTCCTTTCCCTTTCTTCCCCTTTCTCTTCCCTACTCCTCTCTACCTCTTCCCCTTCATACCCACTTTCTTCCTCTTCCTATCCTATCCCTACCAATCTTCCTCTCCTTTCCTCTTTCTTCTTTCCCTCCCCTCTCTTCTCCTCTCCTCTTCTTCTATTGTTGTGGTTGCCTATTTTCCTGTTCCACCTGGTCTATTTTCGGGATGGTATTCCAGGAAACCAGGGTCTGACTTTATATTTGCCATTTTACATTCCCTTTTCCTCGTTATATTTTTCAATCTGTTTTTTTTTTAACCTGTGTTTCATTCTTTGAATATATATATTTATGTATTAATACTTTACTACTTTTTGGCTTTGAGTACCCCATGTCACAGAGCCCAGCTGTGCGTAGAAGCATGAAAGACTAGCAAGCATTTTCCATTTTATCAGTGCTTTGAAATTTAAGTGTTTTTTTAAAACAATGTTCTTTAAATGGCACTGAAAATGGGAAAGGAATATCTGCACATTACTTGTTTTTAAACTGGAGTCTTCATGTTAAAACCAGTCTGACAACATTCACATTAGCCTGTCTGATGTAATGGTCAGAATGACTGGAAGCTTAGGGTTCAAGCCAGTTGTGAAGTTTGCTGGGTGAAAAAGCAAGCAATCATTTTTTCAGTCTAGCCTACACATAGTCCTTGATTTACAACAGTTCAGTTAGTGACCATTCAAAGTTACGATGGCACTGAAAAAAGTAACTTATGACCATTTTTCACACTTACAACCATTGCAACATCCCCATGGTCACATGATCATAATTCAGACGCTTGCTAACTGACTTGTATTTATGACGGTTGCAATGTCCCATGGCCATGTGATCCACTTTTGCGAACTTTAAGCAAAGTCAATACAGAAGCCAGATTCACTTAACAACCGTGTTACTAACTTAACAACTGCAGTGATTCACTTGACAACTGTGGTGAGAAAAGTCATAAAATGGAGCAAAACTCACTTAATAAATGTCTCATTTAGCAACAAATTTTGGGCTCAATTGTGGTTGAAAGTAGAGGACTACCTATACTTCACTGGGCTGTTGTAAGGATAAAATGGTAGAGCAAGAACAGTTTAGGTCATCTTGTGCTTCTTGGAGAAAAGATGGGCCATAAATAAAACCAATAAATTATAAAACACATGGAATATAAATGCCCCTGGTAGATTAAAATTTGAGGATTGTATAATGTTTTAAACTGTCTATCCTACTAATCAATGTAGGGATTTCTATTGAATAATTGCATCCTTTATTTGGTGGTTTAAATGCTTCATTTAATGGACAAGTTATGAGTTCAATTGCAAAACAAATTTCTGTTTTTCTATCCATTGAATAGCAGTCCATTAAATAAATAATAATTTATTCCGTAATGCTTTCAATTTCAGGTTAACAAAGATTATAAGGTAAATTAGTTGTACTCTTAAATTTGTCAGTGTTAAATCAATGAGTTGTTCATAATCACCTAATCCAAGAAATCATGTGAGAGTTTTAGCTGATTTTAGGGATGATTGAATTTGCCAGGTATAAATTAGTTAAAGAGATTAAATACAAATCTTTTTTTAAGTTAAAGAATAGGTAATTGTTAAAAGAATTGGTAATCTTTTTTTACAGATAGCTCTGTAGTTTAGGAACTGATACTATTCAACTCTTTAACAATTTGAATATTATTTGCACCTAGAATCAAAGATTCTTTGAAAAGGATATTTGTCTATGTATTTCTATAGGAGTGCTAAAGACATATTTATTTTCATGGAAAAAACAGCTCATAATACCTAATATAGGCAAATATATGCTTTGACTAAGACTTTCTGCCCTCCTACTTAAAAGTTGGTTTTAGTATATATCAGGTTTTTTTTTTAAAAAATCCTTAAATTGGATTCCCCTCTCCCCTCCATATTATTCAGAAATAGAAGTCAGTTTCTTGTTTTTACCTTGTATAAATTATTTTTTGCATCGTTTGGTAGAATTACCAACAAAACAACACAAAACCCCATAGTGATTTGCTTCTATCCAGAATGTAGTTTCTTTCCTAAGAACCCAGCGTCGAATTGGGCTGCATGTGAACAGATCCATTGGCATTAAATTGAAATTACTTTCAACTAAATGTGCCTAGCATATTCTGAAGTGATTTCTTTGCAGTATTAACTGGTAGTTCTAAGCAGCAGGGACTTCTAGCAATGAGATGCATTAAGCATTTTACACTGCATTGATTATATTACTGAATTGATAGTCACAAGCTTCATCCATTTTACTTGGCCACATTTTAATGTAAAGATAATAAAAAACAATTCCCAGTCTCATTGTTTTGAAATTCCAAAAGGACACCTGGTGGTGATTAGGAGCTTTGATTGACATTTTGTAGATGTCCAAAAGCTGCAGTGAGTGCATTATGCAAAGTGAGTAGAAACAATTCTCTTTATACAGGGATACATACAGTAGTCAAGGCTAGTTTAATTTGTTACATTATAGTTTTAATTATCTTTCTATTCAGAGCAATGTGAAACCATAATGCCAATTTCTAACAAAGTCAAGATGACTGTAAAAATTGCAGAAAGGGATTTGATGCCTCTGAGCTTCAGACTGAAAGGATGGAGGAATTAGCACCATGGTTTGGTCATAAGTGTACACATACTCATTCCTAAGGATTATAATAACAATTCAAAATGTCCTGCTTGGTTCTTTTCCAATAACAATGAAAATGCCACAGGAGATTGGTTCATGATTCATTTGTTCCTGTGTTTGTTTTCATATGGACTCTCCTCATTCAAGATATGTACAACACAAAACAAAATTCAGAATATAGGCGGTGAAGAAAAAGGCACATACTCTCTAATCATACAAGCTTACATCTGACTTTGTATTTTTACTGTAGCCAGCTGATAAGACAATAAATTGCTGAGTAACTAGAAGCGAAGGAAAAGCAATTGCCATTAAAAGATAAAATATTACTTGAGCTTAAAAACTAGTGAAGATGTGAACATAACCAACTAGTTTTCTAATGTTCTTCTGGATGATCTTCACCATTTTCAAGGGTTCTTTTATTGTTATTTCTTATAATTCTTAGATTTTATTTAGATATTCTAAGTAAAACCAGGTCTGAACCTGCTTAGATTATTTTTTTAAGATTTTCCAGCCAGATGATGTTGGAAGAAATGTCCATCTGGATTAAATTCCAAGTGGGGAAAAGGGCACTGGAAACATGAAGGCTGCTTGGAAAGATGGTTTAATGGTGGACAGGATCATATGGCTTGAGCTCCTGAACAGAAAAGGGGGTTCACATGCTTCAAGATGTTGGGTGAAGAAGAAGAAAGACAGAAATGCTGAAAGCTCCTGGTTTTATAACCTCTCTGGGCTTTGAACCTGAGCTTATATTCTGATTGGTAAGATGGGCCATACAGGGGCAATTCTATGGGCTGTGTTTTGAGTCCAAGTTTGGTTGAGCATTGCTTCTTCCCAGGTGCCCTGTAGTGAGCTGGGTAAAGGGCTAATATTATCATGCCTTAATACCATCACCCTGGAGATGAAGGGGGGGATCTTTGTTATGTAGAACAGACTGACTTAGACTTCTAATGGCCCATTGACAAAGGTGGGGGCTATTAAAAGTGAGTCTGTTTCCTGCCTAAAAACATGTTTCTCCATTTCTTATCCAGGGAAATATAATATTCCGCATTTTCAATATTTCCTAGGCTTATTTCATTTTTCTAGGAGGAGGGTGGGTTTTAACTTCCTATAATGTTCAAATAATAGAATCATAAGGCTTGGTGGTCTTCTAGCCTAATCTCCTGCCTAAGGTAGAAATCCTCATACCCATTTCAGATGAATGTCATCCTTTTTTTTTTCTTTTAAACCTTCAGCAATGGAGCATCCACAACTCAGGGAGGCAAGCTGTTTCATTGCTCAATTGTTCTTACTATCAGGACATTCCACCTTATTTCCAGATTAGACTTTCTTCTGTTGAGTTTCTAACCATTGCTTCTTTTCCTAGCCTCAGGTGCTACGGAGAATAAATCAACTCCCTCTTCCTTGTGGCAGCCCTTCATATATTCTGAAACTGCTATCATGTGTTCCCTCATTCTTCACTTTATTAAGCTAAATGCACCTAGTTCCTTTGGCTGTTCTTCATATGATTTAGTTTTCAGATCCCTTGTTGCTGTTCTCTGTACACTTTCCAGGGCCTCAACCTCTTTTTCCTATTGTGATCAGAACTGGGCTCAATGTTCCAAATGGGATCACACCAGTATAGTACAAAGTGATACTATCACTTCCTGGGATCTTGTTGCTGTTCCTCTTTTGATGCAGGCTAGGACTGTGTTGGTTTTTTTTGGCAGCTGCTACACACGGCTGACTCCACTAGGACACCTAGATTTGTTGGGCCAGGTGCTGCCTATCCTATATCTATGCATCTATTTTTTCCACCTTCCTATGTACAAGAATTTACTTTTCACACTAATGAACTGCATCTTGTTGGATGCGTATTATAAATATAATACTATTTGGACTAAATTCCCAGAATGTCTGTGAAGTCACCAAAAATTGACTTTTACTGAAAGGAGTCTTTGCTTTTCAAGCTTCGTGACATAACAAAATCATTTCTGTTATTTTGTCACCCTATAAGCATTCTGGGAGTACAATTCCCTGAAGGATAGTGCAAGACTTGGAATTCTGGGATTTTAATCTTGTAAAAAAATAAAGAGTACCAGATTGGAAAGATATCCTTAGGAAGGGTCCTGAGTTTGTAATTCGAGGACTTTCTGAGTCCTCAACACTGAGAGTAATGAACCAATGATGTGATAACATTAAAACAAGAATTCTGAGTCTGTTCCATTGGTCATTATTGTTATGTGTATACAAGGTGCAATGCTGTCCAGCAATCCTCTATAGGCAGCGGCTTTCTATTTTGAAATAGAATCAATATGTGGAAAGCAATTGTGATAAAAGAGGCAGAAGGGTTGTTGATGTTTTACTGTATCTAATTTCAAATGTCCTGTGGTTTGGATCCAACCATGAACAGGTATAACTGAACCCACTATATCTGTTGGCATCCATTAAATAAATTGTGGTAGATCTGAGCAGGCTGGGGGATCTGGGGGGGATGGTGGTGGAAATAAAATGGCAGCCATGGCCATGAAATTGAAGCTCTGCCCAATTTTTACATCTGTTGTGAGATTCCCTATAGACCTGTGATAGCGAACCTATGGCACACATGCTAGAGGTGGCATACAGAGCCCTCTCTGTGGGCATGCGTGCTGCCACCAACTGCTCTTCTGGTTTAAAAAATAGGCCGCTTTGGGGGCTGTTTTTTGAACTGTTTTCAGGCTGTTTTTCCAGCCTGAAAATGTCCTGAAATACAGCCTGAATAATGGCCTGAAAATGGCTCCAAAAGGCCTGGAAAATGTCCTGAAAATGTCCTGAAAAACAGCTTGAAAAATGGCCTGAAAATGGCCCCAAAAGGCCTGAAATATGTACTGAAAAACATCCTGAAAAACATCCTGAAAATGGCTCCAAAAGGCCTGAAAAATGTCCTGAAAAACAGCCTGAAAAATGCCCTGAAAATGTCCCAAAAGGCCTGAAAAAGCCTGAAAATGTCCTGAAAAACAGCCTGAAAATAGCCCCAAAAGGCCTGAAAAAGGCCTAAAAAACAGCTTGAAAATGGCCGAAAAAACAGCCTGAAAATGGCCCCGAAAACGCCTGAAAAACAACCTGAAAATGGCCTAAAATGCCTTCCAAATGGCCCAAAAACACAAATGTACACACTGGCTAGTTTGCCTTCAGGTTTCTGGCACTCTGGCGCACACACATGCACATGCATTCAGGTCTGGGCAGTTGGTGCCAAAAAGGTTCGCCATCACTGCTATAGGCACACCAGGATCTGAATGAGGGAAATTTTCCCATTGTCTGGTGTGAACAACAAGGAAGTTAACAAAAATGGAAGAACCAATCATTTTCTTATCGCATACAAAATCATGTGCAGTGGATCAGAACACATGTCATTTTCATGCTAACGGAGTTTTCTGTCACTAATGAGGAGCTGTCCTTTTTCTATTGACTCAAGAGGATATCCACTGATTTCTATGAGGCTTATCTTCAAATGTCAATCGGATTGCACTTTAAATGCTTATTTTGAAGTCCCTAGGGAATCATGCGTCAGTTTGAACAATCTTTAATTCTCCATCTTAGCACAAAACAAATATAAAGCAGAATGGGTGGTTTACAGGAAAAAGACACACACAGATGTTTCTTCTATGATGTCTGTCATAGCTTTATGTCTGCCATCCTCTGTACATGGTTCCTGTTCACGTTGAGCTTGACAGTGCCAGCCATTGTAGGAAGTTAGCACCCACCCCTCTCCTAGAAGAATGAAATATTCTATGAAATATTAAAAAGTCAGAATATTATATTTCCCTGGATGAGAAATGGAGAAACATGTTTTTTTAGGCAGAAAGCAAACTCACTCTTAATAGCCCCCATCCTACTCAATCGCTCACAGCAGTTGTCCGCACTTAAGAGATAAAGAGATAGCTAGATCTATTCATAAGCTAATGCCCTCACCCAAGATCCAACAAAGGTAGGATTAGCCCTCCACCCATCTAGCAATAGAACTAACCACATGGCATCTGGGAAGATTACATTACCCAGCAAGGCTCAACCAAGCTTGGGACTCAAAACACAACCTACGAAGTTACCCCTACATGGCCTCATGGGAGTCTGACAACCAATCAGAATACAAGCTCAAATTCAAAAGCCCAGAGAGGGCATAAAACCAGGCACTCTCAGCATCTCTTCTCTTTTTGCCCAGGACCCCAAGCTAAGTGATCCTATCTTTCCAAGCAGTCTCCATATTTCCAGTGTTTTACTCTCCACTTGGAACTGAATCCAGATGAACATTTCTTCCGATGAAGCTTTTTTTTTTTGGCAACCTTACAGTGGTTTGTTGTTTCTCAGCTGTGATCTTATCATTTCATTTTATTTTTCATTTCTCAGTTAGTGTCCCCTCTCCAAAATATAATCAAACAGATCAAAGAGCAGCCAAGAAGTTAACTCCCACTGGCTGATGGTAGGACAGGAAAAATTCATTTATTTTTAAACTTTGGACCATTTGCCATGGTTTAACCTTTAAAAATATTTTTTTGGCCTGGTCGATTGAACTTTCATTCATTTATTTTATTATTTTCATTTGTTGGACACCCTGAAAAAAATAATTGCATGTTTGCTATTGAAGAGACTTTCTAAAGCTTTGGTCAGCAACTTGAATTCCTAAGAGATCCCTAAGAAATTAGATCTTGGTAGTGATACTGATACCGTCCTCAATGAAGAAACAGAACAGTGTGTGCAATAACATCTAAGGTTAGGTTGACTATTACTATTTTTCTAGGAAGTCTTTGTCCTAAAAAGCAAACCTATGTTGTTTTATAAAACAACAGGTAGTGATACTGTAAATAGAGCAGAACGAGTAATGGATTTTTGACAAATGCAGAGGGAACAAGCTAAGAAGTTAAGCTTGGCGTGAAAGGAAAACTTTAAAATGATCCTAAGCATTATCTCTGAAATATCAGATTGTATGTCTACTTGAGCTTGTATTTTGTTTATTAAAGAATGGCCTTAATTTTAACTGTGGTAAAAAGACCAAGAGATTTAGACAAAAATGTATTCTCTTCCTTAATTATCTTTTCTGAAATTTGACTTCAGTTTATCATATTCATCTCCTGACATTTGAAAATGTCTGCTTTGAAAAATGTATATTAACAGTTCAATTTTACTTTGGTATTTCTAATGAATAATAGCGATAATAATTAAAAATGTGAAATTCTTGATTGATATTTGAGATCTGCCAAATTGCTGAAATTTGGACTCCTGCTCTATGTTAAATTTTGCTTTACCCGATAAGTTATTTTTTCATCATAACGAGTAGGTACCTGCATTAAAAACTGCAAATTATAAATGCCCTTTTCTGCAGAAATTCACCACTTGTGATTAGAGTTAATGGTGAATAGAAGGAGGCAGCTAACTTTGTCAAATGGGAACATAGCTTTTACAATTGAATTATTGGATAAAGTAACATTGCTGCACATGTTGAAATTTAACTGTTTTTTAAAACAAAAATACTTTATCTTGTAGAGGTTGTCCTTCATATGAGAAAAGACATTCCAGTATGTCTGAAAAGCTTTCTCTTTTCTATGACCAGTGGTGGATTAAGGCTCACTGATGCCATAAGCACTGACAAATCTTAATGCCCCCCTCCTGTACAAATCTTCATTGTTTTTTTTCTTTCTCAACTTTGTAGTGCCCACTTGGGCCTGGTGCCCTAAGCATGTGCTTAGTCTGCTTAATAGTTAATACACCACTGGATATCACCAACTATTCCGGTCACATGTTTGGACAAGCAGCAAAACAACGGAGTGATGTAATTGAATGCCCCAGGTTTTTGGGATGGGTGGGTAAAGGGATGTTCTTTAGAGTCTGCTTAGAAGTAAAGGGATTTGTCCTCTTTTGTAAACCAGACTCAAAAAGAAAAAGTGATTTGGAGCACATGTGAATGCACATACCACTTCAAATCAGTGACCTCCAAATTTGGATTGCTGGACAGCCATAAAGTACAGTACAGGTAGTCCTCAAGTTACGACCACAATTGAGCCCAAAATTTATGTTACTAAGTGAAACATTTGTTAAGTGAGTTTTGTCCCATTTTACAACTTTTCTTGACTCATTTGTTAAGTAAATCAAAGCTTTTTCCCCGAATGCCATCACTCTGCTAAACAAATAATTCCCTCAACACTGTCAAACTATTCATTAAATCTGCATTACTATTAATCTTCTCATTGTTACTGTCACCCATATCCTCCCAGGTATGACTGTATGACTGTAACTTTGTTACTTGTATCCTTACTATTTATATTGATTATTTCCTAGTACAATTTGATTGCTTATTTGTACCCTATGACTGTCATTAAGTGTTGTACCTTATGATTCTTGACAAATGTATCTTTTCTTTTTATGTACACTGAGAATATATGCATCAAAGACAAATTCCACACTTGGCCAATAAAGAATTCTATCTGTATCTATTAAAAACATTAGTTATGTGAGTTTTGTCCCATTTTACAACTTTTCTTGCTGCAGTTGTTAAGTGAATCATTGCATTTGTTAAGTTGGTAACATGGTTGTTAAGCAAATCTGGCTTCCCTGTTGACTTTGCTTGTCAGAAGGTTGCAAAAGGGGACCATGAGACTCCAGAACACTGCGACCGCCATAAATATGAACCAGTTGCCAAGCATCTGAATTTTGATCATGTGACCATGGAGATGCTGCATTGGCTGTAAGTGTGAAAAAGGTCATAAGTCACTTTCTTTGGTGCTGTTGTAACTTTGAACGGCCACTAAATGAACTGCTGTAAGTTGAGGTCTTTCTATAATTAGTTGCACAAATACATTTACAAAACCGATGATGAAAGCTAAATTATATCCATTAGAAAAAATAACTTTTGACTACTAATTCACCCCAGGTAGTAAGTGTTCTGGAGCTATCAGATGTGTAACAGATAACCGTCTCTCTGTGGCCTCTTCAGTCAAGTGACCGGGGGTCAAGAAAGACAAACACGTTGCTTTTTTGAATGTTTGTCACATTGTTCAGATCTTTGTTCTTGCAAAACCTTTATTTTTACTCTTTCCACATTACATGTACTTTTACCTCACAGTGTCCTCCTTTTGTTTAGTCAGGTAGTCATTTATCTCTCTAACCAGCTTATAAGAGATAAATTCAGTATTTTATGTTCCGGTAAATAAATAATATGATGATGTTTTTCCAGTCATCAACCCTGTACAAAGAATCCTCTATTGCCATTTGCCTTTGATATTTTTGTTTAATCCTGGAAGTATTCTGGAAGTGGTTAAATGGGAATATAAATGTTCTTTCAGTACTAGTGCAGCAATTTTGCTAATTTAAAAGAGTTTGACTAACTCTGGAGATCTGACACCAAATTAAAATTCCAACACTCCCTTTTTTTCTTCATTAATGTCTTTAAAAAACCTAATTAAGAAGATTTAATGATTACAGAATATTATGTACCTTTATTAAAGATGTCTTATAATTTATTTTTATTTCTAGTCCTTTGATAGATCTATTTTACTAAGATACAAGTTTAAGAAGATGGCTTCCCTAAAGCTTGAACATTTAGAACAGGAGTCCCCAAATCCTTTATTCAGCAACCCTCAAGTGTTTATTATAGTAAATGAGATTACTAATAGGTACTGTTGAAAGAAATGTCCTTCTGGGTTCAGCTCCAAGTGGGGAAGAAGACACTGGAGACATGGAGGCTGCTTGGAAAGATGGTTTATTGTTGGACAGGGCCACATGGCTTGAGCCCTGAACAGAAAAGGTGATCACATGTTTCAATGTAGGTGGAGAAGAAGAGAGAAGGGCTGAGGAAGGGGCTTGCTAGGCTTTTTATGCCCCGTTTAGTCCCACCTCTGTGTTTCCTGTTCCTGTGTAAGAAATGTATTCTGATTGGTTGTCAGACTCCCATGGTGCCATGCAGGGGGCTACTCTCTAGGCTGTGATGAGTACAGGTATAGATGAGTTCTCAGATGCCATGTGGAGAGTTGAGTAATACCCCTTCCCCTTACAGTTGCAGTGAGGAGAAGTCTTTATTATGTAAAGTGGGATAGCCTGGCCATCTCAATGGCCCATTGACAAAGTGGGAATGGGCAGGAAGCTACAGACAACTATTCTTTTAAAGCATGTTTCTTTCTTTTCACATCCAGAGAAATATTCTGCCTTTTCAATATTTCCGAGGATATTTCATTTTTCTGGGAGAGGGCTGGATGATAACTTCCCACAGTACTCTCATTGACTTTGGGGTTTTTGATATTGACCACTTTGGAGAACCCTACTCTCATGTTTTGGAATAGACATGGATCTGGAGTTTTCCATATTCTAGGTCTCTTCTTACTTTACCTTTAAAAAGAATAATGAGTTATTTTACTTTTATAGAACATAGAGCCTCAGTGGTGCAGTGGTTAAAGTACAGTACTGCAGGCTACTTCTGTTGACTGCTGGCTGCCTGCAATTTAACAGTTCAAATCCCACCAAGCTCAAGGTTGACCCAGCCTTCCATTCTTCTGAGATGGGTAAAATAAAGACCCAGATTGTTGGGGCAATAAGCTGATTCTGTAAACTGCTTAGAGAGGGCTGTAAAGTGATATATGTCTAAATGCTATTGCTAAATAGCCTAGAAAATTCTTAGAAAATATAAGGAGGAGTTGGCCATTATCCAGGGACTGGGGAAAGGGGCTCTCAGCTTGTTAAGGGGCAATGACCCCAGCTGTGCCTCTTGTATTAGCTATTTGAATCCTCTTGCCTTTTCCCCATGTCACAGCAGAATGAATGAATATTCATAATATATTTTCAAAATTCCAGACATGATCACAAGTTTCCTAACACCAGGCTTCTCTGCATTAATTTTTTTGGGGTAAAATTTTCCATTGTACAAAAATCATTTTGTAATAGACAGGCATGCATGTCATAGGGCAAAAGAGGAAGCTTATCAGGCAGCTGCATAGGACATAAAAATTGCAGATGCTAATTTATACAGCCTTTCTTAGACTGCTGCAGGTGCTAACTTGGGCTGCAAAAATGCCAACAACTTCAGAAAATACCAACTCTTCCTTGCCAATTAATGGCGATTTGGATGTTTGAGATCTGGATGTTTGTGTAGATCCGTGATGGCAAACCTATGGCACAAACCTATGTGCTCAAAAGTGCCACACAAAACCATGTCACACAGCACGCACAGCCTTGTCTGTTTGTCTTCCAGGTTTCTGGTGCACATGATCAGCTGGTCCTTCGCGTGTGTGGCATTGCCGAAAACTGGTGTGTGCATGCACACCAGCCAGCTGATTGTCGAGTACACATGAGCACAAGAACCTGGAGGTTTGGCTTTTCTGATCCCTTTGCATGTGCGGCATTGCCAAAAACCAGCCTGCCCATGTGCGCTGTCCACTGATCGTCAGGCGTACATGTGCACTAGAACCTGGAAGTTTGGCTTTTCTGTAGCGTGGCTCCGACGAGTGTGCATGCACGCAATGTTTCCATGCAACCTTTTCAGCACTTGGTGCCAAAAAGGTTCGCTATCACTAATATAGATGAACAACTCCAGAGCTTCTGTTTCCCCTTCTTGTGGTACTTTACCTAAAAGTGGACTTAGATCAGACAGCCTTTCCTTTTGCAGGTGAAATAATGAATAATGCCCCTGTGCAAATAGAAAGCTCACTTTTACAAAGGCATATATGAGGTAATATCAAGAAATTACAAGCTTCCAAAATAGGTAATAAGTCCTTGATTGCACAGGAAACTCTGGTCTTGGCATATTTTGAGTTGCCAAGTATCTGAACCAGCAAAGGGAGAACTCGGCCAATTGGAAAGGAAGATAAAAGCTAAGGGTTTAATTTTCTTGGCATCCATAACAAGAATACTGTAAATTGAAAAGTTGAGAAAGAAAGCCCTACATGTACATGACATTATTTTTTCCAGCATCAGAAAGACTTGTTTTTCAATCACAGTATTTTCTCAAACATCTTTATTTTCAACAACTTATGCTAGTGAGAATACAGAACTGACAACATGTTTTCCAGATTTCACCATAGAAACGAGTTCATGTGATCTACAGACCACAGCAATTGTAGATTTGAAGGGCCCGGATTGAAACTGATTGCTGGAATTGGAAAATAGATTTCTAGACTGAGTCTGTTGACAGGCAAGAAAAAGAAGCAGGCAATTTACAAGGTCACAATACACAAGAGTTTGAATGACTACTGTTGGGAAAGCAGTTCAAATTTTTAAAAAGAGACATTCAAAAAGTCAGACAAGAGGAGAGAAGAAAGATAGGAAGAGAGGGATAGGAGAGAGGGCAAGGGGACGAAGATGAGGAGTATAAGGAGGAGTGGAAAGGGGAGAGAGGAGAAGGAGAAAGGGAGGGGAAGTAGAGTAGAAAAGGATGATGGAGGGAAGAAAGGAGGTAGGGAGTGGGAGGAGAGAGGCGGAAGAAAATGTTGGATAAGGTATAAATATGGTGTATGGAGAGCAGAAGAGCCAATAATTGGTTTTTCTTTTTCTTTTTTCGGTAGTTGATGGCAAGATGAATTGATGTAATTACTTAATAATACAACATGACATTGGCTGTGTATAGTATACATGTGATTATATGTTATGAAAATGGAAAATAAAAAGTTTTTTATGGAAAAAAAAGTCAGACAAGATTTGATTTGATGGCTCTGCCTGCCAGAGAGAGGACACAAGGACAAAAGCGGGGATGGAGGTGGGGAAGACATTTCGTCCTTTTGCCAAAGGTCTGATAACCATAGACATACTGAACTCCAGCTGTTGTGTTTTATTGTATTTGCACAACCATCTTGGTATTACAATAGGAAACTATTTTCCAAAGAATATTTTCCATAGCCGTTTTTGTTTAAAAAAATTTTTTTGACAAAGCTGGAAGTTAAACAAACCACATTACACCTTAACATATACATTTAGCTATAGTGGTTTGTAAAATCATTAATTATGGCTAAGCACAATGATGAATTTAATTATCTGGTGTTTTTTTTTAAGAAGCTCTGTTTAAACTAACTTTGGTTAATATTGCGGCATTCCAAGGTATCCATGTGCCTTTCCATCATGCTGTTTTTTAAATCACATTAAGTTGAAAATGATTATTTCAATGTTTTGAGAAACAAAGTAACGTAAATTTCTCAGAACACAAATAAAAGAAACAAACAGTCATTCTAGACATATTTTGCAAGTTTTGTCTAAGGAAGGAAGCACTAAGGACAAGGTTTCTCAGATCAAGTCAAGAAAGTCACTCCATGCACTGATGAATGGAGCTGTAGTACACAAAAGCTTCTATCTTTCAGTAAAATATATTGATTTAAAAAGATGCTCTAAGACTCTGTGATCTATGGGTTTGCAAAAAGTCACGAGAAATGCAGTAGCTTCATTGAACAGGGAAAATTATAAATATTCAAATGTGTCTGACTGACAGCCTGAAGGCCTCCATACCAAAGCCTTTGATGACAATGCACAACGAAGCATACTGCCGATTTTAGATTATTATTATTATTTTTTTGCAGAAGAGGCTTTTAAAACTGATCTGCTCTAGAAGTCTTTGAGATGAAAGAGATACCTCAGCCACTACATGGAGCCCAGTGGTGGGTTCCGGATACTGTTCCAACCAGTACAGTTGGAACAGGCTCAGCGTTGCCCACATGGATGCGCGCAGCAAGTGCCTGCATTATACCTGTCAGTGACGCCTCCGCAAGCCTCCACGATGCTCCAGCTGCTTGGCGAGGTATCACGCAGGCGCTGTACATGCCATGTGCGTGCACGGAAGTGGCGAAGGCTTAAAGGACAGGTAAGGAGCTTGGGCATATGGGTGGGCCCTCCAGAGCACCGGAACGGAACGGTACCCAGTGCTCCAGGCAGGCTCCGGTAGGCCCGTACCGGGCGTACCACCTGCAACCCACCACTGATGGAGCCATAGGGAATTTGGGGCAGAGGAAGAAACAGTAGATTTCTTGAGTCTCTCTTAGCAGTACCCAAATGCAGCACTACATTCAGAGACGGGTTAATTGAGGTCAGGTCTGGTTTTGGAGATTAATGTTCTATCCAAACTGAAATCTCTATTTGCTCCAAGTGACCTCATTCCACTAATTGGAGTAGCAGGAGGGGAAAAAAAAGATGAAGATGCCAGTTATGACCATGTGATGGAAAGCTGACACTTTCTCTTGTGCTTTGTATGCAGTTCTAACCACTATCTTCATGATTTTGAAACACATACATGTATGTTCCTCAGCCGTACAAATAAAGTCAACTCAAGGTAATGGAGAATCTTTAAATAAGCTCTAGGTGTTGTTGTTTTTTGCTTTTCTTTAGAATTTACCATTTTATTTAGATTGAAGAGGTCTTCAGCTAGTAGACATGTCTGAAGTTACAAGTGTCTGAAGAGAGAGGATGAGAGTCTGGCCCTTTCTGAAAGGATGCTAAAGTAGTTATCTCTCTAATCTAACATGGCAAAAGTGCCACTGAGCCTTTACATGGCATATGTAGAAATGCTCTGTGACTTTTTCACAGAGCATTTCCTCCCAGGAGTTAGTATTATAGCTTCTCCCAGACTTGATATCAGTTGTTCTACCAGATGTTCCAGGATAGAGATTAAATTAAAAAAAAATAGATTAGTGTACCTGTATATCCAACAGGTTAGCCAAGTATCATTTTTTGCCTGTGCTAATCATTGGCTGGTAGAGAAAGACTCTGAAAAAAATCTTATGGCTATTGGGTTTTAATACAAAAGTTTGACACACAGACATGTACACACTCGCATATGTAGGTACAGATAGTCCTCAACTTACGACCAAGATTGAGCCCAAAATTTCTGTTGCTACGTGAAATATTTGTGAAGTGAATTTTGCTCCATCTTACGATTTTTCTTGCCACAGTTAAGTCAACTACTGCAGTTGTTAAGTTAGTAACACAGTTGTTAAGTGAATCGGGCTTCCCCATTGACTTTGGTTCTAAGAAGGTTGCAAAAGGTGATCACATGACTTGGGGATATTGCAAGTGTCATAAATATGAGTCAGTTGCCAGAGCACCTGAATTTTTATCATGTAACCATAGGAATACTGCAACAGTTGTGTGAAAAACACTCACTTTTTTCAGTGAGATTGTAACTTTGAACGGTCATTAAATGAACTGTTCTAAGTCAAGAATTACCTGTATATACATACATCTAAAACATTTTTGTTGACCAAATTACAATAATATATGTCTACATTCTCATTTCTTTTGCCAAAATCCTGGTGGGCCTTTTAAGGAAGGAGGTGCGTGTATAAAGCAACATAATAAGCAATGGGTTTTTATTAGACAAAGGTAGAATATTTGGAGGCATCCATGCTGGCTTCATTGCAATAGTTTCAGTGGAAGGTGGAAAGGGAAAAAGGGATGTTACCTCGGGAAAATATTTTGCTAGCATTAGGACCTGATCTTCATTTCCATCCAGCCTGCTGAAAGAAGTGCAGCTTTTGGCCAAGGCCTGGAGGCGTGGCTCCTATTGAGTCACTGAAGCAGATGCTTACATGAGAGGCAGTTCTTAAACCCAAATGAGTAAGAGAACTTGTAACCATCTGCTGTCAAAAAGCTCAACCAACTTAGTAAACAATTTTATCTATGGTAACCTTTTGTTGCTGATACTGTATTACTTTGTCTTCAAGTATTGCCCGCAAAGAAAGGCCAGGGTGAAATTATGCAGCATGTGACTTGCAACACATTTATTCAGCATTTTATGACTTTTTCACAACATCTTCCCCTCACCCAATAATTCTCAAGGTAGTATTAACCTGGTTTCTTGCTGCAGTCCATGGCATGCTAGGTGATGTAATCTAAGATGTTTAGAGTCAAATGTTAAAGCAGAAAACAAACAATACCTGATCTACACTTTCTGAAGAAGACAAGCATGGAAAGTGTACATCACATTTATTTAAGTCAGAATGAGACTTGTTTGATTTTTAATGTCCAAAAGGAATTGAAGGACTACTATCATATATATATACACATTGAAGAACACAAAAACGCAATCAGAAAAGAGGAACCAACTTCTTCCCTGATCCAACACCTTAAAGCCACAGGACATAAAATTGATTTTAAAAAGACCAGAACTATCGCCAAGGCTGAACATTTTAACAACAGAATAATCAGAGAAGCCATACCTCCCGCCTGCCAGCCATTTGGAAACCTGCCCTTATTGATAAACGAGTCCCTAACATGATGAATGACAGCAGGCCCACACTCACAAGAGCCACACAGGATGTCACCACCAAATATCCACAAAGAAAGCAGACAAAAACCCACACTGATGAAGAGGCACGACCAAGGACCAGAAGCCAGACTGCAAATGCACCATTAGCCTCTTTAAACCCCTCCTATCCTTACATGAAACACAAACCCCCAACCAATCAAAACACACCTCCACCCAATCAGACCACAGCCAAGCTCCCACCCAATCAGCTCAAACCCCCACTGGCAGTTAAAAGGAAGAAACAGCCGAGATCTCACATTGCTCCTGGAAGCACAAAGCTTGAAGATGATGAATGAGACTTCATCGAAACGTTGCCAAGGCACTTCCAATTTTACACGGGAGAAAACCCAAATAACCAGACAGACAGACATACAGACATACATACATACATACATACATACATACATACATACATACATATATATATATATGATGTTTTAAGGGGAGGGAGGGTCTAGATCAGTGATGGCTAACCTTTTAGTCCTCATGTGCTGAAAACATGCCCACACCCATAATGCAATGTGTGCGTGACACACATCTTGCATGCCTCACCCCCTGCATGTATGTGCAACCCTCCCACGCTCCTGTCCTCCATGCATGCACATGTGATCCCTAGCCCCCTACATATGCACATGCTAATCCCACATGCTTGACAGAGACCCGAAAATCAGCTGGCCGATGGGAGGTGTGGCCGCATGCATGATGGAGCTGAGCTGGGCGATGGCTTGTGTGCCAGACAGAAAGTGCTGTCTAGATACAGTAGAATGAAATCCTCCCAAAGTCCAGATTAATTCAGGAAACCATTCAAATAATTTCAATCTAGTTATATGTTGGAAGTTAACTATAGGAAATGCTTCCTTAGGATCTGTCTCAAAGGTATTTGTTTCCAATTTACCACCACACCCAGGTAATAATGCATTGAGAGGTATGTCATTCCTATTAATAGATTATCAGCTCCAAACTGGTTAGTAAAATTGTTGTTGTTGCAGCTATGTTGATGAAAAGCACATGCATTATATAACAATCATTACAAATTGCCTTTAGGGAGAAAGGTAATTTAAGAGTTATATGTGGTAGAGTTACATATTTGAAAAAAAGGACTATCCAGAAGATGTGATTGTTTTAACTAACATTTCCCATGGTGGAAGAAGTGTTCATGCAGGTGTTTCCATCATGCCCTTTCTTCGAAAGTCCAAGATAGTTTACATGCTTTTTTCTTCCAGACTGTAACATTGTTGGAATTTAAAGACAACAACTGGCCCAAAGGCATTATGGTCTAATGGCAACTTGAAGCTGGATCTTTGGTTAATGATGGGATCCAGAATCTAAACATCAACCCACACTGGAATATCTATACATGTAAGGTACTCAGACATGGTATGTTCTTAGTTTGGCTCCCATTAGTCTGTTTTTGTCTGAAATGTCCCTTTTAAAATGCTTTTTTCTAGCCTGATTAAAAAAATGGGTGTGGGGGTCATAGAGATGTATGATGCCATAAATATTAAACTTGTTTGTCACTGACAATAGTCATGGCCAGCTTAGACATGCTAAATGCACATTTAATATAACTTTTCACTTTAAATATAGTGTGTGTTAAGGATAAGCACTATATTGTAAAAGGAATTTGATTTTCTCTTCAGTAAGGAACAGCAAAAGCTATATAGGAGGAGCATAATGCAAGCGAAAAAGTTTGACTTTTGATCTGAGGAGATCAATTTCCAAATTGTATATTCCAACTATTATTAAGTAAAACCAAGGCACATTAAATGCTTTTATGTTCTTATACAAGAGCCAATTTGGTCTAGGGGTTAAGGCACCAGGCTAGAAATTGGGAGGCAGCAAGTTCAAGTTCCACTTTCGCCATGTAATCCAACTGGATGACTTTGGGCCAGTATTATACCTTTTATGTCAACGATTCTTTCTGTATGTTCTAATATTTATTAAAAGTGAGTAAGTATTTGAGTATAGTCCTTACCCTTCTTTTGCTGCTAAGACTACCTAGAATTTATTTCTTTTTTCTTTTTGACTTCTCCCTAGTAACTTACTTTAATGTTATGATGGCCTTTAATATGGGGTATGAATTTGTTAATGTATTTATATTCTAAATTTCTGAAGAAATTTTGATGGATTGGATCGGTTTAGCAGCTTTACTGTATTGAAGCTGGAAGTCTTTAGACTCTGGCAAAATATTTAGCAGGCTTTGTTTGAAATGTCAACAAATATAGATTGTATTCTGTCTCCCTGAATTGAGAAATGCTTCAAGGTTTATTATCACTTAGCAGTGTTAAAAAATGTGATCAGATGGTAGCATGGCACTTGGATTGTAAACATTTTTGAAGTCAAAATTTAAATTCTCTTGGATTCCATGAAAGAGTTAGACGGTATTTAAATAGATAGCCAGTAATTTGGAGTTGGTTACACAGATAAGATTGTATAGACTCTTCAACAGAAGCAAAGCTCAGATTGACTATATTTACTCTAGGTTGCAAAATACAGTCTTCAGTGATTCAGCAGAGTGCAAGGACACAGTAATTCACATAAGATGCAAATTAAATGCCATAGGCATGAAGTAATAAGGAAATCAATACCCTGACAGCAAATTCAGTCATATGTCAGAACTCAACAATTGCTCAACCAATTTTGCTAGGAACACACTTTTGAGGAGCCTTGTTGCGGCAGAGATTTTTAAAGAACATGGGATTATTAAATGAGAGTACCAATTTGCTAGCAGAAGTCACCATTTGGTGACACAGGTTTATGGAAAGCTGGATAGCAGCTTATTATACTGAGATGACCAATTGTAGTGATTAATTTTGCTCAATTATGCAGAAAAGTTGTGGTATTTCTGGCGAGATGTCATGTTTCAATAAATCCCTAATAGAAGTTGACACAACCTTCACATGATATAGTTAAACACCCTTCTTCAGATTTGAGTTCGTACTTCCTAAGTATACGTAGTTGCTTACAGATTCAGAATACGGTAGTATGGCAAATGAAGAATTAAGCAACAAATTCTTTGGAAGAAGTAATGATCTATGGGAAATGGATGTTGCTTTCCATTCTCGCTTTTCATTATTTCTTCTTTTCAGATCAGACTTGTTATTACAGGGCGGGGCATAACCTTTTCCTAGGGGGTCACAGCAACACTTGTAATAACAACACAAATAATTCATACACCATTCGAAAGCCCATCAAAAACTGAGTTTATTGACACGATTTAATAGTCAGTATGACCACCATTAGCCCTTCGAACAGCATTCAAACGAGGTGGATAAGAACACAACAAATCTTCAAACAGTTCCGTTCGATTTTCCAGATTTTTCAACACAGTTTCCAAATTCATTCTCAAAGTTTCAACCGAATATCGATTTTGACCTTGCTCCTGAATCATCAGAGCTTCCACTTCATCCTTAATTATGGCCCCAATGTTCTCTGCCGGATTGAGATCTGGCGAATTTCCCGGCCAGACGTCATTGCCCCAAAATTCGACATTGTTTTCCTTTAACAATTGCTGAGTCGCATTTGCACGCATGCAAGGAGCTTTGTCATGAAGAAAGACAGCCTCACCAACCACCAAGACATTGTCTGGATCACTGAGAAATGGAATGACATTCTCCAATAAAATTTTCTCACGGAAATAACTGCCATCCCAGGATTCCCCTTTATCCTTCAAAACCCAATGCAGTTTCTTGGCTGTGAAAATGACGAAAATCCCGATGCAAGTCGGATTGCGAACGATTTGTCGATATCGTTCATGTTTGGCGATGTCGTCGACGTCTTTAGCCCAAATTCGATCGTTCTGGAAATTCGGTTTTCGAATGGCATAAACGAAGAATTCGTCAGATGGCGCCAAATGAAGAAAATCTTCCTCGGTCCATTCAGACAACCAATCGCACAACCAAAGCCGATCTTGAACGTGTGTTTGAGTTTTCAATGGTTTGCAAATGACGTGGAATGGCTTCAAACCTTCTCGTTCTCGATATCGGCCGATTGTCCTTTGATCAACTCGTTTTCCACGAATTTGAAGGATTTCTTGGGCCACTTTTCGGTTTCCTTTTCGTTGTTTGCGACTGCCAGTTGCAATGATGGCTTTGCTTTCTTGGGACAGTTGCAGAGGACGCCCTTCTCCAAATTTTGTGAAACATTCTTGGGCTGTTTTGTTCCAATTATCAGTAACCCAATCCGGATGACGTTTCAATTTGTTTGCAATCCATTTTCGATTGATAAACGTCGCTCCAGCATCGCGAGCCTCTCGAAAGGCAATGCATTTTATTCTGTCAATGATCCTTTGTTCTTCCGAATCGAATTTTCCAGCCATTCTTAAAGCAAATTTAACATTTAATAGCTCATTCAATTCAGTTTTTTATGGGCTTTAAAATGAGGTGTCGCGGAAGTTGTAAACTGCTGTCGATCTTGCTGTGACCCCCTAGGAAAAGGTTATGCCCCACCCTGTAGGATTCTGTGCATATGTAGCATGTCTGAGATCTCCCCCAGGATTTTCAGTAATATTCAAGACTGTGAAGGTCATTCAAAAAGCTTTCTTTCTTTTCCCTGCCTCTACATAAGCACCGCTCTCCCCTCTCTATAAAGGGACACGGTGGCTCAGTGGGTAAGACGCTGAGCTTGTCAATCAGAAGGTCTGCAGTTCAGCAGTTCGAATCCCTAGCGCCGCATAACGGAGTGAGCTCCCATTACTTGTCCCAGCTTCTACCAATCTAGCAGTTCGAAAGCATGTAAAAATGTAAGTAGAAAAAATAGGAACCACCTTTGGTGGGAAGTAACAGTGTTTTGTGCGCCTTCGGTGTTTAGTCATGCTGGCCACATGACTACAGAGACATCTTCGGACAGCGCTGGTTCTTTGGCTTTGAAACGGAGATGAACACCGTCCCCTAAAGTCGGGAATGATTAGCACATATATGCGAGGGGAATCTTTATCTTTACCTATATAAGCACATCATGGTTAGTTTGAAAATAAGTCCCAGACACCATGTCCCTCTGAACGCTTAACCTTTTAAAATGTCAACCTCCCACCCTGAACACGATTGAAAATGAGAACAAAATCTCAAACATATGGTGTATTCAAGGAGATTTAAGAATAATTCTGAAGTAAAATTATTATGCAAGAGAAACATTTCACAAAACAAGAAAGGGAAAAACAGCTTAACTTGCAACAGGAAACATTTTGCAAGTAGTTCTTTCTGCCAAGGAGATATTATGAAGTACTGAAATGCTGTCCAAATCCTTTCCTGTACGCTGTTTATATGCAGAATCTGTAAACAACTGCAGATAAGTAAAATACATTCAAATTTGCAGCACAGTGAGCTACTTAGCTCTGTACCATAGAGAGATTGTGTTAGCTTCCATTTACTTAAGGATTCATTGAGATATACAATTTGTCTCTGCATACAACTGTAATAGAGGGATGTGATGGCTCAGTGGCTAAGACTCTGAGCTTGTCGATCAGAAAAGTCAGCAGTTCGAATCCCTAATGCCGTGTAACAGAGTGAGCTCCCATTACTTGTCCCAGTAATGGGAGTTCTTACTTCTGCCAACCTAGCAGTTCGAAAGCAAGTAGAAAAATAAGGAGCAACTTTGGTGGGAAAGTAACAGCATTCCGTGTTCCTTCGGTGTTTAGTCATGCCGGCCACATGACCACGGAGACGTGTTTGGACAGTGCTGGCTCTTTGGCTTTGAAATGGAGATGAGCACAGCCCCCTAGAGTCGGGAACGACTAGCACATTTGTGCAAGGATAACCTTTACCTTTACAACTGTAATAGGGTTGAAATCTAATGAACAACCTTTTACACTGTATCATAGCTTTCTTCCAATGATCTCAAAATAGGTTTTTGCATTACAATCTCAACTTCTCGTTCTAAAAAGGTGAAAACATTATTTAGCTCCAAATAAGCAAGGTAGATTTAGAGGGACAAAAATTAACTTTTAAGTACATTCAGTATGAATTATATTAATTTCCAATAGCGAAGCTTCCCAGGATCAAATTTTCAATTTAAAATTTTCTTAATTAAAAAAAACCCCTACAAATGGGTACTATGGAGTCTTGTGTCTTGGTCTTCTCTTTCATGTGATCTCTTATTTAGATTGCTTTAAAATGTTGTTTGCAAAAACATGCCATTAGACCATGATAAATTTCTGAATAGTACAGACTGCTATATCAACAAAATCACCTCCCTGTTACTCATTTTCCTTTAGGGGCATTTCTCAAAAAGGCAGTTGGAAAACTAAATCTGAAATTTCATTTTCAGTCATGCCGTTTCCTGGTAAGGCATTCTAAAGATAGTTAGCTTGCAAATCTGAACCTATTAATATAATTCATTTATATTAAAAATAACAGGTACTAGGAGAACACAATCAGACTTTTAGTATCTTCATTTGAACCAGGGGTGTCCAACTTTGGCAATTTTTAAAGCCTGTGGACTTTAGCTCCCAGAATTCTCCAGCCTGTATGGCTGGCTACTGAATTCTGGGAATTCTGGGAAGTCCACCGGTCGTTACCAAGGATGGACACCCCTGATTTGAACAGTTAGTTTTGCTTACATTAGCAGCTGTTTGCATGTCTTGATCTGTGATAAGCAGTATATTATTTCATACAACCCAATCTTCATTTCACAACAGTGCATAAACTAAGACAGACTAGGTCAGGCTGTCAAATTACGTCACATGACATATTGGACCTTTTCGCCCCTTCACTAAACCGGGCGTGAGCGTGGCCAATGTGTGATGCATCTGGCCCGTGGGCGGGGAGTTTGACAGCCCTGGTCTAGGTCATCTAACAACCAAACCTATGATCCACACTTGTTGCTTTCAAGCTCAGGATCGTAAGCAAAAGGATCAGAGGATTTGTTCATAACTTATAAATAAGAAGTAATTATAATTTAACAATTATAAATTGTTGTGAAGTAAACCAGAATCAGATCTCTCTTTTTTGGTTGGTTTTACTCACTTGCAGAAAACAGGAAGAAATAGCAGCTATTTGTTCTAGAGAATTCAGATACCCCTGTCTGAAAATTATCACAAAAATATATCTTTTAATTTCTGTATGCCTTTAGAAAAAGAGAAACAAGGTATGGAACATGTAGAATGCTGGTCTGATTCAAAGACAAGAGAAAAAAATACAAAAATATTTCTTTTTGTACAACTAGCAACCAACTCTTTTTAATTTGCCAAGATAGAATGTTTTGGATTGGTACTGAGTTATATCCAATTCCCCCATAGCCTTTCAGACCTCTGCCAGAAGCAGTTCATAGCAACATTCCTCAAACTGTTGCTTCCCCACAGATGTGCTTTAATTAGAGATTAATTCTAACCAGCACAACTGGTTGATTATAACATTCAACCTCTCTTAAGGTCATCAGATGGATATTTGAGTCCCATGCCTGCTGAAATTATCCTATAGAGAAAAATCGTATCTAAAAATACTGTATTTTATAAATAACATTTTAGTTGCTACTTCTACTTTAAAACTATGAGATCAAGACAGATTTTCATCCCCTTACCAATTCTGATAAAGTAGTATGACATAATCATCAGGGCTAGGCAAAGCATTTAGAAGATGTGCATTAAAAGTCCTTGAAGTATTAAAGCAGCTGTGTGGCTTCCATCATAGCTGTGAGGGTTGTTCTTAGTTGTCTGGGTGCACATGGACATATATGGGGCTGCCTTCAAAGCCACTGTGTGAACATTCCACAGGCTTAGTCATGGATTTGTAAGATGAAAATGAATGCGAATCAAAACAGACTTTAAAATAATGAAATGCACTGAAAATAAATTGAGGGTTGAAACCTGGAGGCTCCATCCAAAGCAATCTTACCAACAGACACTAGTTTAAAAGGGGAAGTTACAGAACACCCATTTTTACAAGTTAAAATACAGCATATAACATTTGTTGAAATTAATCACAATCCTGTGACCAAGATTCACAGACACACGCACTATTTAGTCTTTATCATCATCATTTGTACAGAATTATGCTATAACATTAGCAATCAACACCATTCACTGTTTCAAACTGCAGAATCATCGTAAATCAGAAAGGAAATTAACACAGACCTTTGCCAAAATTGTATTTACACAAGAAGTCATTTCCTCTTTACACATTCTAAGAGTGATTAGTTAGCAAAACAAAAACCTCAAAAACACATTTGCACAATCTTTGTACCTTCCCAAGTCATTCTTCTTACATTCTAGTAAGTGTGAGCATATTACAACAAAAAAGCTAGTCTTCCGAATACAAAGCTAGTCTCCTCCTGCCTAGCTCCTATGAATATTCAAAAAAGATTAGAAAAATACCCTTATTTAATAATAATACTATTATTACTTAATAGTATTTCTCATCTAGTTGACATATTACAAGATTGCTGACCGCGTACTTATGCATTAAAATATCTACTATGCTTCGGGTAAAGTTTTATACTTAATTCTGTCACAGAAAGTTGTGATACATGACATGGTTTCTTGGAATGAAAATTTGTAGCTGCTGTTTGCTAGATAGTTAAAATCAAGAGCTAGCTGTTCTGCATGTCCACAAACCAAATAATTAATGTAATTAATGATATGAATGCAAATAGGAAATGAAGAATGATGAAAAAGTTGCAACAGGCAACAATTTATTTGTAAAAAAATTTAAAATTGTACTACAACAAAGATTAAGGAAAACAGTATTAATATATACATATATTATATATGTATATACACATAATATATAGTGTACCTTTAATATTACATGCTTTTCAGAAAAGAAGAAAGTCATTTTCCCTCATAGTAATTTTAAGCTGTTGCTTTAATAAAAACAAAATGAAATTAAACGTTCAAGTATAAGAAATAAGCACACTAGTATCTGAAAGTGAAAAACCATTTGCTTTGCACAAATGATCACCGTTAAATACAGAATAAGTCATAGTTAGCTAACACTTGTATATGTGCCTTGGTGAACTTTACATTTGTGTAAAATCTTTACCTGAGATATGTAGAAATAATGGAAGGTGCAAGTTCATGGAGTTCGAAAGTTTTCATTCCACTTCAACGGAAATAAACGCAACGTCTTACATATTTCTACCCTCATGATAGTCTACATGAGAGCTCTTCAGTGGAACAGATTTCATGTTACCAAGTATCTTATGCTTTATGACACACAAAGGCAACAACCACTTGCAACAACCAGCATGCAGACATGAAATAGAGGTAGCATTGTCTTACAGCTTCCACAGAAAGAACTTGATTTTAACCACATGAGTCTTCTGCAAAAGGCACTCACTTTTTCATTTCTAAGCATGGTGTTCAAATTCAAACCAATTAGCATTGTTTGGCTATCTATGTTTTTAAAATAAACAAGGTGGGTGGGGGAAGAGTACATAAGAAATGTAGCTTAATTATTGTGCAGTCTTCGGTACAAGGAAGGATGGTTTCTTAAAATGACCAGCTATTGAAGAATTAAACAGTTAAACCAATAGAATTCAAAAAAGTACAATAATTATTAAAAAGCAGAATGCAAAATAGCTGAAATTATACTAGCCTTTTATAACTAAAGAGCAATATGTTACTTAAAAAGCAATGTTTCAGGGTTTTAGTTACTTAAAAAGCAATGTGGAGGAACAGAGACAACTTATTACAGTAATATATAGAACTTATAAATACCGAAAAGATTGCCATCCTGAATCCTTTCGCCTTAGCTGAAATTAGAAAAAGTTCCACATTATTACTTTTATCGAGAGACGACTGAACTAATTGAATTATAAGATGTCCCACTATTACAGCTTGAAGCATAAGCTTCCTGACCATTTGCATCGAAACTGACTCTGAACACAGAAGATGCTTTCAATAAAAAGTCAGCTGCATCTCTGCGGCCCAGTTCCCTCAGCTTAGACATCAGAATACCAACAGTACTTTCAGGGGCATTTCCCCATTCCTGGAGAAGGGAGTATGATGGACTGGAGACAAAGTCATTGGAACTCCCATTGTTTATATTATGCTTTGCAACCAGATCAGGGAGGCCCAAGTTCATTGCAAGAAGGCACCAATCCTTGCCCATAGGATCAAGTGGATCCAAAAGTCGGCTCAATTTCCTCCTTGTAAGTAGATTCAAATCTGATACATGGATATCCATTCCTAAACTTCCTTGTGAGTAAACATCAAGACAGCCAAAGCACAATATGCTGCTAAAACTTTCTTTGTAACCACCCATGGTATTAGTCAAGGAGGTCTCTTTTTGACTTTGTGCGCGGAAAAAATCTCTTGGTTGGTAAATCATGATTGGCTCATGATGTTCCCTCAGCTGCTGAGGACTGAGATAATGTTTGACTGTCAATAGCCCTGGCAATGTGGTGGCTATTAAATTATCAATGGTACTACATACAGAGTCCAGAAATAAGCAGCATTTAATCTTCTCCATTTCCAAGCCTCTAACTTGAACCTCAATACCCTGACCATTGTTGACAAGCAGTACAAGAAGTTCAGCTCCACGGTTCATAATTTTTGATCCGTTGACCCACAAACGTATATCTGCATCTCCCTCTGTGCTTTGTTGATGAATCCATCTACACAGATTCACCTGAACTTTATGAAAAATTCCACAAGGAAGTGGGGTTAGATGTTCCACAGGAGCAATTCTAACACCACCATAAATCATAACTTCATCTTCTTCATCAGCCCAAGACCTATGGAGACTATCAGTCTTAATCAAGGCTGGAATATCAATCATTGTTCCACTGCTGACATCTCTGGCACAGATGTCCATGGCATCCAAGACTTGTATAAGTTCTTCTACATCACTGTCAGGTATAAGGCGCTGGATATCTTCTATTGTATATCGACCTCTGTAGTGGTGGAGTGCTTTAGGATTCTCTACAGACAAAAGTCTTCCAAGGACATTTGAACATAACCAGCGAGGATCCAGCAGAACAACATCTTGGACTGTCTCACTCTGCATGATGTTGATCTGTTTAGAAAGATAAAAGTCTCATAGTTAATAATCATGTATACTCGAAATAATATTCACAGAGTTAATAATAATATATACATGAAAGAGAAAGGACAAGATCTACAACAGTCCCCATGGTTTCTTAAATAAATAATTACAAGAGCTTTGATATTCAAATATCTATTATAGCATATCCAATTGCATACAAATGTGTAGAATCCTATCCATCCTAATCCGGAGCAGGATTCAGTTTGTAAGATTGAACACAGAAAAAAACTAGAAAAAGATTGTTTTGTTTCACACTATGTTTTCTTCCCAATTTATTCAATTTATTTATTTATGCATACATATGCATATGGTGACAAATACACCATACTGTGAAGCATTCCTTATGTAATTTCTAGCTTGCAAGAGAAAAAAGACCCTAACTTTAGTGTCCTACTTAACATCCATGTGTTTTGTTTAATAACTATATATGTCAATTGTAAAAATGATTATTAAACTGAGACAAGTCATTGGTGACTTCATGACTGCAGTGACATGATTAAAAATTGAGGCTCAATTGTGGTCATTAAGTGAGGACTACCTGTAAATCTATTTTTCTTAACCATTAGGCTGCCATAAATCTTTTCATGTGGCAATGACCCTATTCAATGCAATGGGAATTTCTCTAGTTGTAAATTCAGTCATGGCCTTTAATAATATATTGAACTTTGCAAGAGAAAGTTAAGCTGTTTCTATCTTTTAAAAACACCAGTTGGCATAAAGGTAGTTTCTCTTAGTGCTGAAGCAGGAAGTAGTTTCTGCTTGGTTTCTTTGCTGTATGTTTTGCGTGCCTGCAGAACTTAGAATAAGAAAAACTTAGTAGGGGCAACAATTTGCAATCAGTCTGATAGGCAAATTACACTTCATAAAAATTTTATATAATTAACATTTATATAGAATTATCCATGTAATTAATATATTACTTACTTCGCCTATACTGTGTAGCTGGAGGGCTATATGCCTAATCTCATCTTCACTTGCTAATGGATTAAGTTGATCTTGCACATCATATACAAACTGTTGAAGGGACATGAACTGATTTGGCCCATTCATTTTTCTCCATGATGGTAGAGTGGAAATTATTTTTTCACACAAGTGAGTCATAGGTGGACATGTCTATGAAAAAAAAATTGTAGTAGACTTGGTTTCTAGAATGCAAACTGTTATAGTTGCTTAGATTTCATCTATTATTTTAACAAAATAATCAATTTTATTTAGCAATATACATCTTTCATTGCCTGTAAGTGAAATTGCCAATTACACTAAAATTACTGACATATAGCCCTTTTGTGCAAATAATTTTTTATTCAGTGGTTAGATGAAATTTGATCCTATTTCATGAAAAATATTAATTTCTCCAATCAATGCAGCCATCCCACCCGAAGTTGAGTTTCCTCTTTCCTCTTATCTTTCTATTGTTTGGACTACTTTTCTTATTTCATAAGATGACTCTGAAATTGTCTGTTTCACTTGCTATAGCAATTGAAAATTGTATTAAGTGGATAAATATGATATTCTTTCATAAAAACGACAGGCATATGTGCAGTTACTAAACATAAAGAAGCACTATGTTAAATAATTTAGTATAGAAAGTCAACATCTATAACATATACAGTGGGCAGTATTATTAGCTACAACCTATATCCTGTTTCCTGCTAGTGGGACTAACACTAGAAACCTATTGCCATAACTCAACCAACCTAAAAGATTGGCCAACGTGTAATTGAAGGTATATAAGATAGAAATAGAATAAAATCAGTAATGTATTCACTGTCAAGTTTAAAAAGCTCTGAAATAGCTTTTCTTAACCTGATGACCTCCAATAAATCAGGATTTCAGTTCCCAGAATTCTTAGGCAGCTATATGAAAATGTAATGAGTTGCAATTTTAATACACTTGGATGCCCCTACGCTGGCGAACAATGTTGTCTTCTAAAAAATGGGCAGAAACTCTCCCACCAAAAGACATGTTTTTAAAAAAAGATGTATTATGATAAAAACTTAATAAGCAAAACAGTAAATTTCCATTCTAATTCATATATATGTGTCTCCAACCCAACTATTATTAACATTGTCCGATATCAGAAAGAGTGACATAACTGTAGTTGCATTCAAATAGGTAAGGACCTGGTTAATGACTAATCTGTGGCTGTACATATAACTTACAGAGATAATCTGACTGCGCAACTCTTGAAGATGGTTTCGGAGGATCTTCATATCTTTTGAACCTGATGCTCCAGCATCTAGAATAAATAATCTGTCCAAAATGTGAACATCATTCCCAAACCTAAAAAAAGGGGAGAGGGGAATAATTATAATTTTAGCCCCAAAGCTCAATTTTACTTTTTTCTAACTGAATAATTTTGGCAGATAAAATATTTCTTGAGATTACAAACGAAGCATTCCACTTGAAAGCCAGTTCTATTAAATTCCATCACTCATTTCTATTTACTTATTTATATTTTATCTATTTATATTTCATACTTAACCGAGAGGGGTTATACTGGTCCCTTACCCAGATTACTCCAAGAATAAAGAGAAACTGGATGTTTCTTTTGATTTTAAACTTAGTTCATTTTTCTATTTCTTATGTCAGAAATCTATTTATTGTAATAAATGTTTAATCCGACAGTTCAGGGACTCATGGTTCTACTTTACTTAAACTACTGAATCTAGAATAAATTTACATTGGAATAAAAAACAAATGTATTAAAAGCTTTATAGACAATAGAAGCTTCTAGACCATTCTGCTAAGACAGTGTTTCTCCTCCCCCAGAATTTTAGGACAGACATCTTCAAGTGACCAAGGATAAGAAACACTGTGCTAAGGCTTGGAAGATGAGGGGAAATCTTCCATATGATGGCAACACACTCCTATAATAGAAAATACCATATTTTTCGGAGTATAAGACTCACATTTTTGCCTAAAAAGAGGCAAAAATCTGGGTGCATCTTATACACTGAATACAGCATTTTTTGCCTCTAGAAAGACCGCCCCCTTCACCAAAATGGCTGTGCATAGCATTTAGGAGGCTTCCAGAGTGCTCCTGGGGGCTGTGGAGGGCAGGCCATTTTTTGCTCAATTTTGCCCCCCCCCCCCAGCCCGCAGGAGCACTGTATAAGGCTATGCATACCCTTTTTTTGAAAAAAAAACACAAGCCTGTTTTTGCGAAAAACAGGCCATTTTGGGGAGGTCTGCAGAGTGCAAAAACTTTTTAAAAAAAATTTGCCTCTTCAAAATCTTGGTGCGTCTTATACTCTGAAAAGTATAAAACAGTATAATTAATATGAACTTTTCCTGTGCATGGGAATACCTCTTTTCCTCCCACCAAAGTTAAATGAATTCAGTTACATTATGTATAATATGCTAATTTCAAAGTATTGCAGGTATTCCTATAATTTAGACTATGTTTTTTCTCTCTTACCTATTCCTAATTTCTTTCAAAAGTGATGTATCTTTGTCATATTGGAACTCTCCTCCAGCAGAACGTGGAAGATTAACAATATCTGCATGTGTAGCCACCAGTGCAACATGAAGTGGAGTTTTCAGCCTTCCTCCAAATGCTTCAGGAGACAAATAATAAAGAAATTCAGGACAAACAGATTTTTCTTCCTGTTACTGTAATATGCTTCTATATATGTTCTTGGTCTGAAGAGAATGACTACATTTATTCTATGTTTATTTATACTGCTCCATTTTACAAAATAAAGACAACACATTATAAATGGGAATAAATAGTCATAATCTGTCCATTTATAAATTAAATACACATTTTGGAGGTTTTTTAAAAAAAGAATTTACCCTTTAGATACAATAGTTTACAGTACTGCAAATTTATGGTAGATATTACAGGCAAGGAACAACTGATCTAAAACCCATTCATACAATGGTATGAATGCAACTTTACAGTACTTACACAAAGCATTCTCGTGTAAGAGAGAATTAAGTATGAAAGCCTTGGAGATACCATGAAAAAGAATGGGAAAGTGAGAGAGAGTGAGAAAGAGATACATTTGGGACAAGAATGAGGTAACACTAAAGACAACTTTGCACAAATACATCATCTGGGGAAATAACATGTCATATTTTTTGAAAATAGTGATTTAAACTTTGTAGTAATTATTGAATTACAAACACTTAGTAGCAGCACCACAAAAATCAACACGAGCAAGAACCAATACATCCTAAATGCAAATAATGCAAAAACACATTCAACCTTTTTTCTTTTTTGTATATAAACACACATACAATTGTACAGGAATTATTACTTCTAACAGTATAAATGTTTCTTAGAATGTAATCAGTATTGGTTCTTGATGATGTGCAAAATGGCTGCATTGAAAATAAAGTTAAATGTTAATAATAAACATCTATGCACATTTTAAAAAAATTAAATATGCACTTCAGTGATGGTTGAAATATATGGAAAAATTCTTCGCACCAGAATTCATTTTCTCCAAGTTGTTTATGGAGTAAATTTTCCCAAAGGAAAAAAAAATTGAATGAATGTGCAATGAAGAGGAATGTATGTATCACTGACTTGGGAAAAGCCAATTAATTCCCATTGTAAATCAGATGACAGTTTGCAAAAGATAAATACCCAGCCTATGCAAATCATTCAAGGACATACTCTCCTTGCATGGGAGTTGTCCTTAAGGGAACTGCATCTCAAAGCCAATAAGAGGCTACAGTCATTTAAAGATGTGGCATGGTTGGTTCAAAGTTCTTCAAAAGTCTTGGGGGTCGGGGAGAAGAGAAGACGTTAAATGAAAAAAGACACTCTATCTACATAGAGAAAGCAAATTCCATCACGGAAAGCTTTGCATAGAAGAAATAAATAGCAACATTAAAATAGGAACAGGTTATTTTTTAATAGTCTCAGCATCGAATAAAAACCTTTCAATCTCGTGATGTGACCATTTAATTAAAATTTTAGTAACATTACGAGTTTGGACAGAAATGTAATCAATGCATTTTAATTCTGTTTTTCAATGAAAATGTCACAAAACAGGTGAAAAGTGTTTCATGGAAATAAAGTGAAGATGATCTTGAATTACATGAATCGAATCTTTTCTAAAGTATAGAACAATCACATTAATGTATACATTTTATAATAATTTTAAGACAATATGACTATGATTATTAAAAATGCAGCTGTTTCTCTTCATATACAGGTGACTGGCACAGATTATTCATCATGTAAATAGACATACCTATAGGTTCTTCAACTGGAACTAGTGATTTTAAGAAACTAAGCCAAAAGGTCACTTGGTTCAATTGTATTTCATAAGGTTCTTCAAGACTAAAAAGCACAATGTGAACTGAAGTGGGGTCATTTGCAGCAAAATAATCATAGCAGCAGAAATAGACAGGATTTCCAGAGAATTCCCATACACTGAAATCACCAATTCCTAAAAGAGCAAAAAGTTTGTTATCAAACTAATAAATGACAGAAGTTATGAAATGTTAACAAAACATTCTTATTTCCAGAGAGAAATCACAATATTTTTTCTCAGACTGTTTCAGATTTGCTGGTTGTCCCACTGCTTGGTAAACTACCTATAAGACTCCACTCAGATCCCTCTCCCCCCCTCCAATTTACTTTTACCTTATTCAAAATTAATCTTTAAAAAGTGACACAATAAATTCAGCCAAAAAAGTAGCTTGTACTTAAGCACAAAATTTAGTGCTAAAATTAATTCCAGATGTATTGAAATTAAGTGATCATTAAGAACAGGAAACATTTTGGGGAAATCTAAAGACAAAAAGGTGCTTAAGAGCTCAACGGTGCAAATGTAGCTTTTCTTAAACTTAACCATTTTTTCCTGGGATTGGCCTCATGTGCATCATAGAATCTGGTTGCTGCAGTTAGATTTAAGCACTGATTATGCTTATAATGATCTTACTATTTATTACATGGAACTTTGCATATTCAAGATTTTTTAAAAAACTAAATGTTGCTGAAGTTCTGGAAATAGTTAATGCAATGCATAAAAAATGGATTAAAGTCAGTGGTGGGTTGCCAATTTTTGTTACTTCGGGCATGTGCGATGCGTATGCGCAGAAGAGTCCGAGCGGAGCCTCCCACCGTCTCACTACCCGTTTGCCTGATCCGGGCCGATCCGGGAGCAACCCACCTCTGGTTAAAGCAGAACTTGTTTGCACCAAAGACCTTGCCAGTGATATTAAAATACACTTATAATGCACCAAACTTTTTGCTTTACCATTCAAATAAGCATTCTGCACATCAATGCACTTTGTGGACTGGTCATCCATGGAGCAGTGGGAATGATGAGAGGGAGAAACAAATACTTCCAACATCCCTTTGGTCAGGCCTGGCTCAAACATCATGCTTCGGCTTCTCACGCTAACATTCTCACAGCCAGGATACAGATTTGAAATACTTACTGAAACTGGATTAGGCAAAGAATATAAATTAAAGATTACAAACTTTGGAAAATTGGCCACTTAATGATTTCAAACTCTGTAGAATTAAAAGCGGTAAGTGTAGGCTTGACAAGATAATGAAAAGTCCTAGTACCATTAGCAGTCAGAGCCGTCAATTTTCCTTAGAAAAGAACTTCAGTTTTTGGGAACAGCCCTTTTTTGTACATTTTTTCTCATACTCCCAATTATGAATAAGAAACAAAAGAAAGTGAGCAAAATCACTTCTCTTTCCCCCATTCCCTCCTCCATTGCTTTTCTATTTACTTTTATATTTTATAATACTTCATAACTGAATAAAAATGTTAAAACCAAACAGCTGGGTTTTTAATTATTTAATGTAATGTGATGTAATTTAATGAACATCAGAATTCCCATCTACACATGCACCATGCATCCATGTGGATGATTATGATGGCGATTTGTTTACCCTTTTTCTTCTGCAATAAATCTTTTTTTTTACTTTAAAATGAATATTTTTATTTTCAATTTCCATAACATATAATCACATGTATATTATTACATAGACAATCTTCTGCAATAAATCTTGACTGAGGATGCTGGACTGTCCCTGAACAGTATACACTGTGCTGTAACCACCGAACTGGAAGGTGAAGTTGCTCAGAGGCTTGTTCCAATTTGAAAGCACTTTCACTTAGATTATCAATATGCTATTCTGTATTATCAAAGAAACTATTTTCCAAGTGGAGAAATAAACGGAGAGAATTCCTGGATGGGCCTTAACTTCCTTTTATATATATTTGTACTCTTTTAATGTCCTCTAGTGGAGAACCAAGTTACTACACCAGTGCGTTAAAAATATCCTATATTTTCAATATAATGGAACAGGATCATCTGCAAACCTATTTTTTAACGCTTAAGAAATTCCGAAGTGTCTTAATGTGTTAAATAATATGAATAAGAAGAAAGAATAGGTATTGACTAATGATTTGACTTTCAGTCTTAGGCAAGTAATTCAGTGGATTTAGTGGAATGAATTCCTTTTCTCTAGATATAAGAAAGATAGAATCTTTTAAAGCAGGGGATTTTCTCACACCTTGAAAATATGGCATATTTACAAATGGAAATATATTTTCCAAATGTATGAATTAAATAAACGGTCTTTGTATACTATTGGACCATTTTACATAGCATTGAACTTTAGCACACTGCAGATTAAAGTGATCAGATGTTGTCTAAAATGCTGGATTAGGAAGGGCACTGGGTCAGCCTCTCATCCAAACCTGACTCACAAGGTTACTGTTGTTGGGAAAACTAAGAGGAGGATCCTTCAACTTCCGGGGCAAAAAATAGGATTATAAATCTAACTCTTTCCAAAAACATGGACGGTAATATATTTATCATACTGTAGGTAAGGAGAAACTCTTAGATGTGAAGCACAAGTAAATAGTAGATACAATTATCCTCAAGTTAACTCTGCTAAGAAAGGCAGAGATTATGCTCAACAGGAGTATACTAAACATCAGAAAATAGATTCAAAGTGGGTTAGTGCAACTTGTTCTTGAAACACTAACTGCCAACTGACAATGAAAGTAAATGACTGTATGTATACACAGTTGTGTTGACAAACAGGTGCAATCTTTGAAATTGGCGCATGAATTTTCCAAAGGGTGCACCTGTTATGATGCCTCAAGTAAGAACAAAGAACAAAAGGGTTGCATGGCAGAATATTCAAGACTTTGATGGTCTGCTCCAATACCTCACTGACTGATTTCAGTTTTTTCTGTTTCAAAAGGCAACACGATCAGACCTTACCCACAGAACCTACAAAATCAAAGTTAATTTCCAATTTCTCTTTCTAATATAAAATGTAACCATTCAGGAATATGACAGAGGCCAAGGGTTTAGTCAAAAAGAGTGTGTGTCAAAGAAGGCTATCCTTCATTCCAAGTTTAAAAAGCCCAACAAATATATTGAGGAATCCAAAGGGCATCTTTTCAAATTTTTGACTGAAGAGCATATAGTGATCTTTATGAATACAGATCTGAGAGCAATACAGCAATTTGGTTGGTTGCTTTGACTTCAGACATGTCAAGGGCAGGGTTGAATGGAAACTGAACCATTTTTTTAACTAAATCCTATCTCTCCATGCGACATATCAAAAGCTGCCCAGGGAATGCTGGTACATTTCTTCACCAGATGGAACAATTTATTATATGGCTCAGATTTTCATCTCTCGTCTCTGACTTGCTTCTCAACCAATATCATAATTTCCAATAGGGATGGAGTGCATATTCTTTTTTAATCTTACTACCTAAGTCGATTTTTTGATAGCTGACTGGCTCAGTTCTGTTCCTGTTTTCCAGATGGACCAGTTTAATGCTGCATTCAGTCCTCAGGAATCCAAAAGGACTGCCCTTTGTCAATAAAAGAGTCAGAAAAACTAAGCAAGCTACAATATCAGTTTTCAGTAATTCACTGGGAATCGCATCTCAAGACTGAATTCTATTTTTGAGTGAATTTTTTTTCAGTGCTCTGGAAGAAAGGCTAGTTACCATTATTCAATTTTGCATCCCAATAAAAGCAAACATTGGCAAGCTCCAAATAAAAGAAAAGGTTATTTCCAGATATTCAAGCTGTTTCTGCAAAACATCACTGACCTTGATAGAGAAGGATTTTGTTTAAGATAACAATTCATCCTATCAAAACTAAGTTAGCATTCTGTTAGATAAACTAATTAGATAGTATAGTTTTCTTACTCTTAAGCTAAAATAAAGCTCTATGCAATTTTCATTTAGGGGCTTTAATCTCTCTTCTAGAGCAAGAAAGAATGCTCCTGCTCTGTTTTTGTACAGTACCTGACAACATTTTAGATATTTCAATATAGCTATCATGGAAAACTCTTTTCTTCTATTCTTTGGTCAGTTTTACAAGTACCCTTTATAGGATTTGATTTTGAGATTTCTTAGCATTCTGATTCCCAGAACACACCCCAGTCTGACAATATCCTGTTCAAAATGTGGCAAAATATTTTTAGCCTTTGTTCACATTGTGTTAAAACCAATGAACAAACAAAGCATTTGGGTATGTATGGTGATTAAATCAAGCTTCTTTCTCAAGGGCCTTGACCTGATCTACCTTTTCTTAACAGGCATTAAAGACTAAATACTCAAGAATTAAACAAGTAATGGGAACTTACCTCCCATCCAATTTTGAAATCTTGTTTTTCAGGCTGTTCAACCTTGGCAAATTTTAAGATTTGTGGACTTTAACTCCCAGAATTCCCTAGCCAGCCATGGTGGCTGGAAATTCTGGGAGTTGAAGCCCACAAGTCTTAATGCTGTCAAGGTTGGACAGCCCAAATATAAAGTATCTATTGAGAGTAAAAACAAGCATGATGCTTTATAAGAAAAACTTTATCTTACTTATCATGCAGATTTCCACCTATGGAAGGATGATCTGTTAAAACACTTAACAGTAAAGTGAAAAAAAGAATCCTAACAAACGCCTCATTGAAAGTTCTTAAGCATAACAGCTATACATGACAATCAACAGAAGAGATTTGTTTTAAAAGATAATAGTGTAAAATATAAAAACACTTATGATTATAATGGAATATAAGCTATTTTAAAATATTTATGATCTCTATGGAATATAAACTTTTGTTTCTAATTTACAAAATAAGCCATTGCAAATGGAACCCCACTGTACTTTTGGGTTTTTTTTGCAATGGTGTGGTTGCAAAATATTTATTAACAGTGTGCAATTGTGCATAATTCCCAGGCTTCTTGCCCCCAAATCTTGTGAAATGTTGATGTTTTATGATATATCACTTGAAAAAAGAACTTGAAAGCGTTTGGTTTTTATCATATGGAATAAAACGTTTGTGATAGCTCAAGATAGGCAAAAAATAGATCTCATTTTTTGGGGGGAGGGCAAGAGACTGGGGTGCCTTAAGCACTAACAATTTCTGTTCTCAGAAGCACTCTTAACAATTTGACTATTATTGCTGTGAAAGGTTTAGCTATGGCAATCAATTCAGAAGCATAGTTTTACTAATTATTTCACTAATTTATTTCAGATATAAAGATGGGTTTACTGAGGGCTAGATATATGAGTCAGGGATATTGCCTTTTCCTTGTACTATAAAAGCAACATTTGGGCAGTAGAAAAACATACTTCCTTCACAATTAACTATAATGAATTCCAGTGTGTTATTGTTTTTCATACCTTGCCCATTTTAAACCTTTGATAATTATGAAACATAAAGATGCTCTCGAATTGAGATTGACTCATAGTAACTACAGGGAGACAATCATGCCATTTCATTGGCAATCGTTTTATATTACTAACTTTAGAGATCCTTTTGGAGATCATTTATTCAAATACTGACTAGATCACCATGACATACTACTTTAATGTATCACTGAAACAGAAAACAGGCTATATATAGCAAATGAAACAAATTTCACTTTCATCACTACACTGACAATGCTCTACTATTTTGAAGTACTACTTTTATTCCACTTGAGTATGCATTTCCTTTCGTGATGGCATAAACGTTTCTCATTTCTCTCTAAAAATAATCCCATTCAGCCTCCGTTTACAAAGGAGTGCAGAATTGCATTACAGAATGCGTCCATACTACTATAAATGCATAATGAAAAGAGCTATTCTTATCATAATGTTTTTCTAGTGCTGATAGCACAAAATAAACATCCTTAAAAGTGGTACCTGTTGGCTTATTAGATAAAGGTGAAGGAGGAAATCGGACAGAATTTGTAGAAGCGAGCCTAGGTCTGCGCCTTCTGAAGAAGCTTCTTAGTAGCCCACACTTTAAAGACTCCACAAGAGTTGTTTTCCCAGATGCAGAGTGGCCAAAAAGTTTAATTTTTATTCTTGGCTGTAGATTATGAGTAGGTCTAAGATGCTGGATGAATAATGCCCTATGTGTATCCTAAAGATAAAACAGGTATTAAATCAGGCACATTATGATGAGAAATATTAGACTAAATATACTTCATAATATACTTTTTTTTAAAAAAAAGGACAGCTATCCAGATTTAGCATTCTGATTAAAATAACAAATCATTATTTAAGTAACTAACAATATTATTAATTACCCGGTCTTATGTTTCTAAGTAGTTTAGAACAAAGTGAATTAAATACAAACAACACAAAAATAAAACAATAAATTAAAAATACAACCAACATGGCAATACCTACAAGGATCCCATGCCTATCTGCTAGCATCAAAAGCTCATTCCATGATTATTTAACAGAGATGGGAGAACTGATAGGCCTTCTTAAAATTTCTAAACTAGATGGGTAGAGTTCACTGATGTTCAGCTGCTATACGTTTTACTTTTTATACTACGAAGCATATCTATTTTATTGTAAGCTGCCTAGAGTCATGTATGTGAAATGTGAAATGGGTGGCTATATAAATCCAATGAATGAATAAGGCAATGGATGGTGCAGTAAGAATAATAAGAACAGATGACAAACATTGGAGAATATCTAAAGATTATGGCATAAAGCAACCATGGTGGTATCATTGGTTATTGGCACAGTGGGTGTCATATAAAAAAATATTGAATGGCACTTAGAAAATCTGTGCAGTGACAAAATTTCCATCTAGCAATTACAAAAGGCTACAATGCTTGGATCAGTGCATATACACCAATACATTATGTCATCCTAGATTCTTGCGAAGAATTCAATGTGTATGAAGAGGAACAGTAGCTAAAAAATTAACAGCTGTGATTTCATATTCATATATGCCAGTTAGGTATTTATATGCCACATAACTCCCTATGATTTATAAGGCTTTGTTAGTTGTGGCTAAATGGCAATAGCAATAGCACTTAGTTATATACCGCTTCACAGTATTTTACAGCCCTATCTAAGCGGTATACATAGTTAGCAGCAACAATCTGGGGCTTCGTTTTACTGACCTCGGAAGGATGGAAGGCTGAGTCAACCTTCAGCCAATCAGGATCAAAGAATCAAACTCCTGGCAGCGTGAGCAGAGTTAGCCTGCTGTAGTGCATTTTAAGCCATTGGAATTTGTTCTTTTTCACTAAACAATTTCAATTAATATCAAAATTACTTGCATTTGTATTTTATAATTAAACTAAAACTAGTATTCTCTTATAATTAAGGTATTTATTTCTAAATGTTTACTTTATTTCCAGAATTTCCCCAAGACGACTACAGAACTTTGTCAAATTGAGAGCTGACAACAAATTATTACACAATCACTGTTTCCAAATTTCTTGAAACTTTTTTTCATAATGCCTTTTAAAGTGTTAGGTGAAGTGATACAAATCTGGATTCTTCATTATGTCCACATTATGTGTGCTTACTATAAGATGCTTTGAGAACTTACTTAAATGAAAAAACAGAAAGACAGGATATACATTTAAATATAAATAATAGTGCAATTTCATTCCTTTACCTTTTTCAACCTTGTAAGCAGACTAGCTACATGGTCATGCTGCTCTGCTCTAGCCAAATCTTCTGCTGTTTTTCCATCCTATAAGAAAACAAAAAGTCAATTAAAATGAATTTTTGTTCATGTCTGAATAAGTACCATCCTTCTATTGATTTTAGGATAAGAAAATATGGAATATTTAATGTATTTAACATCATAACTATCTCATCATTTCTAGATCAATTTACAATTATTTGATATTTGATGTTTAAAGTTTAACATCTTAAAGGAACTTTTCACTTTCTCAAACTGTGTTCTTCTTTTTCTTTTAGTGAACAATACAAAAATGCTTTAAAATATGGTGAAGTAGATATGTTTTTCCTGATCTAATAAGAAGCAAGGTATTGGAAATTATCAGTGTTAAAGTATTAAAGCTTATAAGCAGCACAGAATTTTATTTAGTTATTTAACTAATAAATTTATTAAAGGACCACCTCTCTCCTGTTCTACTAAATCTGGTAGGAGCAGCATACTCTTGCTGCAATCAATTAAAGAATGCCAAGAAGCATGTCTTTTCAGTTGTGGCACCTAACTTCTGTAACACCTGATCACCTGAAAGGCTTAGCCCGACCCAGGATCATTTTGCTCAATATATAAATGAATAAATAAAAGTGGCTTTGAGACATTTGTTTAATTGGGTTCACTTTATTTAGTTTTAGGACTTTTGTGGAAAACTGATGTTTTAGGTTATACTTATGAATGTTTAACATTCAAAAGGATTCACAAACTTGTAAGCACTATTGTAAACTCTTGTGTACATTTTCATGATTTTCTTTCCCAAACATGAAACCAAACATGCATCAGCCGAGGTGGCGCAGTGGTTAAATGCAGCACTGCAGGCTACTTCAGCTGACTGCAGTTCTGCAGTTCGGCTGTTCAAATCTCACCGGCTCAGGGTTGACTCAGCCTTCCATCTTTCCGAGGTGGGTAAAATGAGGACCCAGGATTGTTGTTGGGGCAATATGCTGACTCTGTAAACCGCTTAGAGAGGGCTGAAAGCCCTATGAAGCGGTATATAAGTCTAACTGCTATTGCTATTGCTATAGCAGTATCACTTACAGCTTTTGCCTTACAAGCATCGATCTAAGCTATGCTTACAACAGTGACGGCGAACCTTTTAGACACAGAGTGCCCAAACTATGTGCATGCACATGCCCAAACTGAAAGGTGCACGTGTGAATGCATGCATAGGCATGTGTGCGTGCATGCATGGACATGCACGCTTGTGCAACAGAGACTGAAGACCAGCTGGCCGGCAGGAGGCGGGGGCATCTCAACACCAGCAAGAGGTAAGATCTTTTTCTTTTGTGAGCTTCTGTTTCGTCGTTTGCTGGGAAACAGAAGGTCACGAAAGAAATGTCAGAGATCTGACCTGGGGTGATGGTGCACATACCAGCAGAGAGGGCTCTGCATGCTACCTCTGGCATGCGTGCCATAGGTTAGCCATCACGGGCTTCCAATATAGGCTTTATTTCTATGAAGGATACCACTGGTACTGAGCTTGAAGCTTTCAGCTGAATATGCGCTTTTTATATAATAACTGAAAGTGATGTGTTAATTATTTATTTGTTCTACAGACACACATTCAGGTAGCCCTCAACTTACGACCACAATTGAGCCCAAAATTTATGTTGCCAAGTGAGAAATTTATTAAGTGAATTTTGCCCCATTTTACGACTTTTCTCTCCACATTTGTTAAATGAATGGCTGCAGTTCTTAAAATAGTAAAATGGTTGTTAAGTGAATCTGTATTCCCCACTGACTTTGCTTGTCAGAAGGTCGCAAAAGAGGATCACATGATTCTAGGACACCGCAACTGTTATAAATGAGAATCAGTTGTCAAGAATTCACATGTAAATCACATGACCATGGAGATGCTGCAATGGTCATAAGTGTGAAAAATGGTCATGTCACTTTTTCAGCGCTGATGTAACTTCAAATGGTCACTAAGTGAACTGTTGTAAGTTGAGGACTACCTGAACTTAACAAGGAGATGCACTGATTGTTCTCATTTTCTCCATAGATATAAGCAGAATATTAGAATTAAATCTTACGTTGTATTAATATGGATGGAAGATAATGGGCCAACTATTAATTGTTTTCAAATTGTTGTAACCTACTCTATAAGGTAAGTTTTTAGAAATAAAAATTAGAAGAGTTAAAAGGCATTTTTATTTCATGGCAACAACATAAAGTAGTAGAATGCTCCACGCTGCCCAGCCTAGGTTAATATTTTTATGGGGGTTAATAAATGCCAAAATCTTTCTGCCCAGAAATACAAATCAGCATAAGGGCCTAAAAATTATTTCCTCACAACACTATCTGAAGCTTAAGAGTATTCTTATATTTTTAGAGCTTATATTTCCAGGGGGATCTGGGTTTTTTTTTCCCCAGCAAGAGGCAGTTATCTTATTTGCATATTCTAGCACTTGGAACAATTTATATGCATTTTTATCCCTCTATATCTTTGCAAAGAATAATTAGATCAAACAAATGCCACATAAGCGATAGCTAAAAATACACAAATGCAAATAAGGATTTAAATTTTCTGTTTTGGCTGGCACAAACATAAGAACAGAAATAACCAGATGAAGATGATATCTAAAATGCAGGAATTATTTACAATGTAGCATTTGTTTAGGCCTAATGCATTATAGATTAGTGGTTACTATTCTTGGTATTATTAGGAATTAATTTATACAGTTAAAATAATCAGATTTTTTTCCCAATCTCCAATGCATTTTTTTTGAAGGCTAAACCTTAGCCTTATCTTGTCCCTCTTTTGCTTTTTGGTGATAATGTTAGCATGTTTACAAGCACAACAGAATTCTGTAATTCAATATTTTCTGATTGATTATGTGCTATTAAGTTGGTGTCAACTCTTAGTGACTACACAGATTTTCTCCATGAAAATCTGTCCCTGGTCTGATCCTTGAACCCATTGCCATGGTGTCTGAGTTTATCCAGCTTGTTGCTGATTATCCTCTTCTATTTCCTTCCACATTTCTCAACATTATAGATTTTTCAGAGGAGCTCATTTGTCTCTTAAAAACCTTGGACTGATTTTGTTCATTTCATTTGTTGTTTTCTTGGCTATCCTTGGTATTCTCAGAAATCTTCAAGCTCAGAAGCATCAAGGCTCTATCTGGCTTTTTCAAAATTAATGTTCACTTCCACAAGTGTCACAGGCAATACCACTGTCTGCACTATTCTGATCTGCATAGGTATAAAAACATCCCAACATATTTTTTTCCAAAGTCTTCATGACACTCTGTAAAGTGCTAGTCTATGATCTATTTCTTCAGCATATTTTTGATGGCTGATCCTAAAAGGCAGAAGCTATTTACTATTTCAATTCTAAGGTTGGTTTTTGTACTGGTTTGGTCTTTATATTCAAACTTAGTCTTATATTTTTCACTGTGCTCCTTAACTTTATTACAGTTGTATTTATATATTTGAGGAGAGGGGACACAAGTTACTTATTGGAGGTTGATGGAAGATGACTCTTCAGTAAACACATAAATACATACATGTATGTGGACATAAAATTCTGTGTCTTGATTTCTTTATGCAATATTGTTGATTGCATTTCAGCTGCCATAAATGGATCAAGTTAGTAATTGCATACTCTTAGTTTTATAATAGTAACATGACTGTGTTGTCAGAAATGCCTTGTTATGACTACAAATATAGTAGAAATAAAGAATATATAAAGGCTGATTTCTCTGGCAATACTAAAAATGAAATACCATCTTTTATAGCACTGAATTGGGCATGTCTTCCAAAAAGTTCAATACAGCTGGACTAGTTGGGAACCATCTGCAAACAAACAGCTGAACTCAGGGAATAGTAAGGACTCTATTGATTTAATAGAAAACTGTCAATAAGCAGAAAACAAAAAGATCCTACTTACAGATGTTAAAGCCTCCACATTAGCCCCGCTAAGACAGAGGTACCGGACTACATCAAGGATTCCATTATTTGCAGCCAGATGTAAAGGAGTTCGCCCATACTATAAAAGAAACATGGTCTTTTTGTTAAGTAACAAATTAGTAAATCTACAAATTCATTTTGTGGTCGGTTGGAAAGAAAAATATGCCCTCAGTAGAACAGTTGAAATATATCAAGCAATTTATAATGGGAAAAGTCCTATAAAATATCTATTTTACAGGAATGAGGCACACAAGAGCATAACAACTAGAACAACAGGACAGCTTGTCATCTCAGATGCACATCTGGTTTTCAATTCTTCTTGGCCAAGTGACCAAATTTTACTTACATTAGAAATCAAAAATTAATTTTAAATTTTCATGCACTGCTATATCTTTGCTCTTAAAAATGTTATGAACTTCCATCTTTACAATTCAGATGACAGCAATTCTTTAGAGCTGTCTAGACTTATATATGTACTACTGTAATTTCAGCTATACAGACAGCTCCCACAAAGTGCAGAGATTTATTGAGCCAAGCATAAAGTGTTCCAAGATATATTTATAGCATACAAAGAGCTTTCAATCTATTTTGAGCCTACTAATCTGAAGTAAAACAGGACAACTATTAAAAAAAGGTAATTTCCTCATACTAAAAAAAGCCCACACACCATACAAACTCAAACTAGGTCCACAATTAGCTAGTGAATTATGACAAATAAGTAAATATTAGAATAACTCAGCTCATTGTATGAGACGGAAATAAGAAAAAATTCATTTTATGTTTTAATTTCTGTTGCGGTAAGGAACAATTCCACTATATTAGCAGAAGTTTTTGGAATTTTTAATTTTGTCAATAGTTTTATTCTCTATTGATGACTTTAAAACAACTGAACATTAGGAAGCAAGATGAATTCGTCAGTTAATTATATATCAGTAGATAGTAGGAAAAACTGAAAAATGTTTATAAATTCTGTGGAATTAGGATTTTGGCAGGAAAAAGATATATAATAAAAAGTTTATTTTCTTATATTCCTTGAGGAAGGCAGAAAAACACCACACTTTCTCTATCCAATTCCCCTTCCCAATTATATTGCAATACAATTCTTAGATTTTAAATTGATAACCATCTGGTCTTGAACAATACAATTGGACAATGCTTACTGTCCAGTAGAGAAAACTTTGAATTGGGTATAAAAGAAACATATTGTCTCATCTATCCATTCTACAAATCCTGGAAAATAGGTTTAAATTTTTTTATATTATGTTTTAGTTTATTCAAAAAAAAAAATATAAAACACCAAAATATTAAAAAAAGAAAAGAACAAATCAACAAAAAAAAAAAACCTGACAGAAATGTGTTTTGAAAGAAAATTAACTAAAATATCTAACATCCTCCCTAGTTGAATTCTGACAATATTGTAACAACATTACAATAATAATGTAACAAATATTAGTTTCCCATCCCTTGTGAAAACAGGAAAAATAATTCAAATTGTTGAACTACTAAATCTACTTGCAAATTGTTAGCCTATCATCTTTAAACTATATTAATACCAAAATGGTTAACAGTAAAAACAATAATAATGAACTTATGCAAGAGTATAATAATAATAGCAATTGTAAACAATAATAAGGAAAAGACAAGATTAAAATTGCAAAACCCTCTGTTAACAAACTGTTATTGTAGTCAACTCTTAGAAAATTTACCATTGCTTCAATCCTAAATCATCCCAAATATCAGTCCTAACTGATACCAGATCAAATATCCATGTTTGCTTCTTTATACCATCTCTTATCAATTGTTGATTGATTAGATACCATAAGTCAAAGTCTCCAAAGCCAATCTATCTTCTCCCAAAAAACCAGATAACAATAGCACTTGGACTTATATACCACTTTACAGTGCTTTACTGCCTTCTGTAAGCAGTTTACAGAGTCAGCATATTGCCCCTAACAATCTGTTTTTTTACCCACCTCGGAAGGATGGAAGGCTGAGTCAACCTTGAGCCTGGTGAAATTTGAACTGCCAAATTGCAGTCAAAAAAAGTAACCTGCAGTACTGCAATCTAACCACTGTGCCACTGTGACTCATAAAATTATTCTTCAATTAGATGTATGAAGTCCATTTCCCAGGCTCCATCAACCCCCCCCCCAAAAAAAGCACATTTTCCATTTATCCACCTACCCAAGTTTGATCTAAACTTGAATTCCTCTAGAACAGGTTTGGGGGATGCTGAGCATAGAGTAAAACTGACCCCTTTTCTTGATTATATTATTTTAGAATTATTTTGAATAAAATTATTCATTATTTTGAAATAGGTTTAAAATAAATCAGCAGATAACACAGGTGGCCCATAGCAAGAAAAATAAGAATCTGCTAAGAATATCATGTGTTTAAGGTGCAACAGTCACAGAAAAAAATTCAATCATATACTTTCTAAGTTTTTATGGGTTTTATGTCCTTTCTAGAACTCTATCCCAAAGCACTTGATTGATTTATTTGTGCTAATGTTATTCTCAGAAGAAATTGAATAAAAACAACTACAAGCCAATTTTTATTTGGAAACATCTATCTCCCTTTTTGGAACCAATTCCAAATTCCTTACATGTTCTACTCCCTAAAAAAATTTTGTGCCAAATCCTCTGGACCAACCAAAGATAAGATAATCGAAATAACAAAAGCTGGATTGTTTGCTCTTAATTCTGCTTTCCTGATAAACAGTTTCTAGCAGGGCTCTGTTTTTAATTACTAAATCAGTCAAGATTACACTAATAGAAGAAGACAGAGGCCTCATTTACATAAACTTTTTACTTGGCAGCTGGTGACATTTACACTTAAAAATGATCCAAATATATGATTTCATGAGATCAGCCAAAAATCCAATGTTTTCATTTTGAAGTTTTAGCACAGAAGGTCACAGGGTTTTATTTTAGATGACAAAACTATACTGCAATTCTATTTAAATCTCTAAAATTCAAAAATGTTCCTTAATGCACTTTTGAAATCAACTGCTTTTTTCGGCAACTAAAATGTTTCATTATTCAGATGTTCATTATTCAATACTGGACATTCAAATCTGTCTGGTTTTTTCATCATCCATCAACACCATGGAAAATAGACATAAGGAAATCCAGACAATCAAGATAATTAGATTTTAATTCCCCCCTCCCGATTTCATGCACTTTACTAACACATTTCCACAAAGCAAGTATATGAGGTATTGAGTTTTTAAATATCATTACTAGAATAACAACAGATATTTTTGCATTGCATTACTAATTTTTGAATGTATACTGAAATGCTAAAGAATATTGTCTGACAGATGTTTGTGATTAATTAAATGACAAAAAAGAGAAAAAGAAAAAATAGAGTTTGTCAGAAGGATATCCTCCCTAACTTTTTCTGATTTATAAAACATAATAATAATTCTTTTATCCTTTATAATTCATACACTTTTTTGCAATTAAATATTGGTTTACCTAGAGCAGTCACCTTCTTATTCTACCTGATACACAGAATGGAACAACTTGATAATTATGTTGAGAGAAAGGTTGAGGTATTCATCTACCAGCTACTGAAAAATATGACTGAATAATTAACTTGGAAATACAGATATATACTCATTATATTCAATCCATTCTACAGCCTATATTACCTACTAATTGCTTATTTGGACAATGACATGGAGAAGATACCTCTGCAAGATAATGTAGCTTCAAAAGTTCAAAACCAAATAAGCTGATAATAGTTTTTTTTTAAAAGGAAAAAAAGCAGTTTTCATTAGCAAAGCTAGTAACAGATGCTGATGGGATCATACAGTGCAACATTTATTTTCCTACTGGTTCTAGAGTCTATAGGGAAAAATCCCTCTATGTCCTTAAAACATAGCTACTACACAAAAATGAAATACTGTATTCTTCCCAAATATAAATGTAGTTCATTTAAAAAAGGTATTTTAATGTACACTTATTATAAATATTTATAGGATTAGATTTATTATTTTTATTACCTTGTTTGTCATATCTATGTTACAGTTTGCTTCACAGAGTGCCATTACAATGGGGACATTTCCATCTTTGCATGCTACGTGAAGAGGAGCATTACCATGTCTATCTTGAAAATCTATAGAACAACCTCGACTAATCAGCATTTTTACTACTTCTAGCTGACATCTTCGTACAGCAAGGTGAAGGGCTATATGTCCATCCTAAAACATAAACACAGGTAATTATATACACACACACACACACACACATACATACACACACATATACACACACTTCTGTCATATTCAGATATAGATATGGAATATATTACATGGCTATAGTTATGGATGAATTCTACAGCAAAATAAGATTTTTTTGCCTTTTTAATTCAATAATCATATATAAGAGATTTAATTTTCAAGAAAAAGAAATGATAATCTTTTGCCAAATTACCATATTTTCGCAAAAATAAGGTACCGTACATTTTCTCTTCCAAATGAATATCTAAAAATGTGTGTGTTTTATTTTACATTTGCTCAGTACATGATAATACAAGATAATGATGAATGCAAGCAAATGCAGGCAGAATGTACAATGAAAGCAAGGGTTTGAAATTAAAGCAAATGAGTAGGAGGAATTGCCATAACTTTGGGAGGAACTGGCTCTAGCTGGCTCTGCAGGTGAATGCTTGCAATGGAGCTCTCCTACAGAGCCTTTCCACATGAATGAGCTGGTGTAAAAAAAAAAATAGAGATATCACTTAAAGTGACTTGGGGCTTATTTTTTTACTTAGTTAGGAATAATCCTTTCGAAAACTATACAAAGTATGTAGTAGCGAAAGGGGATCATTCAGACTGAAAAAGGAAATCTGAAAGTAAATGAGAAAAATAAGGGAAGGATACTGAACAATAAAGGCGACTGAAATATGAGTCAACCGTGAAGTTAAAAAATAACTAAAATGAGTTAGCGGAGTTAATCACTACACAGTGCTGAGATCTCGTAAAAATAACTGCATTTACAATAGGAGTGCTTATGAGTGCATTTAGTTTTTAAAGAATACCTTTATTTAATAATAAATAGTGACTGCTATATCCAAAGAGGTATTAAAGAATACAACGCATACAGATTTGTATTATTTAAAAGCTTGTTAAATGTTTCTCATTGAACCATAAACTAACCTTGTCAGTTGCATCAAGGTCAGCACCATGCTCTGCCAAGCATTCCACAATATCATGGTAACCTCTAGCGGAAGCTGTCAAAAGTGGAGTTTCCCCTTCTTTATTTTTAATGTTCACATTACAGCCTGCCTTACAAAGTGCTTTGGTAACAAGAAAATAGCCATGCCAAGCAGCACAGTGCAAAGGAGTTTCTTCTTCCTATAAAGAAATTTTGAAGGACTTACATTAATAAAGTTATATCCCACATTCTTTTTGCTTTGCCACTATTTAAAATACCATTTTAAATTTGGCTCAATTAATAAGTCACCTGGGTATATTCCGTGTCATTATTTATTCATGTTTCATGAGCTATCCTATAAATATAGGATATGATAGCAGTCTTCCAATATTTAAGGGGCTGTCACAAAAAAGAGGGAATCAACCTATTCTTCAAAGCACCTGAACTCCTGAATAGTTAATCAGTGGAATGGCTTGCCTCCAGAAGTTGTGGCTGCTCCATCACTGGAGGTTTGTCTGGAACTCTCCTTCCAACTGTTATTCTGTTATTAAAATCTAACTCTGTATCTCCAGTTGTTATAGGACTTTTCCCTACATTAATGTCCTATCATGTAAATAGCTGTCCAGCATGGCATAGTTTTAAATAGCAATAGCAATTAGACATATACCGCTTCATAGGGGTTTCAGCCCTCTCTAAGCAGTTTACAGAGTCAGCATATCGCCCCCACAGTCTGGGTCCTCATTTCACCCACCTCGGAAGGATGGAAGGCTGAGTCAACCTTGAGCTGGTGAGATTAGAACCGCTGAACTACAGATAGCAGTCAGCTGAAGTGGCCTGTAGTACTGCACTCTAACCACTGCGCCACCTCGGCTCTTATAAAATTCATTTCAGAGGTTAGACTAGTTCTCAGGAAGCCCAGGTTTAAGTCTATTCTCAACCAGGGAAACGCATGTGTGTGACTTTGGATCACCATGCCATTTCAACTATATCAACTATATCAGTCTTGTGGGCAGGGAAAAAAACAAAGCAAAACAATCATTACTTCCAGCTTATATGTTCACAATGAAATTTTCATATGCATACACACACTCAGACAGGAGCAAAGGGGAGGATCCTTTGAAAAGAAAGATCAACCCAGCAATAAGATCTCTTTAATGGCTACCAATGAACATTGGCTAGGTTTCTCAAAACTCAGGCTTTCAAAGTTGCAGATCCAGGCTTTTAACTAAAAAAATTATCACCTTCCAAACTCATCATAGGCCTGATTCATTATTGCAATCTTAACCTTGGACTACAATGGGCTTTGCTTCAAACTCTGACATTTTTGGTTACTAGCTTGAATTTTGTGTATAAATTACAATTCAGCTTCTGATTCTTCCAATGAGTTACTGGTTCAATAACTGGTGTTTTATTCAATAGTTAATTCTATAGTCCACAATACACATATATATGCAATACTTTTCAACATTTACAGACAACAACTTAGATATGAAGTCATAGTATTAATCAATTCAAGTGACTGAACTAGACATTTATAAATTAAGGAATTGGTGCCAAGGTTGGCTAGTTCTCTACAATATCTCAAGTTTATATCAGGTCCTTATTTCTTCACAAATAATATTATAAGATTAACTTTCTTACGTGTTTTAAATTATTAATATATAGTGTGGAGTGATGTAGAGAGAGCTTTTAAAGTTGAAATTCTTTTCAAGCCTGAATAGCGATATTATAAAGAAAAAGGTATAGTAGAAGACCAAAATTCTGACATATTACAAAGACAAGCTTTTTATATTTCTGAGTTTATTAACAATTTTAAATAAGAAAGCAGTTCACAACTATATTTGCATTTCAGAAGCTACTTTAACTTCACAAAAATCAGTATAAATAAATCTTCATTACTCACTTTATCTTGAAAATTAGGATTAGATCCAATGCTACAGAGGTATTGAACTACATCAACATGACCATATCGAGAAGCCACATGGAGTGCAGTTTCTCCAGACTGTATTAGAAGACAACCACATGCAAATATTATTTTATACCAGACTGTTGAAAATATCTACATTAGGACTGCATTTACCTAATGCAATTTCTAATGATGAATTCCAATAATTTAATTTTCTTCATTTGCATAATTCACTGGAAACAAATGTAAGTTATGACTGCACAACATGCTTAACAAAACATTTTATGGTTAAGTGTAATATGGAAATACAGCTCATGAATTCCACTACCGGCACATAAAAAAACTAGATATGTGGGAGTAGTAAAGAATATCCTTAAAGCAGCTTTTCTCAACAGATGAGTGAAACCCTTTTTCAAAATGTTTTTTTTCTTCTCGGCCTACTACCATAGCCAATGTTCTATATATAAATTATATTTTCCATTACTTGCTGTTAAATTTTAAATGTGCCCACCTAGCAAAAATGTAGCTTATTAAAAATTAGAATATGTCTTTTTTATTTAAAACAATGACACTTTTTTACTTACCTTGTCTCTAACATCCAAAGGACATTTATTTGTATGGAGAAATTTCAGAGTTTCTATGTGACCATGCCGAGACGCCCAGTATATTGCATTGGATCCTGCCTGTCCAAAATATTTTATGGTAGTAATCAACAAAACCATACACTAATTTGAGCAATTTGTTTAATACATCCTCAGAATTATAGTTTTATGTCAGATAGATACAGCTCATGAATTGAAAAGGAAGATCTTGCAAGATCGTAATTTGAACCTGAATTAACTAAAACAATGTTCATAATCTACAATGAACACTTATAAAACACAGATATTTAATCTCTATCCTTCTACACTAAACTATCAATATGTCATATGTTTTATTTTATTAGTTTCCCACCTTATCTTGGACATCAACGCGGGCACCTCGCTTTAGAAATAACTGTAGCATCTGAATATTCCCACATCCAGAAGCAATCAGAAATGGAGGTGTTCCATGCTAGGGAAAAACAATGTAGAATTCTATAAGGATTCCATAACAGTACAATTAGAACATAATTCTATATGCTTAACAGTGCTCAGTTTTGAACTTATATAATGCATTTTCTTATATATTTTGGAGATGTTTTCATGCTGCTTGGTTTATTTCTATTAAATTTGGGGAGGAAACATAAGTAACGAAGATATGATCACAGATGAATCAATGCAGTGATGTATGCTTGGTGTTAAATACATTAACAGCATACTAGAAAATAATGCATATTTTCTCCAATATATTATAAAACATTCTGTTATCATATAAAAAAGATAAACAAATCTTTTCCTCCACATATTTTTAAACACTGAGCAACTAAACAACAACATACCTTGTTTGGTTGATTGACATCATAATTGGTCAAAGACCCCAAAAGATGCTGAAGGCCAGGAACATTGTCATCATTGATAGCGTGAATGATGGCCTTCATTACAAATGAATCTTCCTCGTCCTCATAAATTAAGCAAAATGAAGCAGAGTTGTAAATGGAAGGCGGAATAGGAAATAAAAAGATAATTAATTTGAGGGATAAGTACCCTTATAAAGAGCAAACAAGGCAAAATAAGGGCCATAGCAATATATTGCAGTTTTGACAGGACTACAATAGTATTCTTAATGGGAATTGTGCTGCTACACTATACGCATTAGAAGCAGGCATTTTCAAATGGCTCTATCCAAGGAATTCTTCAGTGTCAGTTTAAACATCTAACATGTAGCAACTTTGTTTTAATCTAAGGAGATTTTTATTTTCTTCAAGTGTCCATTTTACAAGTATAAAGAGGTAATGCATGAAGAAATATAATGAAAAGGCTTGAGGCCAAACAGGTTTACTTATACTCTTTTTTTTAATCTCATGTCTTTCATTTCTTTGGCTCAGTATTTTTACTCTTTTTGTATTAAGTATATGTCTTGTTTTATAAAACATTTCAACATGTGGTAGGAGTGAGCAGCAAAGATTTTGCAGAAGTAAAAATTACATAATTTAAATGTTGCAGTCCTGCAAAAGTAGTCTTTTGTTTATTTATATTTTATGTCACAAGAGGTCAAGATTAAAATTCATCTTCTGAAATAGTTGGTTTAGTAACTGAATTGGCTTTAAAAAGTACCCCCAGCAAGCAGAAATCCCATTTACAATAATTAGAAAATCAGCAGATGGACAAAAAGAAAAAAGAATCACCCTGCAAAATTTCTTATACTTTTCTTTTTCAAGAACAAATTTGTTCAGTACATATATCAACTATTTAAGAAAATACATAAAGAAAATAAAGATATCCAAATTGTATTAAATATATATCTTATAGATTTATACATTTGAATAGAAGTCTCATGAGGTCGATATAAACAAAGGAAACATACTTGCTTTAAATTGTACCTGTAACTGAATTATATATTCTCAAACTATCCTAATTACTAAGGGCTACAAAGAGCTGAATTGACATTATGTCAATTAACACTTACATTTTTTCAGAATGTAAATTTTATGTAAAGAGAGATTCTAATTTAGTTTTAAGTTATTTAGTAGACCTTCTATTAGGCTTGAAACAACTGCTTCCTGATTTCAATTTTCTATGGCAGGGGTCCCTAATACCCATAGCCTTCTTGGAACCAGGACACACAGGCCCAGGCAGTGGGCGAGCGCATGGTGAGGTTCCCATCACGCGAGTGGTGGCTGTCTTGCATTGGTGCATGAAGCTCCCCTCATGTGAGCAGCAGCTGCTTGTCCTCACGTGTGAAACTCCCCTTATGCAAGTGGCAGTCTTGCGCTTGTGCACAAAGTTACCTACCACTCACAAGGAACTATCCCCTCTCCCCATGAAATGGAATGGAATGGAATTTATTATTTGTATGCCGCCCTTCTCTGGGAGGACTCAGGGCGGCGAACAATTCAAGGGGAAAAAAAGGGGAACATAAAAAACAAAATACAAATAATAAAAGTAAACAACAGTCGCACAACCATACATGTCGAGAGGGGAGGGAACTCATCACCCCCAGGCCTGTCGGCAAAGCCAGGTTTTGGCGGCTTTTTGGAAGGCCTGGAGAGAGGTGAGGGTCCGAATCCCTGCGGGAAGTTCATTCCAGAGGGCCGGAGCTGCCACAGAGAAGGCCCTCCCCTGGGTAATAGCCAGGTGGCATTGGCTGGTAGATGGCACCCGGAGGAGGCCAACCCTGTGAGATCTAATGGGTCTGTGGGAGGTAATTGGAGCAGGCGGTCTCTCAAGTACCCAGATCCAATTCCATGAAGGGCTTTATAAGTTACGATGGACCATGGACCACCAAGCGAGAAAGTTTGGGGACCACTGTTCTATGGTATATTGTTATAACGTCGCTTTGAATTCTTTAAATTCTTATTCATTTAAGAAGCTAGAATTTTAAATGGTAGTATGTCCGGCTCATTTCACTAAAACTTCATACAAATTATCAGAACTTGGCCCAGTGTAGTAATGATAAGCATTTAATTTAACCAAGAAAAAGATAAAGGTAATATTTGACTTACAACCATTCCTTCTGTGACTGTTCGTTAAATTACAATGGCACTGAAAATTGTACTGTTTTTGGGACCGTTTTTCACACTTAAGACAATTGCAAGAACCTTATGGTAACATGATCAAAATTCGCACACTTGACAACTGGCATGTATTTGTGATGGTTGCAGTGTCCTGGGGTTATGTGATCACTTTTTGTGACTTTCTTACAAGCAAAGTTACTTGACAACGTTACTAATTTAATAATTGCAATGATTTACTTAATATGTGGCAAGAAAGACTGTAAAATGAGGCAAAACTCACTTAACAATTGTCTTACTTAGCAACCAAAATTTTAGGCTCAATTGTAATTCTAAGTCGAGGGCTACTTCTAATTTGAGAGCTGCTCACTTTAATATATTAAAGATATAAATTGTTATGTACAAACAGTGCATAAAATAAAGATTGGCAACCTGAGATGGAAGCTCAGCTATATTAGCTTTGTTCATCAAGACACTTTTAAGGTTCAGACCAACTCCCAGGATTCCCAGCCACTTGGCCACTTTATGTTTGTGGTAGCTGTATTGCATACACCCCCAATTTGGGGATGGCTGCTTAATAGACATATCATTAATTTATTACTACTAATCCCTATGAAATCTGAAATTCAATTTATCAATATAGTTAAATAAAATTGAATCCTGATTTGCATACATCATTTTATACTACATCCAAAATTTCCAAAGGAAATTATCAAATTGCATATGTCTACTTACCAGAGTATCATCACTTCTGGCCACACTCATGTTACTTCTGGACAAAAATGATCTTGATAATCTTTGGCATAATGATATTAGACGCACTGATTGCTTTTATTAAAAAAAAGAAGCAAACATTTATTTCTGAGGAAATTTATGTCACATGAGATCTATCATAGGAATAGGATAAAATGTAGGTTACTAAACACTGATTTGTAGTTTGTTGGCAATTCAAAATTTTAATGAGAAGAAACTTAGAACAAGTTCTTAAGTGTCAAAAATCATGATTGTTATCAAGAGATAGATATTTCAATCTCATATCCATTCTCATAGTAATTACATTTTTTTGTGTTATTGCTTTTGAAATTTTTATGCATATCTCATTCTTACAACTTTGTTATTCCTTTTTCTTTCAAGCTACAGTGGAAATGCTACATGTTTAGAAACCTACATTGCTCTGATTAATGAACATATGATCTTACACTATTACTAATTAAAAGCAAGAGGCAGAAAATTGAATATTTAGATTAAATTTAATTGCTGATCAGTCTTTTAATATTTTTGTTACAATAGCACATACTCTTGTATATCTTAGATGAAGCTAAATTGCATTATCGTAAATAATTATTAACCTTACTTTCCATTTTCTTCGTGCAGCAAACTTTTTGAATTTCTCCATATTTACTGCAGATGCTTTTCTACTCAGGGCTTGCAGAGTATCTTTTGGCTGTGAGAAAATTAAAATAACACTTTGAAATACTAATGTCATGGTCAAGGTTGTCAAATGTTACAGTTATAGTCCAGGTTCTAAAATTCCTGTGTTAATTTAGAAGGTAATGGCACCACAAAATCTTTGATCCAAGGAGAAGAATCAGGGCAGAATTTATTGCCTGTCAACTACAGAATATACATAAGCAGTTGTTTTATGCAGGTGTGCAGTAAGCATTGTACAGTGTAAATGCCTTTCTCTGACATATAATTCCTATGGATCATCTTCTATTTTTATTACATTACTATTGGATTCTTTACTCTTTGATAATACAGGGAAAATTGATTTGGTTCAAGGGTTAGAATAACCTATTAAAAATACACTAGATAGGAAGAAAATAATTCGGTCAGTACCTTAGAGCAGTGGTCCCCAACCTTTTTATCGCCGCGGACCAGTCAGCCTGTGATAATTTTACCGTGGCCCGCTGAGCGCGCGCAGGGGTGGGGGTGGGGGTGTAAAAAAACTCCCAGCCCGGAGTACCCCTTTAAGTAATCCATATTTCAGTAAACTGATCTACCATCAGGCTGTTGCTTGTAAACTGGACTAACTATTTCTAGTTAATTTCTAACTATTTGAATGGAAGATTATATGCTTATAGTTTCTATTCTTTTGTTAACACACAACCACATTTTTATTCTTCTACAGACACCATTTTTAATTACCAGGATAGTACACCAATGACAGCACCATGATCAGAAAATGTTAAATGTTGCATTATTTTCAATATGTATTTGTAAATATATGCCAAATAGATTGCAATCGCTTTCTGGACTTCCTTTAAATTTGCAGGTAAATGCTGCAATAGATATATAGCTCCCATCAGATTGATGATCACCCAAAAATGTTATTCATTGAATTCACTGTGAATCCTTTCTTAGTAAGTGCATTCAAGCCAGCCTACTACTAGCTGGTAGCCTCTCTGTCCATTCACCAAATTATCTGGGACAAGGGTGTCAGAGTGACATCGAAAATGTCAAGGTAATAGCCATGACTATGAAATTAAAAGCCTATTTATTCTTTTATTTGCATCACATAAAAACCAAGATGGTTCCCATCTTGAATTTTTCTAAATACATCCTACATACAACCATGATGCAGGAGTTTTCATTCAGCAAGAAAAAGGAACCGGTGACTTGAGCCAAGTCAACATCTGGAAATCTTATCCCAGTCATATCCAACCTAGCTTATTTTTTGAGATCACCTCAAGGCGAGCTGGAGCGGGACGCGCTGCGCCACGAGTTGGAGAGCTTGGAGAGGCTGAGCGCGCAACTTGGAGAGCTGCGTCTCCGCCGCCTGGAGCCCAAGCTGGCCCGGCGGCGGCAGCAGCTGGAGGGGCTGTGGGCCGACTGCGCCGCTCTGGAGGCGCTGCTGGAGCAGCTCCTGGCCGAGCACGAAGGGCTGCAGGAAGCGCGCAAGCAGCGGCCAGCCGCGCTGCTGTCTGCCCCGCGCGTCCTCCGGGCCGGGCGCTCCGAGAAGCGGCAGCTGGCCTCCGACTACGCGCTGGTGGTGAGCTGGAGCTGCGCGCAGAGCCTGGAGCGATACGAGGCCGAGTTGCGGGCGATGCAGGAGCTGGAAGGGGGCCGCCTGGGCCAAGAGGACCTGCGCAAGCTGCGCGCGCAGAACCAGGAGAGCCGCCGGCGCCTCGAGGAGCTGTGGCGCCGCTGCCGGGAGCTTTGCGCGCTGGGCGAGCGGCTGGAAGAGGAGCGGCTGGCGCAGCAGGAGAGCCACGGCGCCCAGCTGCAGGGATCATGGCCCCCGGCCGCTGCGCGGCCCGGTGCCAGGTACTCCGCGGCCCGGCACCGGTCCGCGGACCGGGGGTTGGGGACCACTGCCTTAGAGGAAGCAAAAAAATGCTTATACTTGTATGCCTCAAAAAGCAAACAAAAATACAAATAGGAGCAATAAAACAGGCAAACATAATCAAACAATTTAATTTTACGTATTACATACTGACCTTAATCCATGGATGTTTCAAGCTGTCTTGAATAGTCATTCTCTTCCTTTTAAATGAGAAACAAGTTAATTAAGTAAGCCAATACAACTCTCTTACTCTGTTTTCTTCACCTACTTATAACTTTACAACTGTATACCCATTGAGCAGAATTTAAAAGTTATCTTCTAGTCCCACTCTACCATTTTCATCCTAGTAACCTACGAACCCACTACATCATATTAGCTCTAGAAATAATCAGACTGATCCTGGTGCATTCATGAAACTTTATTAAAACTTATCTATTTAATAGTAGAATGTGATAAGTAAAAACAAATCATCATTAGTATCTCAGTGCAATTTTTTTCAAAGTTTATTTCAAAACAAATAAAGCTTACGTTTAGAAACACAAATATTTCCAACTAAATCGTGGCAGAAGACACTTGGGTTATAATGCTGGAAATATGAAGGTCAGTATATACCAGTTGATGAATTGATGAAATTGTGTACAGGTAGTCTTACAACCATTTGTTTAGTGACTATTCGAAGTTACGATGATACTGAAAAAAGTGACTTATAACTGGTTATCACACTTACAACTGTTGCAGCCTGATAGATCATAGCCACATGATCAAAATTTGGATGCTTGGTAACTGGCATATATTTGTGCCAGTCCTTGCACTGTCCTTGGGTCATGTGATCATCATTTGTAACCTTCCCAGCCGGTTTCTGACCAGCAAAGTCAATGGGGGGGGGGGAAGCCAGATTTGTTTAACAATCATATGATTTACTTAACAACTGCAGTGGTTCACTTAACAACTGTGTCTAAAAGGTTGTAAACTGGGACATAACACATTTAGCAACTCTCTTGCTTAGTAGCAGAAATTTGGGGCTCAATTGTGGTTGTAACTTGAAGATTACCTGTATTATACCCATAACTTCCACCTCCCATAATTGGGTGTTCTTATGATGTTCCTCAAGTGGCCCTATTGATGCTGCTGCTATATGCAGTTTGGCTGAGAAGTATAATCTAAAGCAGTGGTTCTCAACCTTCCCAATGCCGCAACCCTTTAATACAGTTCCTTGTGTTGTGGTGATCCCCAACCATCAAATTGGTGTCTCGGTTCCTCAGACTATCGAAAATATGTGTTTTCCTATGGTCTTAGGCGATCCCTGTGAAAGGGTCATTCGACACCCAAAGGGGTCCTGACCCACAGGTTGAGAACCGCTGATCTAAAGCATAAAATAAAAAAAAGATCATACCCATCACAAATAATCAATGAAAAAAACTCACTTTGGGTCCTTTATTAGAAGTCGCCTTATAAAATCTTTAGCTAGAGCACTGGTATTATTAAAGAATTCTTCCTCAAAGTCATAATTCACTGCAGACACATTGGCTAGCGTTTCTTGTTTTGTCTCTCCAAGAAATGGCGAAGCGCCACTTAATCTGCAAAAAATAATTTTGGCACAGTAAATATGATGCTGCATGACTTGAACAGAAACATTTCAGTTCTAGAATCTATTTGGAGCAGAGGAAATCAAAATGTCAATAAATTATTATTGTTTTTGTATTGGGTTTTTATCCTTTTTAGTGACTTTTAAGTCACTGAGAGTGAGTTGGGGGCCAAATAAATATGTTGAAATAAAAAATTATTTTTAAATTAAAAATACATAAATCCCCAATGCTCAGGCCAATGTAAATTAGGAGTCAAATATTTTAGAGTATTTGGAATAAATAAGGAACAGAGGTACACATTTAACATGGCTATGCCGTGAGCATAGACATCCACACAATGGGGTAGACCATATCAAATAAATAAAAATTTTACTAATGAAATTACTAATTAAAATACAAATAACCCCTTAAATCTGTAAAATAATATTTTTATCTCTGCCTGTCAAATAAATTTGTGTGCCCTGTAATAATTTCAATTCAAGTTGATTAACATTACTTTAAACATTTCCACCCCCTTCACTTTCAGATAGAAAATCACAGCTTGTTTTTTTTCTGCTCTAGTTTCACTAGTGCTCAATGCATGTACTCAGGCCAAAAGTGATAAACAGATTCTCCCCAAATTGATCTTGCTTTTCAAAATACACAGATTTCTTCTGTATGTTGCTTTAAAAACCACAAGATTATTTAAAAGAGGCAAATCAAGTCTCCTGTTGAACCACTGTTTTTTAGTCTTAACCACACTGTCGTCCTTTGCTGCTTCAACAAGCTGTTTCCTCCCGTTTATGTCTTTCATCAAATTTGCAATGAGAAAGGATGCTTGATAAACATTCTCATTTTGGAGCCACCTAAAATGGTGGATTCATTACTTGCTTCATTCAAAATAGACTTTTACTTTTACTACCACCATCTCTAAATCAGAACTGAGCAGCAGGATTTTTAACTATTTCCAAATAGTTAATCATTAAACCAGCAAGTGGAGGCACTTAAAGTAATTTATATCTGTTTTAAAAATCATAATTTAGAAATGGAAAATCCATGGCCCTTCAGATTATACCCTAAAGCTCTGACTGTTTTTCTGTGTTGGCTGGACTAGAATCTAACAATATTCAGGTTTCTCACTTCATGGAGATGGAAAACTACATTTAAGACATGCCAAGTTAAATACCCAAATATCAAAATAATGCTTCATACAGTTTATGCTTTCTATTCACTATATTCTGAAGTATGTTTTCATATAAATATTTCTGCAAGTATTTCAAGCTAATTTCATAAGATTTCTATGGTTGTAAACAGATGAGATTACCAGTTACAGGACTGAATAATATTGAGGTCATTACAAAAAAACAACAACACATTAGGATGTCAATACTTACAGAATGTAAGTTATTACACCAATGCTCCTGCAAAGAAATATGGGAAAAGGAAAAAGGTATTTTTCAGTGCTAAAAGCCTCCTATAAAAATTACCAACAAATGCCAGAAAAAATTGAGAACTTACCACATATCTGCCTCAAGACCAAGTGGTTCATAGTTTACTATTTCAGGAGCTAAGAAATAAAGTATTTATTAGGTTTTTTTTTAAAAAAACCCGCACACACATAAATAATAGAGCAGAGTTTGATATTAATATTTGCTCTGTATGGCAGCTGAAATATTAACAAGTACATTCTATTAGGTATAAACATTACATAGAATCTAATTTCCACTTTATAGAAAGAGAGAAAAAATGCACTGGACAGCTGGAACAATTTATACCAATTTTAAGAAAGCTGCATTAGTTTAGACCAGTAAAATATGTGTTTGCAGTAAGCATTTGTTCAATATATCCTGATTGAAACTTTTAACAACTATTCAATTGAAATCTTCCATAAATCTGTACATTTACTCTCAAATGTCAATTTTTTTTACTGATTAGGTGGGAAGTAGTCAAGCTAGATCCACTTTACCTCTATTTGGGCAGCCATTAAAGCTCCAATTTTATAAATACATGCTCAAAGAGGGGAAACTAACCGAATTCAGCAAGACTGAATCTTACAAACTGTGAATAGGCAATTCTTAAGAATCATTTGGCAATACATAGTTTACACTGAAATATACAGTAAATATTTTCCTATATGCTTGCCACACAGTACTATTTTGCTTATATTGTGTGTGCATGTAATTAGATTTAAGTTTATTATTTTAATTTCTTGTGTGTAATAACTATTGTTTCTTCTTATTAAAACATATAGAAAAACTACAGGTAGTTCTTATCTAGTGACAATTAGGACTGGAATCTTGGTCATTAAGAAAAGCTCTCCCAGTTTGGTCATTAAGCGATTGTGCATGTTAAGTGAGATTTGAGTGTCTCAGAGAGTGAAGGCAGCTCTGGAGGCCTCAGCTAGGTCCTCAGCCCACCAGGAAGATCTAAGCCTCCTGCAGGTCAGTCCAGGCCAGGCTGGCTGCTGCTACCTGCAGACTCTTGGTAGGTAACAGCATCTTGCAATCTTCTTTGCCGGTTTCTATTTAGGTGGCACTTTCTTTTTTTTTTGCTTATGCTGTACAAAAATAAGTACAGAAATCTGTCAACCTTTCTCGAAATCTATTTATGCATTGTTTCTTTCTGCTTGTAGGTGCTGTTCTATAAGAATGTACTGCCTTATCATTTCAACCTATTTAAAAAATCTGATTATTTTAGAAATATTTATGACAGGTTTGATACACTTACTGGCTTATTGTCAGTGGATAATAACTTAAAATTGCATATTGCCTCCACTTCCTTGTGTTTTTCCTTCACACTAATTTATATTTGTACTTAAACATTCAGACATTTTATCTAACTCTATTTAATTTCACCTTACTTCAATTCTTATATTTTCTAATTTTAATAATTATTTTCAGTTTTTTAAAAAAAGGTATCAACACTTTATTTTCTTTTTTCATCTTTCCTTCCTTAAATGTATAATAGATACATATCATTTTTTTTACTCAGCTATATTTTCCTCCTCAATATCATAAACTTTTCTGCTGTCAGTCTATAGTCATTTTTCAAATGATTCATATTTCAATCATTCAAATGATAATTTTAGTAGAGATTTATATCCCAGAAGTTCCTCACAGCAGATGAAACATACCCTATTCCATTAAAAAAAGTTTCAAACCTATTGAACAGCTAGAGGGAAAAAAGAAACAGGCAAAACAAGACAAACATCTTTTCACAACTGACACTTTTAAATACACATTAGGCATAGCACTCCATAAGATAATACTTGGGGCAACATCCAAAATTAAATTTTATTTATTCATTTATTCATTCATATAATTAAAAGGAAATATAGTTAACAGGATTTATCCTCAGTCACATATTAATCCCTTTCTTATAAATTATTAGTGAATAATTTTGATACCTAAATTAAATAATTAATACCTTCCAAAAATCTCTAGCAATAGCACCCAAAGCTTTCATCCTTAATATAAAAAAAGCTCCTACCATAATAGCCAATCTTATTTATCTTATTTATTTAAATATATTGCCACATCCATTGTATAGTTCTTGGTAATTGACAATATGTAAAATTAAATTTATGTCATCCTGAAACATAAATTAAATTTATGTCATCCTGAATCATGAACAAAAATCTAAACTGAGTAAATATGTTTTAAACTCCCTCTTAAATTAACAAAAGAACTAGTCTCAATTCCAAATAATACTAGATTCTACAATGGAAAAAGCAGAGCAAACTGGTATTGTGGTCATGGACAGACCTACATATCATACTGCAGTTTTTTAAGACAGGACATGCTTTCCCTGGTTCTTGAGCAAGTAAGAAAACTACAAGATGAAATGCAGAATCTACAAAGAAGATGCGAGTTATTTCCTCACTTCTGACATCAGAAGTTGTGGAACATAGTACAAGGTCCTCAATATTAGGTTTAGTTGTTGAACAGCTGGTTTCTAAATTCCTAGGCCATGCATATCAAAACAATTTCTTTACTTAATTCCATGTGTAAACTTGTAATAAGTAGACTATTTTATTACCATCATAAATATGTGTAGGGAATTCATATTCAATAATTAAATTAGCATCTTCTAAAATAGTTTCTTGATCAGCCTTATTCAATCCAGATGTGATGAAACATAGCCCATGATATCTACGAATTCTGTGGACTCTAATCTCAAAATACCTGGAGGGAGCCAGAATATTTTACATGATCTTCAAGAGATGCCCCAAGGGCTATATTATAGAAATCTAGTGTGGGCGTTATTATAGAGAGTGATTAACTAGCCATGTTATGTTTTTCTGAAAAGGAATGCAACTGGTACATCAGTAAAAAGCTTGCAAAATATGCTACATGCTATTTGTTTCAGTTGAAAGTCCAGCACCTAATTAAATCTATCCAAAACAAAGGAATACTATTTCCCGAAACTGATAAATCATTAATCAACAGGAGTTTTATTTGTATGGAATTACTCTTTTCCAAATCTGTTACTTATTCCAGATACAGATTATAAGGATAAATGCAAAGAAGAAACACAATGGACTATAATTCATTCATAATTAAAATTAAACTCCGAATTCCCTGATGACATATCTCAGGAAATATACTATATATACTGTGGTGATGTTGAACAGCAAAGAATTATTTATGAGACTTTATGGGAATTATAGCATAATTCTTATAGTGCTACACTACAATCTTCAACGCAGTATCATATCTAATGCCAAAAACTAAGAAACTGAATTTCTAATCGGAAATGTTAAGAAGGGCCCCCACAATCTAGCATTCTGTCTCATACAGTAGTAAAATGGCTACTGTGGATAAGATATTTACAGCTCTCTTCGTTGCTTTTCCTCAACAAATGAAGTTTGATAACATTAATTCTATTATCTTCCTCAATCATAAAGGACAGATAGTTAGAATGTCCAAGGAGATTTTGGGAATCAGGGTGTAAGTAATATATCTAATAGCCAAAAAGGATTTTTAAATGAAAAGATGATTTTTATAAATTAATGGAGTTGGTCCTTCTTTGGCATTTTTTCCTTTTAAATGTAGATATCCCTACAGTAAGAAAGGCTAAAACAGTTGTATAAATTTGAGACTGCAAAAATATATATGGGCGTACAATGTCTCCAAAAACTACCTATATACCTATACTGCTACATGCACTGAAAAGAAGTTGAACTCTGTCTCCAATCACCCATCTTTAATCTCAGTACAGAAAGCAAAGGACAAAAACAGGATTAAATTAATCAAAAATGTGGACTATCAAGAATATGTCTGCTTAAAACTATCAGACAAATTTTAATAGTAGCAAAGTAATGAAATGTAATACTTACCAACAAATTCAGGTGTCCCAAAAATATTCTTAAATTCATTGCTGAAATCTATTTTGTGTGCTAAGCCAAAGTCAATGATTTTGATGTGTGGTTTTGGTACATTTCTATCCAGCAGCATTATGTTTTCAGGCTTCAAGGAAAAATATTGATTGTATGTGAGCAATTTCAAATCACAGTCATACTTTATTATTTTTTAAAAAAAATGGTAAGTTCTTATGGGTAAAAGTGTAGCCATGAGGTGTCTGCAGGATTTAGGCTTTCATCAAAATAACAATAGTAGTATTGCACCGTTGTGATGCAACTTTTATCTCTTCAGTAGACATTGTAACATTGTACATGCATTAGTGGTAAGTAAGCGTTTCATCATTTATCCCATATCTTGATCATACCTGAGGATGCCTCTCCCCCTGGATTTTTTTATCTCTAATAAAATGAAGTTGAACAAATCCCAATATACAACTATATGCAGACATACATATAAGAGTTTCCCAATGTACTGTATACTGTGTATAGAATATCCAAAAAGATATGGCTCCATAAATGTAATCAGTAATCTATTATATCCTACTTTATTCTAATATTCCATTACAATGTATTATAGTCTTGGCATATAAAGAACCTTTAAAATATCTTTTGTTTTCTCAAACAAAACTTTACATTAGCATTTATTCTGGATACCCAAATTGTAAAGGCATTTTATGTAACATTTCCAAGGTTTGAAAAAGCTGCTTGTTCAATGTACCTTAAGATCAAAATGTGCAATTTGCAGAGAGTGCAGATACTTAACACCATTAAGAATTTGCTTGAGAAATTCTGTGGCCTCCTCTTCAGTCAAAGATTCCTTTTCAGCTAAAAAATCAAAGAGTTCCCCTCCTGCAACGCTGTAAAAAATAGGAGCTTTAATTATGACTTGAACACTCATTAAAAAAAAAACCCAAATGTGAAGGATTCCGCACACTTTATGAAGAAAAATATCTACTCTTAAAAGCTTTAAAAGATTATGAAAACTGTTAAAATGTTTAATTAAAGTTGCCAAGCATTAATAAAGATTTATTTAAAAAATTGACCTTTAAAAAGCTTCTCCACCTCAAAAATATTATCCTAGTTTAATGTTTTAAGTATTTTTATGCTACTTTATTTTAGCAATCATGTTTTAAATTTAATTTACCAAAACATGTTCAAAATCACTTTTAAACAAAGCAGAACTGGCAAATCTTTGCAAAAGAGAAACAGCAATGTCATATCTTAAAAATAAAACATTAGTTTAAAAAATTGAGTGGGAGGAAAAATATGGCACATGGTTATTCTCCAATTATGATGTAAAATCTACTTTCCTTTGTATTCAAATGTGTTATAAGTCATAGAAATTAAATGATTCTTTCAATATTACAGCACACTTTCATATATTATATATATTATTGGATAGTCTTTGAATGGAAAATACATATTGATCAGGGGTGGGTTCTGTCAGGCACTACTGTGCGTGCTGTGTGGGCATTCACAGTGCAATTAAAATTGAAAAACAAGATGGTGTTGCCTATGACACCGCCCAGAAACCGGTTCGGGGGCGTGCAGGCCTGGGTCACTGCCGGTTCCAGCAACCCAGGCTGCCAATCTACTACCAGTTCAGGCAAGCCTGTCCGAACCAGTAGGAACCCACCACTGATATTTATAACACTATGAAATATTTTGTTTTTCACTTTAAAAAAAAATCAGAAATCAAAACACAACTATTCCTATTTTATCAATCACCTTCTGATAGTGTTGAGTCTTAGCCAGCATGAAAAGATCTACTTTTTAACATATTTTTCTGATTGATATTTCTCCATTTTATCAGTTGTTTTCAAGTTAGCATAGCAATGAAATACTGCATAAGGTCTCTCTTCTTACAACCACCATCCTAAACCAATGGAGTCCTTCCTGTATGGATGTCACGCTAAAGACCACAATATGAACAATGGGCAGAAATGCAATAGGCAAACAACCTCTGATTTTATTAAAATATAACTATACTAATATTTAATATTATTAAAATTACACTAAATTAATGCCAATTCTTATATATTTTGATGACGAGTCTCTCTCTTAAATAAAAGAACACAATTTGTTGACCCAGCTTTTATTGTATGCTCCCATGGGCGGTAGACCTGTGTAGCTGTCTTAGCATATGAATGTTGAAGCACTGGCTGGAATGTAATTATATGTTCTTAATAAATGAGGATGTTTATATGGAAATAGGCATGTGCAGTAGTACCAGAACACTTGGGTTTTAAAGATCAGTATTTTGAATTATGCCTGGAAAATAACTGTAGATTGGTCAGACTTACATAAAATAGGCACAGTATGTTCTCTGTGATCAGTTAGCAATCTGGCTGTTTCATGCTGAACAATAGGAATGTTCAGTTTCCAAAAGCAGAAACATCATGTAATTCAATCTGGAAATAATCATGTATGTATGACAAAGTCCAAATTCCCATTTCTACTGATTTTAGCCACTAAATCTAGTCTAAACCTTTACAGAGACAACCATCTTATAGATATCATCCTGTTTTTAAAAGGTCTAATCAGATGCTTCTGAACTTCAGCTCCTGGGAAGGTTTTCTTAGCTAAGAACTATTCACATTATAAAGACACCAAGTCTTATCTTGTGACACAAAAATCCAAATGATTGCTGATACAAAGAATATGGTATTGGTAATCAAAATTCAATATGCATTATAGCCTTCATAATTAATACTTCATAGTGTATATAAACAAGCATATTTTCCAGTAATAATTGATTATATTAATTGTTAAGATTCGAATATGAAAACATAAGCAAGTATCTCAAACCAGAGATAGGTTTCTGTTGGTTCACCCCAGATCCGGCGAACCGGTAGTGGTGGTAGCGGGAGGCTCCACTATCACGCGAGCGCCAGCTCATGCAAACCGGTAGTAAAATAAATTGAAACCCACCACTGTCTCAAACCACATGTATATCCATGTTCTATGCTTATTATTTCTCAAAAAAAAAAAACAAAAAAAAAAACAAAAAAAAAACCATGACCAGCTCCTTTTCACACAAGACTTTTCCTTCAGTTTATTATTACTTTACATTGTTTATTCTGCCAATATTTGCAACAGAAATTGCAAATTTACAGACATAAATAGAAATTTTACACAAAAACAAAATATCCAGTGATGGGCCACAGCAGGAGAGACACAACATCCTGAGGCTTCAGATGCTATACTATAGATATATTACCACCCCACCACCACCAATTTTATTGAACATAAAAGGAAGAGCTATTTTATGTTATAGCATCTTGGTTGTCTTACTCTAGCTCCATTGAAAATGTAAATACTTTTCTTTTACTATAAATAAAAAATAAATACACTATCACTGTATTGATAGTGATTAACTACACATTAAAGCAAGAATCCATTCAATACAAGTTTTGAAACCATTAATGACTTCAGTTTTCTAACATTTTATTAATATAAATGTTTTGCCCAATACATGTAATCTGTGTCTTGAGAAAAGAATATGCATTTTAACAAATAGATGGTATTTAGAATAAATTATTTACACTGATTATTAAAAGGTGAATAACATGGAAAGTAATGTTATGATCAAGACATCCAGAGCGAAACACTTGAAGTTAGCAAGTTCTTAGGTTTACGATGTATTATATCCAAAAAGCTTTTTTAAGAAAACATTTTCCTCATTATAAGATCTTCCGGACCATAAAAGGCAACTAGATTTTGGAAAGGAAAACAAGAAAAAAAATCTGCCTCTGCCTCCCAGCAATTTGCCTCCTTGCAGCAAACAGCAAACAGCCTAGTCAGTTTCAGCACAGCCTGATTTAGCATGAGCAGCTGATTGGCAGTTGGAGCGGCCTCCGGAATATTGTTGTACAATGGTTCCAGGGTGCAGGGATTGCCGCCACCCATCGCCGCCATTGGTGTCCATCACTGCCGCTGCCCATCACCACCTCCACGCGCCCTGTTTTCGGCCTCCACGTGTCACATTTTCTGCCCGTTCGGCGACAATGGTCCCCACCATCTGGAAAGGACCGAAAATGGGATGCAGGGAGGCAGCAATAGGCAGCAGCGAGGGGTGGCAGCGATCCCTGCAACCTGGAACAGCTGATTGGCGGTATTGCAGGAGACCGGTCCAACCACCAATCAGCTGTTCGTGCTAAATCAAACTGTGCTGAAACTGACCAGGCTGTTTGCTGCAAGGAGGCAAATTGCTGGGAGGCAGAGGTCAAAAGGTATGGGCTGGTGAGAGGGCCAAGCTTTGGCAGCATTCACTCTATAAGACATTTACACCCACTTTTGGGGGGAGGGAAGTGCATCTTATAGACCAAAAAATACAGTAAATGTCTTTATTTTATTGCAATGATTCAAAGTACTTATTAAGTTTTCTATATAAATGAAACACAGAAGGCCCATAGCACATGAAATTCCAATACATTTTTATCTTTAAATTAAAGATCTCAGATAAATAAAGGCAATTAAATAAAAGAAGTTAAAGCAAACAAGAAGATGTTTCTTTCTTTCTTTGAGAAGAAAAGTGGATTACACTATACCAGAAAATAATTCTTCTTTTTTTTTTTAGCAAGCAAACTGTTACCCAAGCTTTGGGATTACAAACTATATCCCACAAGATATAATTATAGGTCTTAAGCATTTAATGTGAAACAGATTAGCTTAGAAAAACAGCATTATCTCTCTTAATGAATTAGCACCAACATACTTATATGCCTTTATTAATGAACCAATTAAATAATTAAGGAACTATCTAAAGAATTGTCCATGGAGATTTTTAATCCCAATGGGTTTAACAAAATTAAAAGGACTTTCACTGAAAGTAGCCAGAAAAATCAGCAATATTAATAGATTAGATTAACATGATAGGTTTTCATATTAGCAAATCAGCTCATTGTATAATTTATTCATAGAAAGATTTAAATTTGCTAGACTTTTTCTTGCTTGATAAATGTTAAAAGCCTTTTCTTGCTTGGTAAAGTATTAAAGCATGATATAGGTATCTTCTATCTGTTGGATGTAACAACATTATAGATGACAATTTCATCATTTGTAAAAGACATGTGCTTTATCAACTACATGTTCACCCTTTAAATGGACTCTAGAGAACAATCTGAAAGTGTTGCTTGGAGGTGCAAACTGATTCTCCACACAAGAAAAAGGAGGATTAATTCCTAATCAAGAAAGCTCTCAGACTGGCATAATACCTTCTATCACTGGAGTCCAAGATTTAAAATACCACAAAAAATATCATAAGGTTTATTTAAGCCTGGATATGAAGAGCTTGCTTTTCATATGTACTATACCATCTTGAATTGCTATCCTTTGTTTTTAAATAGCTACGATTTGATTTTTCTATTTTAAAGTAGACAACTCGTTCCCCACTGGGTCATCGTTCCAAAAGTATTTTTTATCTAAACAGAGAAACAACATGAGCAGGAGTCAACATTGGGAATGAGAATGACTTCTGATTTCCTGCCAGATTCCCAATTGAGTTTCCTTATGGGAAAATGGCTTGCTTGCTTCCTTCTTTCCTCCCTCCTATTTATCTTCCAAGAAGAAAACATGATAAATCATACAAACTTAAAAAGAGAATGAGAAATATTCTAAACTAAACTAAAAGCAAAACTCCTGCCTGGATTAGCAATATGGAATGTCTTTTCTAAATATCCATCCTAAGTGGGGAATGCTCTTTCAACTTCAGACAAATCTTCTGAAGTTAAGGCAGTAGCCAAGATTTATAATAGCTAACAACTAATACAGAAAGAACAAACAACTTAATCTTAGAAGCATCTAAAAAAATAAAAAAACTCCATTATCAACATACATTTTCCAAAATTACTTTTTTATTTAAAACATTTATATAGCCACCCATTTCATATGAAACTCTGGGTGGCTCCTAATCAGCAATTAAAGGAATAATAATAAAACAGCATAATACATAAATATATTTAAAATATCAATATTAAAAATCTGGCAGTCAACTTAAACTTCTGACAAACAGACTCTTATAAAATCTTCTTATTTCCTATTATATGCCCCCTACAGGTGTGAATATTCTGACTGTATGCTTAAATGCACTGGAATTTTTTTTCACGTTTTTCATGTAATGTTAATTCATTTGTTGCTTGTTTAAAAAGTAATATGACATTTTCTAGCTTATTCATAACTGCTGAGAATTAGCCAATAATTAGAAGAATATGCATTAGTGGGAACAAATGTCAAGTTAAAAGTTTTCTATTCTACTCTAGAACTGTATAGATCATTCGATTAAGTGCTCTAAAGCTTGGCAATGCCTCAAAGCTAACATAGCAACCTTCAAGTGGCTGTGGCAGCTTCAAGGAACAGATCCAGCAGGGTGCTTCATTTATGAGCAATGCTTCACTGGAAGATTTGCACAAGCCTACTCTATCAATTAATATTCTTTAATAGAATTGTTTTTTGTTTATTAGAACACCACCTACTGCTAAGTATGGTTAACCTGATCCCGCAGTCTCATACTGTTGCATCATATGATAACAGAACTGTTATAGTTCTGAGAATTATAGGTTTATGTTTCCAGCAGATTTTGAAAAAGAAAACTGATGAGGAACATTTCCAATGTATATGTCAGAAATGAACAAGTTGCTTCCTTACGCCATTCAGACCTTAAGAATATCTGGCTCTTTTGTTTTGCCCAGATAGCTTTTATAGTTCAGCGAATGAACAAAAAGCACAAGGGAATACTGTGGAAAAAAAAACTGGTCTCTTGTTTGTGAAAATGAAAAATATGTCACTGAGTCTGCTGCTTTCAGGCTGTTCAACCAAGAACAGCATTCTAGCTAACTTGACGTTTTGCTCTTGCAGAAGGAATTACAATGGCCGTGAAGAAAGGAGAAGCAGTTCTAAGGAAGAAGAAAAGTTAGAGTGGAAGAAGGGATTTTGAAGACTCAAGCTGGAAGGGAAATAAAACAGGCTGTGGCTGTAGCTCAAGTTGCCTGTGCTGAGAAAAAGAAATCACGAAAATAACTTACAGTCTGCAAATGATTTGCCGCATTTTAAAAGATGGCAATTTAAGGCAAGGAATATTGCTTCCAATGTTGCTTTGGTAGAATGAAAGCAGTGATCTTCAAAATGAAACCCAGATTTCAGGAATTATGCAAAAGAAAGCAAATTCACTGATTTATTTGATATATAGATTCCTTGCCCAAGATTGACAATACCAGCTATACTAAATCTAGAAAATTCTAATTCTGCTATTCCACAAAAGCATGTATTACCATTTTTGTCTGTAGACGAAAGAAATGCAGACAAAAGCACCTATATTAACTGTTAACTAAAATTAATGGTCTTTAAATACGATAAGCCATTTACAAAATTAATTGGTCCCCATCTGCTTATACCAACTATTCTCCTCCACACATACTTCTCTATCAGAGAAGTTTCATTCCCTTTCATATAAGAACAGGTGAGAAAGAAATAAGAATAACAAGCAGGGAAAAGAAGAAAAAAGAAGTGATGGCGGGAGTATGGGGGGAAGGAAAGGAGAGGACAAAACTGGATACTAATGAGAGAAAAAAGGCAAATGGGTCAAAAAAGAGACAGCCACCATAAAAGTTAAAATTCAACAGTCTCAGCTCTTTCCAAGCAGATAATCTTCAGGATTAATTTTCAAAGGTACTCATGCTTTACAGCACATGAAGACAAAGATGCCTGAATAAAAATGCATTTATTTTGAACTGTTTATTCTATTCTTATGAGCATGGCCCTCCAATACAAGATAATTATTGGGGTTTTCATTTTCAAATCATTTTCAAAACTGGTACAAAAGTTTCATTTCCAAAACGGACATTTCAAACAACTTAAATATTACTTACAGTTCCAATATAAGAATTACATCCATTTTACTTTCATAGACATCATGGAGTGTAATCACATTGGGATGTTGGATTTCTTTTAATATGTTTACTTCTCGTTCAATGTCTTCACGACTTACTCCTCGACGACTGGATTTTGTTCTTCGTTTTTTAATGAATTTTGCAGCATATTGTGCCCCAGTGGTCTTCTCACGGCATTTTCTTACTATTGCAAACTGGCCACTAAAAAGAAGGAGAAGAAGAAAAGAAAGATGGTGCTTTTTAAGTTATAACAATATCTTGATGGAAATAAGAACTGTTACACAAAAGTACAGGATATTGTCTTGTGCTGACTCCAATCATTTGTCTAGCTGCCTTAGTAATTCCTGCGCAGGAATACAGAAAGGTGAAATATAAATCACATCAATCAATAATGGAGCAAAGCTACATATTTTTTTCCCATTTATCTTGGTCCTTTTAAGCTAAAACTTTCTGCCAACACATCCACATTTTAAATATAGCCAATATTTAACTGCAATGCGGGGGATAAGAGAAAACACTACAGCTCTACCGAAATAAAAATATGCGAACAGAAAAATATGCTTCTTTTTTGGAAAGCCTTCAAATGAATTTAAATTTAATCAAATGTATATTTGTATTAGAACATCTATTATATTTATTTCTTTTTCAACTTACTATCTCATCATCAAAAATTGTAGTACAAAAAGATTAAAAGAAAAGTCACCCCAGTTTGACTTTTGCTGTCAGGCTTCACACAGGCATGGCAACATACAGTTATCTATATTATCCACAAACTCAATCTTGTGTCCCATAACCAGCACACAACAGAAACTTCAAGCTTGACATGATTAAATAAGACGCTTTGCTGCAGACAAGAATAAAGTCACATGCAGTAAATCTTTGTAATGAACATTTATCTATATAGGTCAGCCCTAGGGTTAAATCTTCAGCCTTTCCTCCCACCTTTTCAAATTAATGGACTTGCAGCCATTTTTTTTAACCTAGCTTTGAGACTAGGATAAATCTGCTAAATGTGTCTATATGTCTGTCTAATTAGTTCTATCTGACCTCAACACCTCTGGTTCCAATCTCACCATCTCAAACCACATTCCTCTCTGTAGCTAATTTTAAAAAAGAATTTTTATGATCATAAAGTTGCTTTATTATAACATCTACATCCCTTTAACTGGCCATTTATGATCTCCATATATTTGGCATTTCATAGAAAAATAAAATCATGTCAATCCTGACAAAACAATGGTTTGATTTTTTTAAACATGTAAATTTTACAGATCTGCTCAAGCAAGTTCTCTATTCTTTCTTTTCTTTCTTCATTGGATATGATGACAGTATATGGTGCAGGGCAGTTCTCTCTGGTTGCGTGAGATTGAAAAGAAACTGTGCCTTTTCACATGGGAGTTGCCAGAGAAAGAAGGCTTAAAAACCAAGAAAGAAAACTTGCAAGAAAATTGGGATTAAAAGCCTAAATAAATAAAACCTGAAATGCTTCAAAAACCAATCTACTCAATAATGTTATTGCAAAAGATCTGAAAATTTATGTCAATGTGATATTTCTTTTTTTTTCTTTTTAATAAACTTACAGACATTTCTAAAATTAAAATTGAAAAAATAAACAAAAAAACCTATCTAGAAAGTCAGGGGATTCAGGAAGAATTTTTAGAAATGGCTCAAGAGATGCAGTTAAAACTGAGAGCCAGGCTGACAAAAAGGTTTTCATTTTTTAAAAATTTTTTTATACAATGCAAGCTTTTTTTCTTGGCCAACACAATTTTTCTCATTTCATGTTGCTTAGTTCTACTTAATATCTACTGATATCTACAAGTATCTGTCTGTCTGTCTGTCCAGGGAAACATGAATGAAAATTAAAACTTCTTAAATGAGTGTTGACTTTTTGTTTGTAAATAACTTTTCAATATCCACTTGAGCAAGGGAAAGCTTGTTTGAAAATATAAAACCCCTGTAATTAAAAAAAAAGACAGTATCTATCAGCTATAACTCTTTCAGCACTAGTTACAGGATTTCAAGTAGGAACAAATGTATAAGATATCTGTTGCAGTGTTCATGTCTAAGAATCACCAATATCCTCAAATATATCATAAAATGTGTGTGTGGGTACCATAGCATTTAAAAACATCACTTTACTAAACATGGGCCAAGATTGACACTAATGGAATAAACAATAGAATTTTAAAATCACTGTAAAACATGCTGTAGTATTTAGTAAGCATTGATACAATAAAAAATAATGTAAAGAAGATAATGAGTTTACATAAAGATCAGATATATGTGCAAGTCTACTTCTTAATCATGATATACCCTCAAACTCAAAACAGCTGTTATTACTAGTAGACCACATAAGAAATTAAACCTGATTTGCAAATCATAGTTTGTGTTATGATATTGATAACTCAACTGCTAACCACTGAGAAGTTAAAGTCAGTTGGGGACACCTAAACAGATTGCTATAAAATGTAGGCCTAAAAAAGATCTGTGTTTGAGCAGATGGAAAATAAAAACAGACCAGCAATTTTCTCAAAATACAAAATACATGCTGATTACTCCCTTCGTGGCTCATTACTAATGATAAACTTGCAGCATTCCAATGATCATATGAGCCATACTATTACGAATGTACAATCCCAGGAGGATCACCTATATGGGAGATCAGATTAAAAATGATCCATTGGAAAATGATATTACAACTGTTTTTTCTCTCTCAACTATGATCATGAAATTATTTTTTTCCCCTTTAGCTGCCTGGACCATCATACAATTACATTTAGGAATACATTTTTTAAAAAGTTCTCACATAATTAAATCATCTGTCCAGTGCAAAGCTGTGTAGGATACCTTTACAGGCATTGTTCTAAAATCACATTTATATATTTGAAAACAAATTGCGTGAATTCAAAATGGCTGCTATAATCATGACTGTACCAAAACATTGATTTATCAGGGAGAAAATAGATACAGCCCTTAACAACTTTTCCATCATTTCAGCTTTTAATTCAGACTTTAAACACTGTTTATAAAAGTCTTGTAACTATAATTAATTTCAAGTAAGATTTCTTCAGATATTGTAATTGCAATACATATCAATTTGTAATGTAAACATTTATGGGATGAGGTGGTAATGTAATCATGATCAGCTATATGATGTACCTTAAATTTGTGAGTTTGGCAACATTATTACTCTACTGTAAGCAGAGCAAAATGCCTTTTAAGATAAAAGTTTATTTGTCCCTTTTAAAAAAAAACCTTCCTCCAACTTACTTCCTGAATGTGTATAATTCAAAAATTTACCCAAGTTGTTTTACAGAGTATCAGCTTCTATACTACCAGCTCTATAAGTGATATATCACTCCAATAGTAAGGAATGTGTAGACTTGTAATAAACCTTCTGAGTTAGCATAACATGCTTTTAGAATATCTCTACTAGGAAGCTTAATAACAAAGAATGATACTAACAATACGAGCAGTTCTGCTAAGCAATACCTATGAGTCCACTACCATATCTCATTTCACACAGATGCTTCCAGAAATCCCATGAGATAATTATTTTCCTCCTATTATTCAAAGAACAACTCAGAGAAACGTAATATAGTACTAACTGAATGGTTATGTGCCATTAAATCAGTCAATTCACAATCACTACACAAATATGCTCTATCCAGGATGAAGAATATAATACACTACCATCATTTATTCCAGCTATAGAAATTCAGTCATTAAATAAAATATATACATTAAGAAGCAATTAAAGTAAACAAAACCACCTACACATATCAACGTATACTTTTGCATAAAAGTAGGCTACTATGTCTGATCATATATTTGCATAGTTGATCACAGTTTTTATCACAAGGTGTGATGAGTCTAAAAAATCTGCTGAATGTAAAATATTATTGAGATTTTCAATAATGTATCAGGAAGCATATATGGTAATCAATGGACAATGCTTCCAAAGTTGCTGAGGTAATAATTTTTAAAAATACAAAACAATTTTTTTTGTGTAGATGTTAAAATTTAAATTTTAAAATGTCAAGTTGCCTGATGTTTTAAAATCATAAAGCCATTGAGAAAGGAACGCAGAATGAATCTACACATAAATATTTCCAAATGTGAATAATAATATAAACTGTCATGCAATAATTTTGACATTAAATGGAAAAGACTATGTCTACTTCCATAAAACAAATAAGCAAGATGTATAATATTTCAAATGGAAGAAAGCTCTGTTTAAACAATACCTGTATTTGTTAGAAAAGACATGCCCAAATTGCATTAAATGGGCCTTTATTTCAATTTATTTCTTTGATTACAAAAACTAAGATCTGGTGTGCTTTTTTCTTCCCCTCTTTCTGTCCCATTCTCCCTTTTTGTGTCCTGTTTTTTTCCATATGGAAGCCACAGGACAAGGATAGTTCTCCATTTCTAGTCTTACAACTCTTTGTTTTTGTCTGAAAAGCTGGGTAAAACACACACACAAATAATAGTCTCCATGGCAAATGTCCTATTTCTAATGCTACTGGATTATTATGAACAGCTTCAATAAACTGAATATATATGCCCATAAAAACCTGCAAACGGAACAAATTCCTTGAACATTGGATCTACTGAATTAAATTTAGAATTGCTAGATATTTGCCCAGAAAGAATGCCATAAATTACACTATAAAATAAAAATGTAATAATACTTTAAACTTATTTCTTTCAATACCCTCTTTCCTAACCTGTTTCCATTGAGTCATAATTAGATGACCCTCTACCTAGGCAGAAGAGAATTCTGGTAATGACATATGCCAAAATAACAATCCCCCACCCCAATTTTTTCTAATCTACTACATATGATACATTTTGTCAGGCCTAGAAGCAACTGAATTCCATTTTTAACCGACACAGAGAAAACTGTGCGAGTTTTTTGTACTTGATATTCACATTATATATATATATATATATATCTATATATATATCTATATATATCTATATATCTATATATATATCTATATATATATATATATCTATATCTATATCTATATCTATATCTATATATCTATATCTATATCTATATCTATATCTATATCTATATCTATATCTATATCTATATCTATATCTATATATATATATATATATAGTACTAATTATTCTTCACATGATATAAACATGGTGTAATTTATAAACTTAGAGTCAGTTTAGTGTAGTGTTAAGGCACCAAATTAGAAATCATGAGACCGTGAGTTTTAGTCCAGTTTAAGCATAAAACCAGTTGGGTGGCCATTGTCCAGTCACTTTCTCTCAGCCCAAGGCAGGAGGTAATTGATAACTATTTCTGAAAAATCTTGCCAAGAAAATTGCAGGAACTTGTCTGACTTGCCCAGGTACTTTCCAAGAATTAGACACGACTGACTGGAATAACAATAATGCATAGATATATACATACATAGAACCTTTTTATATCTTCTGAGTGAAAACAAGCATAATTATGTCATGTTCTGGAACTGAATTTCACAATCATATTGGTCAGGACTAAAAATTAAAATCAGATATATTTCATATAGTATATGCAATGTGTTCTTATTATGGAAAAAATCAATAGGTAAAAATTGTATCTGATTGTGAGACTGAATCAAAATTTGTTAGCACTTCTTTCTAAAGAAGACTAAGTATAACACAAGGTTCACGGTTTAATCAATGTATTTTTACTTTTTCTTTTTTACATTTCTCTGTTTAGGCTACCTAGCATTAATATACAGATTGCGATGAAATGTAAGAGGTTGTTGAGATAAACAATTAGGAACATTATATGCAACTTTCTGTACTAACTAAAAAAAATGGAATCGTGGCTGACTAAAACTGTAACAGCAGATTAGATGGAGTAGATGTAGATAGAAGAAAAAATCTGAGACCAGAAGTATGAAATGAAGATGATTCCCATTCAAACATAAATGTAAGTTTAAATATGTACATACAGAAAAATACAGTCTGCATTTTGAACTTTAATACTGCACTAAGTGAAAGCAACATACACCTGCCTATACTTTTGAAATCAAAGGTTTTAGACCATTTGAGAATGTAATACAGGTAGTCCACGGTTGTTTTGTGATCATTCAAAACTATGGTGGACCCCCCCCAAAAAAACTACTTATGACCAGGTCCTGAAATTACAGTGACTCCAGTGTCCCCACATAATTCATCCCTACAACAAACTGCAAAGATGCTACAGTGCCCCTGCCCTGCTTATCTCCTGCCAGCCCCAAGTCCAACAGGCCGTAATTTTGGGTCATAAGTAGCTTTTGAGGGTTGTGTCATAATTTCGTACAGTCACCAAGTGACCAGTCAGAAATCCAGGATTACCTGTACTGAAAATGCATGCATGCATGAATGAGAAAAATATACATCAACCTATCATCATTCATTTAGTGATCCTGGGAAGTTGAAAAAACCTGCATTACTAGAGTCATGTGTTCAAAATTCAGCTCTTGGCAACCAGCATATATTTACAATGGTTACAATGATTGAAGTGTCTTGGAGTCATATGATTGATATTTGTGCCCTTCCCAGCCCATTCTTTACTTAGTGATTGAGTGATTCACTAAACTTGAGTGGTTCACTTAATAACCATGATAAAAAAGTTTGTAAAATTGGGTGCGACTCAGTTAAAAACTGCAAAATTGTTTAGCAACAGAAATTCTGATCCCAATTTTAGTCATAGATCAAGGACTAGCTGCATTTTTTAGATCAGCAAGTAGAAAATTCTAGATTCCACAATATACTGTTCATGGAACAGGAATATAGCTTTTAATACAAATAGGAATTCATAATCAAATTACAGATAGACTTTGACTTAAAAATGTAATTGAGCTTGGAATTACATTAGTAAGAAATGCCAGTCGTTAAGCAGTTCGCTACATAACCATTGCAAATCCATTGCCACAAAACATTTTTTGCCACAAAATCACAAATAAACACTAGCTTCTGGGAAAAACATTATAAACTGTGGTCACATGACTGTGGGATGTTACAAATGGCCATAAATGCGTGCCAGTTGCCAAGCCCTCAAAATGCACTCAGATAGCAATGGGTGAGGGTGGGGGTCTGTCACAACTTTGAATCTGAGTTGTAAGTAGCCCTGGGGAAATATCTGCTGTTTTAAGGCCAAAAATAAAACATAACTGTAAACAACAAATGCTAATATTTAAAATCAATACCTTTCTACAAAAAAATTATTCTATTGAACTTAGTATTAGTATTTAGTATTATAGAGAAGTTGAAGAAAATCAGGAAGTAATCTGCTTTTATTTATTTAGACATCTCTATTTACAACTATTTAATTTATATTCTGCCTTTTATTATTTTCACAAATAACCCAATCTTTGCAGTGAACATATCCAACACATCTTCCTACTCCTATTTTCACCACAATAATCCTGTGAGATGAGTTGGACTGTGAAGCGAGATAACTTTGGAGACCAGTGACTAGCCCAAAGTCACGTAGCTGGCTTTCATAGCCAAGGGGGGACTTGAACTCATGGTATTTTGCTTTCTAGCCAGATACCTTAATCACTAGATCAAACTGCCAGTTACTTCTGGTTATAGGTAATCCTCGATTTACAATCATTTCAAGTTACAACAATGCTGAACAAAGTGATTTATGACCTATCTCTGAAGTTACAGCTCTTGCAGCACTCCGGGGGTCAAAACTTGGGTGCTCAGTACTTTACTTAAGATTGTATGGACACTTTAACGTCCTCCATTTATCTTCCCACAATTTATACTCTGTGGCTCGTCGATCTAGGCAACTTTTGCCATCTTCTTGTTTCCACTGGTGACCAAGCATGCCTATCCCAAGGTCATGCACAGCATTTTCCTTGTGACACCTAGGTGGTGAGCAGCTGCTTTGTAAAGGGCCATGGCAGTACATCTCAGTGGAAGCAAGAAGACGGTGAAGGTCAGCTGGGGTGACAGGCAGTAAGGGCAGCTGGGCTGTTTCGGTTTCCTGGAGCCATGCTGTTGGGGTTTTCTGGAATGTTGCAGCTTTGTGCTACAGTGCTGAGCTAGATAGCTGAGGCTTCCAAGGGAGGCTGCAGTTTTGTGTTGCACTCTGTGCCAGGGCCTTCTTGCAGCCCAGGCAGGCCAAGAAGACTCTGAGCCAGAGTGTAGCAGGTAGCCCCATCATCAGTTTTGGGACTTCTTGTTGGCCCACAAGACAGAGTGCAGGATGGCTAAATGGGCAGGGATGGTGGTGAGATAAGCAGTGGCACGGGGGAGTTGGAGGTAATCCCTTACTTTACCAAGGCTTGAGAGTGGGAGGAATTAAGCCCTGGCTGACTTAAATTGGGATGGGTACTTATAACCAGTGGAATTTACTAAGCAATGGCAATGGGGAATGTTGGGAGTGCTGCCGCAAAAGCAATGCTAAGCAATATGACATTGTGCTTTATGATCGCATCTTTTGCAGTGAAAATTTTGGTCCCAATTTTTATCATGCATCAAGGAATACCCGTATTTCTATAAATAATTTATTGTTCACAAAGTCTGTTTAAGAAATTTCTATAATGCTTATGAAAGCCAGGGAAATTTATTTAATATGCCATTTAATCAGAAGACCTTGGGGAGGTAACATTGTCGTGGCAAATAGATAAATATTAAATAAATATACAAACAATCACTCACCTACTGGAAGCTACAACTTAGGTTGCCGCTGTTAATTCAATCATCAAAAAATGTGGCTTTAAACAAAACAACCTTGTTATGCTGAATATATATGGGGAATGACTGTCAGCAATTCTGGGAAACACTAAAATCAATCCTGACTCTTTAGGAAAGGTGAAGAGAAAAGGTCAGATGGACAAAAGTGGAAATTCTCCTCACATAATTTTAAGAAAAAATGAAGATAGTGATAACTGGCAGCACATATTTTAATTATGTCCGAAGAAGTATATGCATTTTATAAAGTTAATTATCAGAACAAAAAACACATCTTATTTTTCTCAAAGCCCGTTTCATATTACATTCATTTAATTTAATAAAGCAATGCATATCTAGAAATGGAAAATTTTCAGTGGAAAAATACTCTATCTCACCTTGCTGGCACAAGACCTACTTTCTTGGAAAAGAATTCATGCATGGGTGAAATCCATTCAGACAGAAAATGTTTCTGCTACAGGCAAGAAAGATGCCATCATGTTTTATCTTGCCTATCCAGAAAAAAAATATTCGCATCCATGATGTTTGTTAAAGGGAAATTCATGAATATACAGAAGAAAGTTAATTTCTATAAATATAAGCTCCTTTGTACCACTTCTTAAAATATCTATCCATTATTAAATCTACAATAAATTATGTCATGCAATTTTAACCCAGAATGAGTCTCAAATAAAAGTGAAATAATTTAAAAGTGAAATATTTTTTTAAATTATGCAAAAACTTAATTATGCACTTGATACACCTAACAATTAAAATTTCATTCAATGGGCTTCAGACTATGCTTTCGTTTGAACACTAAATGCAGTTAATTTTAACTTAGTCAATTAAAAATAGCCAGTGCCAAACTATAACTTAAAACTGGCTTGTTTCAATAAAGCATAGTGAACATTACATAGAAATTTTGTTCAGCTTTGGCCACAAGCTGCAATTAATCTAAAATGGAAGAAGTTTCAAGTCTTGGTATATAACTATACCAGAGGAGGGAGGAATATGCAATATGAAAGTCCAATATTGTTTTTGGTAGGGCTCATTTATGTTACTTTAACAAAAACAGTGAAATCACTGAAACATTTGAATATCTTCTCTACTTTAATTTTTCCATCTTTAATTTTCCATTCAGCAGTACAAATTATATGTTATTAGTGTAATTATAGTGTGTAATCCCAATTCTGTGATAGGTTGATTTGAAAATTTCATCATTAACTATATTTTGTCAATTTGGATCTCACATCAAACTGTAGCTAAAAATCAGGGATTCGTTAGATACTATAAGCATAAGAATAAGCAGTTTACAAGATTTGGTAAACTCAGCCATTCTGTTCTAGTATGGCTACGAGAAGAGAATATTATATTATTTACAACTTAAACTCTGCTTCTATTAAATATGATTTCTTGAAGGAATCAAATTTCATATTATCCTATAATAAAATTCAATCATGATTTATGAAATTTGATTGCTTCAAAAAGCCATATTAAGAATAGCCACACTTTATCCAATTTTGAACATAGCACTAAACTAATTGCTTTGTACAGGTTTTTTATTGGTTAAATGACAGATATCAATCGACATGGATTATTTTTGTTACCTGGAGGTGAAAAACAAATAAGTTTTTTTCTTCAACCTCCCATTTTGTTTTGTCCCATTGGATTATAGACATTAAACTATTTTTCTACCTTTATCCTGTAAAACAAATCAGCTTGGAAAGAACACTTTGTCCCAAGTTTGAAACAAAATATATTTCAGATGCATCCCTAATATACTATATTTGCAGGTCTTTTTTGCAAGTATCAGGGTAAGGACCTGCAATTTCCCCAAACATTGAATTTAAAACAAGAACCTATTTTGAGCATTTTCTTACTTCATAAGCTTTTATTATACCATTATATTTCCCAAATATTATTGCAGTCAAAACTATTTCAATCCTGTGAAATTGAAAGTGACACCACTCTAATTGTATGAAGCAAAAGATGAATGACATTCTAGGGCATGTCATTATACTATATTAAATATATAATCAGCAATTAATTTTAATTTTAAGACCTAATGATGTTACCCATAGTTTCAAGGATTTATATATCTGCTTGCATTATACTGTGCTATACTGTATACCTGAATTTACATAGCATTTCTCTATTTATTGTTTATTTCACAGCATTTGTATGCAACTCCAGTCATCAGCTTTTGGCAGCTGATAAAACTACAACTCACAACACGTATCATAAAAGACATAAAGTCCAAGAATCAACATAAAAACCATAAAGTAACACAACTGCCAGACACAGCAAGTAACAGCTACTCTGATTCCAAATTTATGTTCCAAAACAATAATTTTTGTCTGTTTCCTAACAAATGATTAAGATGACACATCTAATCATCCAGAGGAGGACAAATATATCTTGTTAGGTTGGACAACCACCGAAAACCTTGCTGTCCTCTTGACCAGTGATAGGAATGAATGTTCAGCATCTCTTCCTGCACAGAATAGGAAGATGCTATTTGGAGAGGAAACCAGAATCTGAACCAAAATGTTAATGGGATCTTTCTGAAGTGTACCTAGCAACTAGCAGCAAATGTACCTCCCACAATACTGATATTATCCTGCTAAATATTGAATCAATTTCCAAGTAGTCTTGACAAGCAAATCCAAGCACAGTAATACACCTCTGAAGTGTATAAAGACAGGAATCACTGACAACAGTATCTTCTCTAGAAACAGTTGTAGCTGCTGTATCAGTGAAGATGGGCAAAATGTCTCCTGTCCAGAACCTTCAGCTGCTGTTCAAGCAAGAGTTGCAAGTTTGCAGAACCCCCAAATTGCAAACCATGCCATTTTGCAGAGAAATGTGTCCCCCCCTGAGAGTTAAATTAATTCTAACCTAGCTCAAGGTTTCATCTTGTTGAAATATAATTGCGATTGAAACAAAGTATGCACTGTGGCAATCTAGCTGGGTTCTGTAACTAGGGCATTTCTAGCACTGGAGAGTTCCTCTAAATAAAACATACAATATAAAGCAGCACAGCCAGCTTTCGAGATTTAAATGTTGGAAGAAGTAAGTTTTATACTTTGTGTTCCTACAATGCCAGAGCTGACTTACAATTCTACATGGCTACTTGTATTTTGGAATTCCGATGTTAGCACACACGGGTCAACTGGTACCACTGATTGGCCAGACCAGCATTTTTTACAGATTACTATACCATTTATATTTTTCATATTATTCTTCTCCATTTCTATTCTTCTACTCGTTAACTTTACTGTTTTGTATACAGGATAGAAACCAGAAGAAAATTAGTGTAAAGTTTGCATTAAAAAGCAATTTGATGTGCATATACTAAATCAAATGAGGAACCATTGATTTGAGGTAAAAGCTCCTTTAAATGAAGCAGTTTGCCTTTAGAAAATTGGGTGCTGTATTGTTTTATAGCAGTGAGCAACAAAGGGAGATTTTTACAGTTTAAGCCCCACTGCCATTTAAGAACTCTGCACTTAACCAATTTCAGTCTATTTGCAGAAATTGGCAGGGAAATGCCACTAAGGATTAGACTACAGATATGGGAAACAGTATCTTTGTTTGCCTCAAAAAACTTGTATTTGGAGAAATAGCCTATTTGTACATCTCACTGTACAAATTGTATTTCTATTCAGATGTGAGACAGAATCCACCATGAATTGAAAGAGCTGGTGTTCTCCCTCAAAAAAGGAGAAAGAAAACAAAAATAGATCCAGGAAACTACAGACCAATCAGCCTAACATGAATATATGAGAAGATACTGGAAAAAAAAATTAAAAACAGATTTGTGAACATCTAGAAACAAATAAAGTTATAACTAGTAGTCAGCATGAGTTTGTTAAATACAGATCATGCCAAACCAATCTTATTTCATTCTTTGACAAAGGGACTAAATTAGTAGACCAGTGAAATGCTATGGACATAGTATATCTATACTTCAGCAAGGCATTTGACAAAGTAGACCACAACCTACTCTGTTTCCTGAAAATAAGACCTGGATAATAAGCCCTATCGGGGTTTTGAGCGCATGTGCTAAAATAAGCCCTCCCCTGAAAATAAGCCCTTCCTGAAAATATTGTAACACAGCAGCAGCCATGAGGTGACCATGCTCGCAGCCTCCTACACCTCAAAAATAATAAGATATCCCCAAAAATAAGGCCAAGTGCTTATTTTGGGGGTTAAAGGAAAATAAGACCCTGTCTTATTTTCAGGGAAACATAGTACTTCTTGGTAAGCTAGAAAAATGTGGGATAGACAGCATCACTACCAGATGGATTTGTAACTGGCTGTACTCAATGTGTAGTCCTTAATGGTACTACATCTACATGAAGAGAAGTAAGCAGTGGAGTAACATAAAGTTCCGTCTTAGGCCTGGTACTTTTCAATATCTTCATAAATGACGTAGATGAGGGAGGGAAACACATCAAATTTGCAGATAATACTAAGCTGGCAGGAATAGCCAACACCCCAGAAGACAAGTTCAGAATCCAGAAAGATCTTGACAGATTTGAACAATGGGCTCTATCCACAAAATGAGATTTAATGTGGAGAAAAGCAAGGTTTTACTCATGGGCGGGAAAAAGCAAAGTACAAGTACAGATTAGGCGAAACCTGGCTTAAAAACAGTAACTGTGAAAGCAGGGTGGATTTGATTTAAATCAAGCCTTTTTACTAGTGATTTAAATCGTCTTGAATTAAATCACTAGTAAAAAGGCTTGATTTAAATCAACCCGATTTAAATCATAATTTTTAAAGAGCAAATGTAATCTCTGTCCTGCAGCAGCTCCTCTGACCCACAGTTAGTTAGTTAGTTAGTTAGTTAGTTAGTTAGTTAGTTAGTTAGTTAGTTAGTTAGTTAGTTAGTCTTGTATGCCGCCCATTCCCGGAGGACTCCGGGCGGCTTACAATAAAAAAGGAAAAGGTAATAAATAAGACAGACAACAATTTAAAATACAACAACATTCATAGTTACTGTGGGGCTGGATACTTCAACAGCCCCTGGCCTGCTGGAACAGCCAGGACTTAGTGGCTTTATGGAAGGCCTGGAGGGTTGTAAGGGTCCGGATCTCCACGGGGAGCTCATTCCAGAGGGCCGGAGCTGCAACAGAGAAGGCTCTCCCCCGGGGGGTCGCCAGCCGACATTGGCTGGCAGATGGGATCCGGAAAAGGCCTAGTTTGTGCGATCGAATTGGTCTTTGGGAGGTAATTGGCAGGAGGCGGACTCTCAGGTACACGTTAATGGGACGGCTGGTGATGCAGCAGTGACACAACAAGGTGAGGGACATGGCAGGAAGCAGGTAAGTGGATACCTGCTAACAGGTGCTGCCACAATGGATCTGGAATGGCAGGTGCTCTTTAAATGTAAGGACTCATTCTTGCTAGTAGTTAAGACTCTTTAATTTTATTATTTGCTAACAAAATGAAGGTTTCCTATTTAGCTTGCAGAGCTTGGGTTCATTGAATGAGTTTACAAAAAATGTAAATATTGCAGACTCTACAGCCTCATGCTACATAACTAAGCTCTATTTCATGATGAATAAACTAAATTATTAATGTATCTTAAACAGAAAACTATCTTTAGAATTTTATTAAAATAAATTTGATAAAAATAAACATAAATCTTATTTAAATTAAAAAAAAATAAAAAAATCATTGATTTTTATGCACCCTGTGGGAGAGGGACCTTGGAGTCCTAGTGCATGATCGCTTAAACATGAGTCAGCAGTGTGCAGCCGCTGCCAAAAAAGCTAATACAATCTTTAGTTGTATAAACAGAGGTATAGAATCAAAACCATGTAAAATATTAGTACTGCTTTATAAATCCTCAGTAAGACCACACCTGTAACACTGCATCCAGTTTTGGTCACCACATTACCAAAAAGATCTTGAGAATTTGGAAAAAGTGAAAAGAGTAACAACTAAAATGATTAAGGGCCTGGAGATTAAAATATATGAAGAATGGTTGTAGGATTTGGATTTGGCTAGCCTAGAGAAAGAAAGACTGGGGGTGGTGGTATGATAGTAGTATTCCAGTATTTGAAAGGCTGCCATAAAGAAGAGTGGGTCAATTTATTTTCCAAAGCATCAGAGGGCAGGACAAGAAACAATGGATGGAAACTAACCAAGGAGAAAATCTGGAATTAAGGAGAAACCTCCTAACAGTGAGGACAATTAACCAGTGGAACAGAAGTTATGGGTGCTTCATCACTGATGGTTTTTAAGGAGAGACTGGACAGTCACTTATCTGAAATTATATAGGATCTCCTGCTTGAACAGGGGGCTGGACTAAAAGACCTCTAAGGTCCCTTCCAGCTCTATTCTGATTCTGACATAACTGAAGCTGTGCTATGCTTTTAATCCTAAAATATCTGTTTCTTAAAATGAAAATTCTATATGGGTATTTCACGCATACCGAATCCATGATTTTGTGGCTTATTTTCTTGAAATATATCTTGATTAACAATTCTTTGTTTAGTGACCATTCAAAGTTAGGACAGAACTGAATAGAAATTACAGTACAAGGAGCATACGGTGCCTGCATGACGCACCGTCCTCAAAATTGTGTCCATGCAGCACCCCTGCAATCACATGATTGAGGCATTTGGCAGGAGATCACAAATGACAATCACATGATGTCACACTTAACTACCACACTTGAGTCTCTTAATGGCAAATGGAACTGCTACTGTAAGTTGGCATGGTTATGTGATGCACTTTACGACTGTGTCCTGATAGAATTCCTGGTCCCAATTTCTGTTATTAACCAAGTATTACCAGTACAAGGTATTTCAAATATCTTAAACTATTTCACTTCAAGTTAATCTTAAAGTTTCAAGGTAAATATAATATTGCCTTTAATGTCAAGCCAATGTCATGGGAACAAATTCTTGGACTGTTTTGATCAAGGATAATTTTAAAAAAAGTATTACAAGAATGTAGCACTCTGGCAACTACATAGAGTCCCTGAAACAATATAGCATATCAAAGAAACCAGGGAATACTGTATTTAAAATGTGCAGTCACACTGTTCATAACCACAAAGGACAAAATGCAGCAATGGAGGCATGCATATATTTCATAATAATTTCCTCTTAAATGGAACAGAAATCTGTTTTGGTCTTATGAAATTGGACAATGTGGTGGTTGCTTATTACTGCTGTTTAAGTTACAAGCAAGGGAGTACTAATTGTTTTGCTCATATGTCTATGGGTTCAAATCACTGCTACAGAATGTAAACTACACATTCATTATCACCATTTAGAGGCATAAAATTATACTGAAGTAAAACGATTGGTGATTCAGTATAAAAGCAAGCTAAGAGTTTTCAGACAACTCTTTAAAATGTCCCATAGAGATTAACAAATAAATTTCAACTTATGAAATAAAATGTACTTGGTTAGTAATCATATATTGTCTTTTAAAATAAGATGCGTTTTGCAGTTTTGGCATGTTTATAGCAAATCGGCATCAGTTAATTTTGAACAACAAAAAGATATAGCTCGCTACAAATTTTGCAGCAGTTAAGAAAAGGAAATCCAAACTATTATTTTTTTCAAATTAACTTTTTTTTATCCTGGTATTTGGAACTCAAGAATCTCCTATTTAATACATTCTGAATTTTTAATCCTTTCCTTACATTAATTATGTATACATTTAACACTGTTACAATTCATTCTCATTACTATTCTGAAATAACATTAGACTCCTGGCAACAATTTGAAATTCTTAAAACAGTGCTCAGTGCTTAAAACAATCCTACAATTATCTTGTAGATTATAATTAGCTACATGTTGCATATAAAATAACAATGAATAAAATGAGATAAATTTATTTTTACTTTCACAATAGGCTATAATTTTCGGTAGAAAATTAATTTGAATGATGTCAGAATTCAAGTTAATCATCTAGTTGCTGTTTTCTTATTAATTTGAAGGAGGCCTGGATTTTTCCCTGTAGCTATAAGGTACTCGGTGTACAGTCAGTTCACAATACATACAGTAAAATTATTGCCTGTTTCAAAAATAATTTGAGTGTTGATAATTAAGTCAAAAACTGTCTTTTTTTGTATTATAATTGCACATGAAAGAAAAAATAAATAAATTCATGCCCTCAAGTAAGGGATCACTCCTGGCAATTGCCTGGACAAGTCCTTGCACTTTTCTTGCAACATTTCTAGAAGTGGTTTGCTATGGCATTCTTCCTAAGGCTGAGAGAATGTGACTGGTTTTTTCTAGCCTGGTATCTTTAACCACCACACTAAATTGGTTTTCTTAACTGTATGTAACTCAAAAATAAATTCAAGAGGACTATAATTTAAACACATCCTCAAAAAAGTTCAAACCTAGGGGTTAATTTGAACACATTTCCAAGTTTACATAGCTTATTAGTTCGATGGCTAGAAGTCTTTCTACAAGTTGGTATATTTCTTCTGTTTACATCATTATTGTTTTCACACAAGTTTTTGTGTTAATCTGCATGACATCCAAATTGCTAAACTGGTTCTCAAATAATCTTGTCAACCTTCATACTATTTTCATTATGGCTTGGAAATCACAGCAAACTTTCAATCTAAACTTTCTTTATGGGTTAATTATGAAGGTATATGAGAAATATAACGCTTGATATGGAAACATTTACTGTTCACTTCGGGATTTTACTGAAAGTTTACAATAACTTGACAACCAGAATGTAATATTGTACACTTTAAAACAAATGCAGTTCAGCAATTAAACTCAGAAATTTAAAATAAAATGGAAGTATAATCAGCAGTAAATAGTTTTGTTTTTCCTATCACCAAGCTATAGGGTATACACCCATCATGTTATAATGTTCAACTAACAAGCTTTATGGAATCTGTGTTAAAACTACACTGTATAATGATGATAACTTACTTGATATGACATTTGACTGAAATGAATAAGGGAACTCTGATAGTTGGAGAATAATCAAGTGTCTACAAAATGGATAACATTAAAAAAATATTTGGATTCAGAACCTTCCACATTAAGGCTTAAGATGCAACAGAGCAGATTAATACAAACTTGTGTTCTACAACATCCACTAACAATTCACTGCTAAGGTTGGAATCAAGCAAACTGTTCTTATAGTCAGTTACTCTCAGCATAAAACAAACATAATTTTAATATTCTTCAATCCAGTATTTTTCAACAAAGCAGGTTGCTTGGAATCTTCTTTGAGGTAATTTCATCAGAATATTGAGTTTTTCCTCAGGAAAAATGCCTACATAACACCAGTATCAATGCTCAGTTCCTTGCCACAGTGTAATACATTTTATTGGTGGTCTAATGATCCCCTCTTAAAAGGCACATAACAGCTAAAAGATACCATATCTCTTAATTTGCAGCATTTAAGCAGTTCATTGGAATGCATGAATGGTAAACGCATTTACAGTTCAATCCTGTGACTTTGTTCCTACAGTATATATATTATCTTGGTCAACTGAACTGGAGCTTAGTCAATTAACCCACATTTCTGGGTTCACATGCCAGACAGAAACAGCAATCCATCAAGCAGACTGATTTCACATTCCACAGAAGACTAAAACGCACTTAGCCAGTTCCCAGTTTACTGGGTTGTGCACATATCACGGATTGGTTCCCATGTCCTGTTGTGGTCACCACAACCTTCAGCCTTCTTCCCAATCCAAAATACTTGCTCTGTGATTTCTATTGTCCCCTAGGGACAATTTTCTTTAAAATCAATCAAGTCCATGTACTTTCCTCCCAACAGGTACTCTACCTTCCAAGTTCCTCTCCAACCTCGTAGTGATCCTCCAGGTTTTCTTGCCGGAAGACAGTCATGATAGCTGGGAAGGGAAAGCCCACAACCAGCTTCCACTGCCTTTGCCTTTCAACTCATCACCTCCACCTTGGTACGATCTTCCAGGACTTCATGCATGGCGCTACGCTCTGGAGAAGAGAGACAGGGGGAAAAAGCAAGGGGCGAGTTAAAATGCCCATGTTTGCAGGAAGGGTGCGGTTATGTCACTGTTTTCTCCATGCACACAGGTCCACCATACACCACGCCGGCAGCGCCTCTGAAAGAAAGCAGGATTGGGAAAGCAGAGCGGTCCCGGGTGGCGGCCGGGTGGTTAACTTCGCTCTCTAAAAATCACCGGGCTTCAGCTGCCAAGAAATGGAAGCCTCTCCCGGGGTCCTCCTCCCCCTTGTGCGCGCCTTGCACGGGCGAGAGGCTCTTCTCGCCCGTGCCTCGAGCTGCGAAATGGAGACAACAGCCAGGGAAAAAGAAGTCACCCCCTTTCTCCTCCCCCCCACGAGAACAACGCCTCGCTGGGGAGGGAGCGAGGGGAAAGAAAGGCGCCTCCTAAACTCCGCGCGCCGCTTCCTCGCGCGCATCTCACCTTCTTCCCCGCACCGCAAGCAGGAGCCCCCAAAGCCACCATTTCACCTGAGCCAGGAGCCAGGAGCCGCACGGACGCCACATTCCTCAGCAACCCTCCCACTCCGTTACCCGGTCAACTAGGACGTGCAACCGGGAGGAGCCGCCGCCGCCGCCTAAAATCCGCCCGCTCGGCTGTCGATAAAATCCAGCTAGCCAGGCGCGGGCATTCCCCTTCGCCCTGCTTGGAGGAGTGCAAAGAGCCTGGCGCTTTTCCTCTTTGGCTCCTGCTCTCCTGGAAGGCCTTGCCCCGTTCTCCGCCCTCCCGCTGGCTAAGGAGGGACGCAACCCGGCGAGGAAGGGACGGAAGCCCCCCGACTCGTCTGCCGGAGTCGCCGCCGCAGGGGGAGGAGGGGAGGCGCGCCGGGAACCTCTCCTTGGCGCAGGGAGCTTCCTTCTGGCTGGGGCGGCGAGAGACCGGGGAGAAAAACCCGCCCCTCCAGCTCGCTCCCTCGCTCCCTCACCCTCTTGCTCGAGCTCGCGCTTCCTTTTTTCCGGGCGGCAGCCTCCCTTTCTAATCGTTCGCACACTCTTCGGAGCCGAGCTAGGGAAAGGCACTCCGGCAAGCGGCCAATGGGAAAGCCGCGGCGTTTTTACACCCCTCCCTCTCTTCTCCCGACCAGCCCACGCCAGCGGTGAGCAACGGGGGAGGGAGGATGCGGCTCGTGCGCGCGCACGCACGCACGGGCCGACAAAGGCGTGCAGGTGTATTAGCCAGGCTGCTTACCTTCGGGTATCGCCGGCCGCCTTGGCGCGGCTTGGAAGGCGTCGGGACCTCCCTCGCGCCAGGTTAGCGCTCGGGTAGAAAAACTTCATCCATTCCGGGGGGGGGGGGGTTGCAGAAGGTTAATGGCCAGTATGTAAGTACTGCCCACCCTTCTCTAACTGGTGCCCTCCAGGTGGATTCCGGCAATGCAAAACCGCCAGACGTGAAGCTAGTTGGGCATCGTTGGGAACGGATCTTAAACGCATTTGGAAGGTTCCCGGTTCCGAATATTTACCAAACAGGGTTGTAAGATCTCACAAGCAGAGAGAAGTGAGTTGTAGCATCCGCAGGTATAGCGGGCAGCAGGTGTGGAACTCTTCTGGGCCATGATTGTAGTGCCTTATCAAAAAGTTGATCTTTGCCTTGGCTTTCTGACCACAAGGTTTGCTTTGCCAAAGAGAAACTTCCTTACCAAGAGCTTCTTTTTTTCCCAAAAGGCAACTGAACTTTGTTTTTTCTTTGAAGATGTTTTGCTTCACATCCAAGAAGCTTTTTCTTCAGAGATGAAGATGAGAAACGAAATGTCTTCAAGAAAAAAAAACCAAGTCTAGTTTGTCTCAGCACTTTTGGGAGAACCATGACCTGGTTGGCTGAGAATCTCCATAGACTTCCTTATCAAGAGTGATTGTCTCACAATTACTCTATTCTGTAGCAGTGAAATGATATGTGAATTACTAATATGTGGATTATTTTATAGGACTAAATTCCCACATTTTTAACTGAAGAGCTAACCTTGGGGCATCACTAATGAAACCACCATGAAAATACAGCATTATAGTGCCTGTACATTTTTTCAAGGATGTCATTTCCATGCTAGTATTGTTTTATTATATATTAGGTTGTCTGTAACCAGACTGAAATTGTTTGTTGTGATCAAATTGAATGCCAATATAATCATATGCCAAAATTCATTGGCTCATTTCTCAACTCTAATTGTTGGGAACCATGACTTGGAATCACAGCACTTGAAGGAAAAATTCCACCTCATCTATTCCACAAAAGCTCTTGCACAAAATCCTTGCATGCCCCACTATTGTCATACCTAAACTGAGATGGTCACTTACAACAATAGTTGAAATTTTCAGTTTTGGGAATCTTTGAAAGAAATAAGCCTTTTGCTAATTTCTTAACCTTTGCAGCTTCCTTTTGGACTTTGTTTTCTCCATATATCTACTGCTTTGTCCAATAATTTTATGTCTGATAGGTAAATATTCTTTCTGATGCTGGTTCTAGTTTGCTGCTTTTAATGAGTTCTCTTTTTCCCCTAATTTTTTATATAGTATTGTAATCTTGTGCTTTTATGATACATTATTCTGAAAGCAAATAATAAACCATTCTGAAAATAATTCTGAAGATCAGAAAATGGAATGGTTTTTGTTGTGGTTTACAAATCTCATTTCTGTGGTAAAACTCCCATCCATGGAAATGCACATCTAAGTTTTCCCAAGTTTGGCATGTGCATCTGTTTATGCATCTTGATATAACTACAAAAGGTTTGATATTTTAAGGCGCCAAGTTTGAATTGAGCCATTTCTCAAATGACCATAACATTTTAAAAGTTAGTGAAAGAAAATGATATTCTTAATTAGTTTTCAATCCAAGTAAATGATGTAAAAATTTGAGCAAAACAAATGGAGCCTACTGAACCTCTCATATTGACAGAAAAGAAATTTAAATTGCCAAAACAAAACCAAGAGAACTGCCTATATTTACATGTAGCCTGCTCTTCCAGCTGGCTTATATAATATGCTGCAACTTTTAATATGACTCAAGACTGGGGAAGAGAAACTAGACTGAAGGATATAAATATATCCCTAATTATACAGCAATATTGCAATATTTATTATATTTTGCATTGTAATACTAAAATTTAAAAGTGCCAATGTAAGCTTTTTCTTCCTTAGTATTCCATATGCTTGTGCATTGTAAACCTTAGATAACTATTGTTCAATATTACTTAAATGCATTTCCAACAGCTGCAGCAAGCTTAACAGTTTTTTTCATTTCTCATTTGACACTGCTTTGCAGACTTGCATACCTTGAAAGGAACTAATGACCCAGAGGTATCTACAAAACAACCCCAAGCAATGAGCAATGGGTAACTGTTACATGAACCTTTGACCTAATCAAATGCTAATCTTCAGGGGCAAGAAACAATCCAATAATTATAACTTCTTGGTTTTGCATATGCCTTTTATGAATATTTCTTCTCAGTAGTCCTCCATGTTACTGTTTACTTGGGTAAGGAGAAATACATACACTGAATCAGGGTCTGTAGAAGAAATATCTGTAAAATGTTCTGCCATCTCTTGGCTTTAAAAATCACTGAACTGTGGAATAGAACATTTAGTTGCCTCTAATTTTAACTCTCTTTCCCTTTATAGAATTCCGGTGTACAGATTAATTCAGGAAAGTGAAGTTAATATGGAAACAAAGACCTGTCATTGGCAAAAGATTTAGACCTGAGAGATTGTGGTTTGCTTAACGCTAATGTTGAATAAGTCACAAACGTGGTTCACACACCATAATAAAGCGCAAGCAAATCACATTTTGATCTAAATAAAAATATGAATCCACCAACCTTACACTAAACTTTAGCAGACATGATATAGAACTTTTTTTCATGCTTATGAAGTAGTGAATGCTGAAGCAAATATGCTTCTGTGCTTGTGTTGTAAATAACTGCATGTGTATCTTTTTCTGCAATTTTTAAGTGTCCAAACATATTTGAGTTCTTCCAAATGAGTCACAAGACCATATTTCCCAAGTCAGATGTTTCTGTTTAATGATGATGTCATCTTGCAAAATAAAATCTATATTTTGCCATAAATTAAAGTACCTGAACTATTCAGGGTACTCGTACTATCATCACAATGTGTTTGCCCATTTGTTTTTGTTTTAAAAACAATTTTTTTTTTTAGTCAGAAAAAAAATCTACCTACATCTTGACCAAAGTGTCTACAACATTGAAATTGTTACAGGCAATCCTATTCGAAATTAACTTAACCACTTAATGGAATTTGGAGTGGGATGAAACCAGAACATGCTTGGAAGATGAAGGAAAGGAGAATGCAAGGGAAGAGAGATCTGTTAAATAGTTTGGGATCCAACTGGTTTAAGCCTATTAATCTCAATATTAGGAGTTCAGGGTTCAGGTGAATGGGTTTTAGCTGAATTGGCAATCACTACAGATTTTTTGGTGTAAATATACATGAAGATCAGTCAGCCTCATAAATATGCAAGTTTTGCATTCTTCCATAGTTGAACTTTCAAACAATCTTCGAAGGCAGTTTAGATAGAATACATTTACAATTGTATAATTTGGAAGTCACCAAAGTGTGAAGGACAGTGGTCAGGTTGCTCTGTCTTAAGCAATGAGTGTAAAGTAGCATGGCGCAGAATTGTACTATTATTTGAATACAAGCTAATTAGACTGCCAGGTAAATATTCTGAAAGCACATTCTATTGCATTGTCTGGCTGCTTAATTTGAGTATTTTGCTTTTCTTAGGTGATTAGTTGAATGTTTTCCCAATGATTTTCTGTATAGAGAATCATCCAGAACAGAACCCCTCCCCACAAATGTCTCGTTTTGGTCAGCAGAGGCACCCCGGCGGCCCCGCAGGCCAGATTTATACACCCCAAGGGTTGGATTTGGCCAGCGGTCTTGAGTTTGACACCCCTGATGTAGAATATCAGCAGTTAATCTTGTTGGCTATTGCATTTTATATGTAATATTTTATTATTTCATTTCATTTTATTGCTTCATTTTATTTTTAATGGGAATTATATAATTAAGGTGAAACATTATCCATCCAGAGAACAGGATGATCCCAGCCCTGCTGTTTTTCCGTAAATTCTTAAAAAAATAACTCTGGCTCTGTGCCTAGTCCTGAGTATGTTCAGGAACTTGTTTTATGGTTAATTTAGTAATTAGGATGGGTGATTTATTCTCAGATCCTATGTATTTTAAGTTTTGTATCAGTTGTTTTTTATTTTTTAAAATTTTATTCACCACCATAGTCACTTGGTGTGATGGACAGCCACACAAAAACAAGCAAGCAAACAAACAAATGAATATTATGTGGCCTTGAAAAGTAAAGCTGGTGCAAAATGTGGTAGTATAGGCTTCTAAAAGGGCAATACATTGAATAGCCCTTCACTGGTTGTCAGCTTGCTTCCAGGTCCACTTAAAGTTGTTGGTTTTGACCTTTAAAGCCCTACATAGCAGGGGGCCAGGTATCTGAGAGATTGCCTCTCCAGTTATCTCTACCTGCCCCATCAGATCCAGCAGGAGAGGCATATGTAGTAAGATGGGAGTTCCATCTTACCATGGGACCCACCCCCTGGAACATCAACCCTTACCCTCCTGAGGGGAAGTTAGCCTCAACCCTGGGGAAAGCCCTTAAACTTCAGCAAGTTTTTGGATCTCCTGGTAATAGGGAACCTATGTGCTGGCTGTATTATCTATTATATATATGTTGGCTACCTCTGATCTATATATATTTTCCCTCTTGTGGTTTTTTTTTTGTTTATATTCATAGTTTTTAACTGATTTTGTAGAGTATTTTTATTAGGTGCCATCCAGAGTTACCTGCTGTGAGACAGGCAACCATATAAATTTGACAAGGCAATAAATTCTTCTGAAAAGTTCCAATTGTTTGGTTTTCCTGCTGCACTATCATTTCTGAGGCTTAGTTCCATTTTTACCATATTGAACTTTCATTCAGTAAAGATTTATTGGCAGCTAATGGCCAAAAGAAGAAATTTGAGCTGAACTAATAATGCTTTGGTAATGAAATGAGCCTTTTTTGTTTGAAAGATTGTGATGTATACCAAAGAAAGACATAGCTAGTTGCAATGGCAATAATAAAAACTTTGCAACTTTGCATGCAGTGGCAGCCAGTAATTCAAGATCAAGGGACGGAAGTTGATAGCTTCCACTCTAAAGTTCAAGAATATTATTGGCATTTATTGGCATCACATGGAAAGTATTCATGTATTAGATTTAAACAGACATAAACCCAATTCAGATAATCTTTTACCTGATCCCAATCCCTTAATCCAGGGATGTCAAACTGGCGGCCCACGGGCCGGATGTGTCACACCTAGGCCATACCCACCCTGGCTCTGCAAAGGTAAATAACATTGTGAAACATATGATTTGATCAACTTTGCCTTAATCCTTGGCCTTTCACAAATATTCTGCAACATTCTAACATTGCCAATCAAGAAATATGGGAAATAAGACATGACTAGTGCTAGAATTGTGCCATTGCTGTAGAAAATCAGTTCAATATGAGTTGCATGTTGATAGGCTTAATTTGTGGCATACCTTTACATGTGTAAAGGGCCAGATGTATTAAATATTCTGGGTGTTCCTGTTTTGGGATCTCTATGATTTTAACTATTAGATTATCTCATTTTACTTGAATGATCTTCTGATCTACTGCTGCCCTCAAAGTTTCAAAGATACAATCTGATACCTTTTTGTAATACATTTTGCTGCATAAAGTTACAATAAATAACATGTTGAAGAGCTATAGCTTGAATTATGGAAAAGTCAAAAAGTTTATCTTGCTTGATTGCAGAGTGGTATCTCAATAACCAGAAAGATTGGCAAGGGTGAGCAAGTACTATATAGCAAATCGCCTTTTTCATTCCTTAGAAATTACTCTGTGTTCCTTCATTGTATTCCTTGTGATATCTTCAATAGCTGATAGAATCAGACATTTTCCATGCGTAATTTTCTGGATAAAAAAAAATGAAATGCTGTTGTTATGAGATATATCCCCATAGGCTCATAAGACCCGCCAAGAGCCTAATGTGATCTCCTGCAGAATTGCCAAATCACATGTTAGTCTTTCTCCAAAAGAGGTTGGAGGTAGCAATAGAATACATTTTTTCTCATAGGGTTTTTGTTCAGCCTTTCCAACTTCTAAGTACAGCTAGACTTAACAAAAAAGAACTGACAAGGAGATTGTTGGAATAGATGATATACAGTATTTTGATATTAACGATGCTCAAGGCAGCTAACAGATATAATATTAACACCATAAAACAATAATTAAATATGATTAAAGTTATACAGTTTAGGACACCAGCCTAGAAACCTGGAGACTTAAAGTTCTAGTACCACCTAAGGCATGAAAGTCACCTAGATGATTTGGGCCAGTCACTCTCAGCCCAAAGCTACCTCACAGGGCTGCTGTTGTACGAAAAATGGGAAGAAGAAGGAGTATTGCGTATGTTCACTGCCTTGAGTTATTTATAAAAATAATAAAGGCAGGATAAAAATACCTAATATTATTAAAAATATCAGTGACATTATGGCAGTATAATAACAATTATTTGCATGTACTGTATTAAATATATTTAATATAGTATGAGAAATATTACATAACATTATTTCTTTTAGCAGCTTCTCTCTTTCTTAAATTTGTCCAGTATTACAGTGTTTCTCAGCCCTTGGTGACTGTAAGAAGTGTGGAGTTCAATTCCCAGAATTCCCCAACCACCAGGGAATTCTGGAAATTGAAGTCTACACAACTGAAAGTTGCGGAAGTTAAGAAACACTACCAGGATGAAGCAACTGCATCCAAGATAGAGTTATTGGGTAACATATTTTTCAGTAGCTATCACTGAGGTTTATGTGCCAAATGAACCAAGACACTTAAATTAAGAGCTAAAATATACACTGATTCCACCACTCCCTGGGATCATGAGAACAAGGAATTTGGAACATGATTTATTTTCTTTCATAGAAGTTAATGATTGCATTTCGTTTGCAAACAAGAATCCTTTGTGAAGAGGATGGCTACATAATTCAACAAACTAATAAATAAATAAATAAATTTCTACGACAAAAATTAAGGCCAAATTCTTAGGTAATTCCCAAGCTGTGAAACAATACTGTGAAGTCCATTTGAGAACACATTAACTTCAGCAAAATGAGGCTGTAAACTGTTGGAAAAAGAAAAGGAGAATCTATGGTTCATTGCACTACAGTATTTCATTCCGGTTACCTAAACATGAATCAATGAGGCTACGCTACTTCTATTTAATCTCTTATCTTTAATAATTGCATAAAAGATAATATTATTTTCTTCACCACAGTAACACACAATTCTTTGGTTATAAAAAAATGCAGAATTTTTGCATTATATTGAACAATAAAATATACAGAATCTTCTTATTTTAAGTTTAAACTGCAGCCTACAGATTTCTGGGGCAATTATATGATTGTTCTGCCCAGTGCCTAAAATAAGATTCAGGCATGCATTTTCCAGTGAGAAGAATTTGGTTAGCAATTTCTATTCCCAACTGTTCTAGAACTGCTTGAAACCTTACAATGACTATTATTAATTACACAGCATTCAATCTAGCTGAAAGCTTTTATATTTCGTGACATAATCTACTGAAGTAAAGATTCCATTATCTTAACTAGGCAAATGATTTATAACCCTCTTCGGTATCACTTATGCACAATTTACATAGTAATCTTTATACACGAATAATAAGCAACCAGGCACATTACCTATTGTCTTTTCACCACAACATCTGCTTTTGTGATTTGGGGGCTAGCAAACAAAGCAGCACAATTTTATTTCCTTTTGTTTTATTATGATGGGATTAAATTCACTTGATTATGAACAAAGGGCATAATATTGGTCTCTTACATTTATTTCCAGTGAGCAAGAATATTCTCAGCTTATTACTTAATGTGACAGATCTACAATGTGACAAAGACCATATTTTTCCAAAATATTTCTCTATAAATTATAGTATAACTTACTTGAGACTTGATGCTGGTGATGGTAAATATGTTATAAATTTATTATGGCTAATCACTCCAAAAGACTCTGGATTGCATACATTGGACCAGAGGTGTCAAACCTGCAGCCCCAGGCTGCATCATGCTGTAGCCATGCCCACCTCACATTTAGCAAAGGGGGGGGGAGTTACAATACATCACATGATGACATGACAATGTGAGTTTGACACCTCTGCATTAGACTATACAATTAGAACAATTAAAAACATAACCCAAACTAAAAAGCCACAGAACTATAAAAAGTAATCCAGGATCTCAGAGACACACTAACCACAGTTCTGGGAACAATGCCAGGTCTTAAGGACCTTCCAGAAACTACAAGAGGAAAATAAATAGATAGATAGATAGATAGATAGATAGATAGATAGATAGATAGATAGATAGATAGATAGATGATATATAGGTCTTTGGTTATTTGGGTTTTGTCCCGCGTAAAATTAGAAGTGCCTTGGCAACGTTTTGACGAAGTCTCATTCGTCATCTTCAGGCTTTGTGCTTCCAGGAGCAATGTGAGATCTCGGCTTCCAGGAGCAATGTGAGATCTTTAACTGCCAGTTGGGGTTTGAGCTGATTGGATGGGAGCTTGGCTGTGTTCTGATTGCGTGGAGGTGTGTTCTGATTGGTTGGGTGTTTGTGTTTCATGTAAGGATAGTCATTCATCATGTTAGGGATTCGTTTATCAATAAGGGCAGGCTTCCAAATGGCTGGCAGGCGGGAGGTATCGTCCCGCCTGTTCATGCTGTGTGGGTGTTTTTCTATTTCGATGGCTTCTCTGATTATTCTGTTGTTAAAATGTTCAGCCTTGGCAATAGTTCTGGTCTTTTTAAAGTCAATTTTATGTCCTGTGGCTTTAAGATGTTGGACCAGGGAAGAAGTTGATTCCTCTTTTCTGATTGCGTTTTTGTGTTCTTCAATGCGTGCACTTATTCTTCTGTTGGTTTGTCCGATGTATGTGGTGGGTGCAGGTGGTGCATGGGATTTCATATACTCCTTGATTTTCTAACTCAATTTTGTCTTTGGGGTTTCTTAGGATGGTGGATATTTTTCGGTTTGTGCAGAATGCTGTCTTGATGTTGTGTTTGTGGAGGATTTTGTTGATTCTGTCTGTGGTGCCTTTTATGTATGGAAGTTTTCTTGTTCTCTGTCCTGGATTTTAGTGGGGGTTTCTTTTTGGATTAGGTTGGTGATCTTATTTCTTTGGAATCCATTGGATGTCAGTACATTAGTGAGAGTGTGTAGTTCAGTTTTTAAGTGTTGTTCATCAGCTAAGCGTTTTGTTCTGGAGATGAGTGTCTTGGCTACGGAGTTGATCTGGGCTGGGTGGTGGTGTGAGAGTGCGTGCAGATAGCGGTTAGTGTGTAGATGGTGTGTCCTAGGGAGCCATTAGATTTCCTGTAGACTAAGACATCCAGGAAGGGAAGTTGGTTGTTTACTTCTGTTTCCATGGTGAACTGTATTTTGGGGTGTAGGCTGTTGAGGTGTGTAAGGAAGTTGTCCAGTTGTTCTTTCCCATGTGGTCAGATTATGAAAGTGTCATCTACATATCAGAGCCAGAGTTTGGGTTTGTGATCAGATTTTTCTAGAGCTTGGGTTTCAAAGTTTTCCATGTAGAGGTTGGCAATGACAGGTGAGAGGGGTGATCCCATGGGTGCTCCTTCTATCTGTTTGTATTTGTGTCCATTATAAATGAAGTATGTGTTGGATAGGCAGTGGTTGGTCAGATCAAGGATGTGTTTGTGGGGGTTATATTTGTTTTGGATAGCTGTCAAGGCTTCTTTGATTGGCACTTGGGTGAAGAGGGATACGACATCGAAGCTCATGAGTAGGTCGCTGGGCTGTAAGTTTTGCTTCGTTATGATCTCTATGAACTGGAAAGAATTTTTTACATGTGAGGTGATGGAATCTGCATAGGGCTGTAGTTGTTTGGTGAGAAATTTGGCTAGATTTTGTAGAGGTGAGCCTATGGAGCTGACTATGGGTCTAAGTGGAGTTCCTTCTTTGTGTATCTTGGGGAGACCATAGAGCTTAGGGCATCTGGATGATTTCTCTCTGGGAATGATTCTTTGCTGGATCTCTTCGCTGATGGGGGAGGCTTTTATTTTGGATCTAGTGGTTTTTTCCAGGTAGGTGGTGGGGTCCGTGTTTAGGGGTTTGTACGTGGAGTCTTAGAGTAGATTGGTTAATTTGGTTTGGTAGTCAGAAGTGTTCATACCCACCGTGGCATTGCCCTTGTCTGCTGGTAGGATTATTATGCTGGTGTCTTCTTTCAGGTTAAGTAGTGCTGTCTGTTCTTCTTTGGGAATAGATAGATAGATAGGTGGGTGGGTGGGTGGATGGGTGTTGTTGTTGCTGTGAAAGACTCCGGGCGGCTCACAATAAACAGGGAAAGGGAAATAAATAAGACAATACAAAGAATTTAAAAATGCACAACAATCACAATTGAGGCAGGGCTGGATATTTCAACAGCCCCCAGCCTGTCGGAACAGCCAGGACTTGGTAGCTTTACGGAAGGCCGGGGGGTTGCCAGCCGACATTGGCTGGCTGATGGAACCCGGAGAAGGCCAAGCCTGTGAGATCGAATCGGTCTTTGGGAGGTAATTGGCAGGAGGCAGTCTCTCAGGTGAATGGATATATATAAATCAAATCCCAGTAAGGGTATGGCTAGCTGATGAGAGCTAAATAGCTTGAAATAGATCTATACTAGTCTCCCTTTATTTATTTATCAGCACAAATACAACAAAATGTAACAAAAAGGCAACAGTAAAAATATTGGGTTTCTGCCTGGATGGTCTCTTGTGACGAGCCGAAGGACAGAGAATGGAAGTAGTGATCTTCCTCCCATATTTGGGCATACCAGGGGTTGTAAAAATCTAAAAATCTAATATATATATATATATATATATATATATATATATATATATATATATATATATATATATATATATATATATAAATAAATAAATAAAACAATCCCCCACCCCAATTTTTTCTAATCTACTACATATGATACATTTTGTCAGGCCTTGTGACGAGCCGAAGGACAGATGATGGAAGCAGTTAGCTTCCTCCCATAATTGGGGCTTACCAGGGGTTGTAAAAAAAATCTTAGATACCTTTCACCCTGGCTTCGCTGATAAACGGATAAGAGCCTGTGGCCTAATGGCTAAGATCTCTGCCTAGTATGCCTAGTGTGCAATATAGCCCAGGTTCAAATCCCAGTAAGGGTATGGCTAGCTGATGAGAGCTAAATAGCTTGAAATAGATCTATACTAGTCTCCCTTTATTTATTTATCAGCACAAATAAAAAAAAACCATATACACACACACACACACACACACACACACACACATATATATATATATATATACACATACATACATACACACACACACACACACACATACATACACACAGAGAGAGAGAGAGATAGACAGACAGACAGACAGAATGACAGAGAAGCCCCACTTCCTTAGTACCACAAGCTCACAGCTTTTAATTGAGTAGCAGAGCCACTCTACCCAAATGTACGTAATGGGCAAATATTGTTGGAGAAGGCGATCATGCAGATATCCAGTCCTTGGGCCATGAAACGCTTAATATGTGACAATCAGTACCTTGAATTGTACTCAGAACGAACTTACTGAATAATATGTCTAAGTTCATACTCCACATCATTACCAACAAATGGATGATAGAGAAATCAAGAGTTCTCAATAGAGACACAAATAACCAACTCAACTTGTAACATATGCAAAGACCCAGACTCTTCAAAACATCTATAATGCTGGGAAATGTGAAAGAAAAAGAGGAAATGCAGCAAGGATGGGCTTGATTATCGAGCAACATTGAGCTGGATGAGCTTGGTAATCGGAGCAACACTGGGAGATTAAAGGCCAAGTTGAGAACAGAACATCCTGTCCTGTCTATGTGGTTGCTAAGAATAATAAACATTGACTTGATGGCACATGGACATAAATGGAGTCAGTGTAGTGTGCTCGTAGTTGTGTTAGACAGGCAATGGGGATACTGAGTTTCAGGAACCACTCTGGGCCACAGAAACCCAGTGTGTGACTTTGGGCTGGTCATCATTCTCTCATCCAAATGTGGTGTGTGGTGTGTGGTGTGTGGTGTGTGGTGTGTGGTGTGTATACACACACGCCTCTATCTAGTTTCAAATACACTTTTTTAATGCTAGCAATTTAATTCTCAGGCAAAAGTAATTTATCCCTTTTCTTATGGCTTGCTATAAAATGTTAAGAGAGGGAGATTAAAAAGAAATAGCTAGAGAGCATTGTTCCATCTGCTTGGAGATGTGATTCCATATACTACTTATTTTGGCCACACATTAAATGCAATACAACTACCAAAATTTCTATTGTGGGAAGATGGCGACATTAAAAAAAAATTGTCCATGCCAGTATATTTAGTCAACTAAGATTTTAGCAGTTAACTAGGATTGAGTTTTCTTTCTTTTGTTTGCAGTGGGTCTTTATTTATTTTTTCTTTCTATCTCTGTGAAATATATCGTGGCATAAGCTATTTCTGTACTTTCAGGGCCATTAAGCAATAGTTTTCTTCTAAAGAGATAAATGCTTTTTGCAAGATAGCATTTCTGATCTGAAGATATATAGCCAGATGTCTCTTTTTTTTAAGGGCTTCTTTCTTCCTTTGCCATGATGAAAATCCGTCCTTCTTTTTGGGAAAGAGGCATACACATGGGTAGCAGATTTCAGGTTTGGATTTTCTTCCTTTAATCTGTAAATTAAAATTCATATGGGGAAGAGATGTAGGATGAATGTATATCAATATATACACAGTACTGGAAATGCCTGTGGAATCTTTTCATTTCACCCATCATTGGTTATCAAAATAGTTGGTTCTGCTGAATCCACTGGACTTGCACAATTCTGGGGAATAAATCACAGTTGATCAATTGCATTAAACAGCCTAAAAGGATTTTGCTTTGCTAAAGTTAAAAGTTACAAAGTTAGTCTGAGTTGCTGCTGGTAGGGAAAATCCTTTGATAACATGACACAGAAGAAATGTTTACAAGTCAATACAAAAAAATACTTATATTTTATTTATTTTACTTTCTTTTTTGTGACATGATGGAAGCTTGAAATCTCAAATCAGCAGCAAGAAACTTAATTTTTCAGATTTGCAATATATGTCAAGGGAAAGTACTGAAACTGTGTATTGAAGCAAGGTAAATATTATTTCATCTTAACATGAATGTAGTTCCTTTCTCCTTTTTTTTTTTGAATTACGTAGGAAACGAGATAAACCAAAAATCCACCAAAACAAAAAGGATGTGGTGTTATCTTCCGTCTGCTTCTCCTTCTACAGTGTCTAGTGAGATAGAGGCTACATTGTCTCTTCCTGTGGATTGATTGATTATTGGGAAGCTGAATTGTTTCTGTTGCCTTGATACTGAACTTTGGTGTTTTCCCCTCTTCCTTCAAACTCGACAAACTGTCCTGGTAACCCTGCAGCTGCTTGATGCTACAGTCTTCTTCCTCATCTTCCTCCCTCCCTCTTCTCTTTGCCATCCTTCTTGATACTGTTATTGTCTCCTACCCAGCCCATAGCTGAAACAGCTTCAAGTTGGCTGTTCCAGTTTTAAAGCAGCCTTTTTCTTCTCCAAATAGTTTTCACCAAGGATAAATCTAGTATGCTTCATCTATGATTGAGGACACAGTTAGAAGTTAGGATCTCCTTGGCTCTTCTTGGCCAATTTAGGCATCTTTGAATACAACTTCTCTCCAGTAGCTAAGAACTGCTTTCCAGGACCCTTTTGCTTTGGGGTGTAGGAGGGGCAGGATACCTGGTTTCTGCAGAAGAATCTACTCATGAAATGCTTAAATGGTAGTTTTTAAAGTACTTGCCAAGCCTCAATACAGGAATCGTACAATCAAGTATAAGTCTCTTCTGAAAGACTGCTAGATCTGTGATTTAAAACACATTTAGGGGTTTCATTTTGGTTTTTTGTGACAGAATAGTAGTTTTGTGATTCATAAGTCGGTTTAAACGGGGAAATAAGCAATCCCCCTGCCCCAGCTGTGTGCTGCTAGTGTTGGCACAACTTGCTGTATTACTGGATTTGTGACAAGCATTTCACGGGGTCATGCTTTTTACTGTTTTTTAATACCTTGATGGGAGAAAGGGTAGCACCATTTTGCCTACTTCGTTTAGACGTTAGCAACAGTTGTTGCCACGATGATGGCTGTTGTTATTACATGCTGGTTAATTACAAACTGCAGGTTTTTCATAACTGCTTTTGGGAATTGTGAACCATATGATTCGACCTGTATTCTTTGGTCACTCACCGCCAGCAGAGCCAATCTCTTGCAATACCTTTTAAGGATAAATTTTGATTGTTATTCTCGGTTTCTCTTTCTCAATCACAAACATGCGCGTGTGCGCGCACACACACACACACAAAACCTGCTTTGCCCCACTCCCAATCACCTGTCTGCTGGACTATTTTGAAATAAGAATTTAGAGCTGCTTGATCATGGGCCCAGAGAATAGATTATGCCAAGGAAAAACATCAGCCCCCTATCCATTCAGCTCTTCTTTCCAGTTACCAGTCTGTGATCGGCCAGCTGCTCTTTTCAAAGGGCTTTAGGCATATACAGACAGTCCTTGATTTACAACAGTCATTTAGTGGTCATTCAAAGTTACAACAGCACTGGGAAAGTAACTTATGACCATTTTTCACAGTTACAACTCTTGGAGTACCTCCATGATCATGTGATCAAAATTCAGATGCTTAACACCTCATTCATATTTATGACCGTTGCTATGTCGCAAGCTCATGTGATCACCTTTTGCAACCTTTTGACAAGCAAAATCAATAGGGAAGCCAGATTCACTTAATAACCGAGTTACTCCGTTATCAACTCCAGCGATTCACTTAATAACAGAGAAAAGAAAGGTTGTAAAATGAGACAAAACTAACTTAACAAGCATCTCACTTAACAACATAAATTTTGGGCTCAATTGTTGTAAGTCGTAAGTCATAAGTATTCAGAAGTGACACAGCAAACAGGTCAAACTTGATTTAGAGTTGTCCAAAACTGCATCGCCACATACCTATGCTGTAAAGGGATTAATGGGTAAACATAGGTTGCAGATGGCTATAAGACGGGACATGCTCATCTTCCAAATCCCAACTGTGTATTGTGCAGAAGTGCCTGTCCTGTGTGATGATTGGTTGATCTGACTTGCTGTTTTGTCCTTTGCTGTTTGAGTGCCCCCTAGCCATAAAACGAACATTTGCAACAGCTATTCCACTGTTTGTGAACAACAGGCGCCTACACTTTCTGACATGTTGTGATGGAGAAGTCTGATCCAGGCTTCACAGGGTTGCACTGAGTAGGAGGATTGGAAGGAGCGCCCTCCCACTTTATCTCAAGTACTTCTCTGTGTCTGTGACTTGTTAGTTGAACAACTTGAGGAGTAACCAAACCTGCCTTTTAAGAACAGCCATCTCCTTGAATGTAGCGTAACTGCAACGCTGCAAATTGAGGAGAACAGTAGCTGTTGGGGTTTTTTTGCTGACAGATGAGAGGTGGGGAAAGTCAGGGAAATCCACCTATGCCTTAATCTGTCCCTCAAGAGCTGCATAAGAAAAACTTGTCCCTCAAGAGCTGCATAAGGACAGCACTCTTCAGCTTCATTACCATTGCATAATAGAAATTGGCAATGTGGTAGCACAATTTCTGCTGGCAGCATACTTTCTCTGCTGCCTCAAGAACTGTGGGATAGCACTTTCACTCAACCATCTGGAGGAGCCCTTAGAGGAATTTGAACAGTCTAGCTGTGCTTATATGCAGAGCCAAACAAGTAGCCCACTGAAGGTGAGGAGAGAACAGTTTATGTTAAAAAAAGATGCTTGTGGATTTTCTGTCCCTGGTGCTAAAATCATTGGTCTAGTTTGGGCACTCTGCACCATGGCAGGACCCAATGCTTTTGTACAAAATAACATCCAAAAATGCTTTTATGTATCTATGAACAGCATATAAAATACATATATATGTCTACTGCTAGAACAGTAGTTGTCAAATTACAATTGCAAATTTATTTTAATGCAATCATGAGGTGATTTTAAAAGAAAATTGATTTAAGTACATATTTAATTTATTATATTATGGTTTTATTGTGTATTTATTATATATTTTATATTTTTTTCAAATATATAAAGCTTTGTCTTTGAGTGAGGCTGTATTTTGTTATACTGTCTGTAAAACAGACATGCTCCAATCAGTACAATATTCTAGCTACAAATTTATGTTGTCTTATTTTATTTAAAACACACACTGTATTATTATTATTATTATTATTATTATTATTATTATTATTATTATGTGGTTAATCTTTGGGGCTGGTTGGTAGCTCAGCAGCTTGAGTCCTAACCAAGGACCTAGGAACTGTTAAGGTAAAGTCGGAGGATATAAGCTGTTCCAAGTAGGGCGGTTTTTTGTAGAATCAGAATGTTCAAGTCTGATAAATTTAAAATTTCCAAATAGCAAGGTAGCCCTTTGGGTATTGCTCCAAGGGCTCCAATTATAATCGGGACAACACACAATTTCTTTTTCCACAGTCGCTCAACTTCAATTTGCAAGTCTGGGTACTTTGTGATTTTTTATTGCTGTTTAACTTCAATTCGTGCATCTCCAGGTATTGCAATGTCAATGAACCATGTTTTTTTCTTTTCAACTATTGTTATGTCAGGTGTGTTGTGGGCCAAGTGCTTGTCAGTCTGGATTCTGAAGTCCCACAAGATCTTGACTTTCTCATTCTCTAAACCTTATGAACCTGATGTTCCCAGTGGTTTTTGCTGTATTCAAATCCAAATCTTTGGCACAATTTCCAGTGAATGATCTTAGCAACGCATTCATGACATTGTAGGTAGTTAGTTTGTGAAATTTTGCTGCACCCACTGACCAAGTGGTCGACTGTCTCGTCTTTCTCATTACAGAGGCGACATTTGCTGTTGGTGGTAACATGTTGAATTTTTGCCTTCATGCAGTTTGGGGCTAAGGCTTGTTCTTGAGCTGCCAAAATAAACCCTTCTGTTTCTTTTTTCAGTGCTCCTGATCTTAACCAGTTCTAAGTTAACTTTTGGTCAGTTTTGTCTTCAATACTTTTCAAGTATTGGCTATGCATAGCTTTGTTTTTCCAATTTTCAGCTTGCTTCTCAATTACTTCTTTCTTGTATTCAGCTTTTGACTTAGTTGTCTTTAAAAGGCCTCCTTTAATTACTTCCTTAATCATTGGTTCTTCACTTTTCTGGATGTAATCATTCAAACTGTGTTTTTCTTCTTCCACAGTCTGTTTTACTTGTAGGAGTCCTCAACCACCCTCTGCTCTTGGTAGATATAATCGGTCAACATCCCTTTTAGGGTGCAAAGCATGATTCATTGTCATAAGCTTCCTTGTTTTTCTGTCCAAATTGTCCAACTCCATCTGGGTCCAGTCAATTATTCCTGCAGAGTATCGAATCACAGGGATAGCCCAGGTATTTATGGCTTTTATGACTTCTCCTTCATTCAATTTGGACTTTAATATCTTGCGAATTTGTCGAATGTACTTGACTGAAGTTAATTCCTTGACTTTATTATGCATTAAGTCAGAGGCCTCTAAAATCCCCAAGTACTTGTAGCCTTCTTCTGGTTTTACTGCCTTTATCATTTCTTCATTCTCAAGTTCTATTCCATCATCTTCTAGGACCTTGCCTGTTTTGGTTGCCATTGTTGCACATTTGTCAATTCCAAACTGCATACCAAGGTCTTGGCTAAATTCTTTTGTGCTTTCAATTAATGAATTCAGTTCAGCTTTTGTTTTACCAAACAGCTTCAAATCATTCATGTACACCAAGTGCGAGATTTTCAGTCCTTTCTTTGCAAGTTCATATCCACAGTTCATCTTCTTCAAAATGATTGTCAGTGGTAGCATTGAGAGTATAAAAAGTAGGGGTGAAAGGGAATCACCCTGGAAAATACCTCATTTAATTTCAACTTCACCCAGTACTTCTTCTATAAGCTTTGTTTTCCAGAGGTTCGTTGAAGTTTCCATTAATTTTTGTATGCTGCTGCTGATGCCAAAGATTTTCAGGCATTTCTTGATCCAGCTATGGGGAACTGAATCAAATGCTTTCTTATAGTCTATCCAAGCCATGAACAGGTTGGTTCATCTTTTCTTTGAATTCTTTAGGATTAGTTTGTCAATCAGCAGTTGATCCTTTGTTCCTCTTGAATTTTTGCAGCATCCTTTCTGTTCTACAGGAAGCAAGTTATTTCTTTCCAAGTATCCATAAATTTGGAAAGAAATAACTTTATTATTATTATACAATTGTATCACAGCGGCCAGTTGTTTCGCCGGATTTGGCATTGGTTACTAGTCGGGCCCCACCCAGGGGCCTAGGACGTCGTAACGTATTTTCGTAATATGCGTGCAGATCCAAGCAGTGCGGCTTTTTGCATTTGACTGATGGTGATTTTGTCAATTTTTAACTGTTTTAAATGTGCTTTTGGAATAGCATCCAGTGTGCCAATTACCACTGGAATTATCACTGCTGGTTTGTGCCATAGTCGTTGAATTTCGATTTTTAAGTCCTGGTATCTTGCGATTTTTTCATGTTCCTTCTCGGCGACCCTGCTATCACCTGGTATTGCGATGTCTATGATTGTGACCTTATTTTTCTCAACCAGCGTGATGTCTGGTGTATTATGCGCCAGTATTTTGTCCGTTTGTATACGGAAATCCCACAAGATCTTGACCATCTGATTTTCAGTGACTTTTTCAGGCTGATGTTCCCACCAGTTTGTTGCTGTTTTAATATTATAATTTTTGCACAAATTCCAATGGATGATTTGTGCTACTGAATTGTGCTGCAATTTATAATCAGTCTGCGTGATTTTTTTACAGCAGCTGAGTATGTGATCAACAGTTTCATCAGCTTCTTTGCAAAGTCTGCATTTGGCATCATCAGAGGATTTTTCGATTTTGGCCTTAATGGCATTTGTGCGGATAGCTTGTTCTTGCGCAGCCAGGATTAGTGACTCTGTTTCTTTCTTTAATGTACCTGTTGTTAACCATAACCAAGTTTGTTCACTGTCCACTTTATCTTTTATTTTTTCCAGAAATTGGCCATGCAGTGCTTTGTTCTGCCAACTCTCCATTCTTGATTTTATCACATCTTTTCTGTATTCTTGTTTTGTCTGTTGGGCCTTCAGTAGATTTTTGTTCTTTACTTTGATTAATAGATGTTCTTGACTTTCTTTTAAATAATCAGCCAGTGCATGTTTTTCTTCTTCAACTGTTTGCTTCACTTGTAATAATCCTCTGCCACCTGATTTTCGGGGCAGGTATAGTCTATCAGTATCACCACGTGGATGTAAACTGTAGTGCATTGTCATTAGTTTCCTGGTTTTTCGGTCCAAAAGATCCAAATCAGCTTGTGTCCAGTTAACTATACCAGCTGTGTATCTTATAACTGGTATTGCCCAGATATTTATGGCCTTGATTGTATTTCTACCATTCAATTTAGATTTCAAAATTTTCCTAACTCTGTTGGTGTACTCTTGCCTGACAATAGTTTTTACTTCTCCATGCTTGATGTTATCCAACTGCAGAATGCCTAAGTATTTGTAGGCTTCATTTTCTTTGCATTTAATTAATTGGCCATTGGGCATTTCAATTCCCTCACATGCAGTGATTTTGCCCCTTTTTATGGATACAGTGGCACATTTTTCCATGCCAAACTGCATTGAAATATCGGTGCTGAATACTCGGACTGTGTTTGTCAATGATTGGATTTCTATTTCTGACTTTCCATAGAGTTTCAAATCATCCATATATAGTAAATGCGAAATTTTTTCAGCTTCTTTGGCTGTTTGGTAGCCTAATTTCATTTTTTTTAAGATTACTGATAGTGGGATCATTGCGATGATGAAGAGTAGAGGTGAAAGTGAATCACCCTGGAAAATTCCGCGCTTGATATTAACCATTCCGTAGATCTCATTCCCTACTGCCAACTCAGTTCTCCATTGTTTCATCGCCTTTTCAGTAAAGGATGTAATATTTTTGCTAATGCCAGTTGTTTCTAAGCATTTTATGATCCAACTATGTGGCAGTGAGTCAAATGCCTTTTTGTAATCAATCCAGACCATATTCAAGTTCGTTTTTCTGTTCTTACAATTTTCTAATATCATTTTATCAATTAGAAGCTGATCTTTTGTGCCCCTGCTCCTTCTTTTGTTGCCTTTTTGCTCTACTGGCAAGATGTTGTTTGTTTCCAAATAATCCATCATGTTATCTGCAATAATGCCTGTGAGTAATTTGAAGGTTGTTGGCAAGCATGTTATTGGTCTGTAGTTTTCAGGTGTTGTTCCTTTAGTTGCATCTTTCTGAATCAAGTATGTTTTTCCAGTTGTCAACCATTCATCAATTTGGCCCTTTTGTAAAATTTCATTCAGTTGCCTGGCCAATATTGCATGTAAACTGGTCAGATATTTGAGCCAGAAACCATGTAATTGGTCCTTTCCAGGTGATGTCCAATTCTTTACCTTTTTAACTCGATTTTTGACCATCTCAGTTGTTATTTCTAATACTTGCATTTGTTTGTTGCCAATGCTTTTCTCAAAGTCATGTATCCACTTTGCTTCCTTGTTGTAGTCCTTTGCATTTTCCCACAATTCTTTCCAGAATTCAACTGTGGCCTGTTTTTCTGGTTTTTCACTTTTGGTGTCACCATTCACATTAAGACTTTGATAAAAACGCCGTTGGTCTGATCGAAATTGCTGATTTTGTTTATATTGGATGATTCGTGCCTCATATCTTTCAATTTTTCTAGCTGTTGCTGTTATCTGCTGTTTTACAATCTCTACAGCTTCATTGATGTTTCTTGTATCCAATCTATATCTTCCGATTAGCCGATCTATGATTTTGTTGTTTTTAAGCCGTTGCTCGTGCATGTTCTTTAAGTTACTAGCATCTGCGCTTAATTTTTTGATTTTTTGTTCTAAACGGATTTTCCACTTTGGCTTTGATGCTTTTTCTGTTGTGTGACTAGGTACTTTAATTTTAATGCCTAGTTCATTAGTGACTATTACAGCTGCGCTGTACATTAACTGGTTTGTTTCCAAGATGGATTCCGGTTCAATTGTTGAAAACACTGCATTAACCATTTTCATGATAGGGGCCAAAATTTTCTTAGGCACAGTTTTTAGTGATGGTAAACGTTGCCTTTCCTCATTAAGCAGAAAATGCTCCATGATCTTATCCTTCAATTCTTTTTGTTTTTGAGTTAGTTCATCAGTTGGTTCAGTGATAACTGGTTCTAGTGGTGGTGATGTTATTTCCTCCCCGAGAGCTTCTTCTGGGAGTTCTACTATAATGTCTTTAGTTGTGTCTTGAATATCCAGATATTAATATCAATATTATTATTATTATTATTTCTTTTATTCATTAATCATGAAAATTAGACAACTGAACATTTAAAGATGTCACAAATACCATTGACTGGTGCTAATGGTTGATACAAGTTGCTGCCAGCGTCCTAGATATCAATCAAGTAACTTTTTAAGATGTTTGATGTTCCGAGTAGCACAGTTTTTTGCAGTTCTGCTGCTGTTATTGCAGGAAGCTGCAATTTCTTGATGTATTTTATAAAATTCTTGGACATGGTACCAAGTGCCCTGATGACAATGGGTATCACTGTTACATGTTTAATCCATAGTCACATAGTTTCAATGGCCAGGTTGCAATATTTCATGATTTTTTCCAGTTCTTTTTCTTTGACTCTGGCATCTCCTGGTACCGCGATATCAATAAATTGTACATTTCAGTTTTCTCAACTGTGATATCTGGTGTGGTGTGCTTTTGTTGTTATTGTTGTTGTTGCTGTTGTTGTTAATAATCATAGTACAGATTATATTCCATTCTACTTATTTCTAAATTCCTCTTTCTTTGTATAAACTAAGATGTGATTTAAATTATTATCATTGTTTTATTTCTATATCAGTCTTTTTCTTAAAGGAAATCAAAAGTGGTGGGAGAACAGGGGAAAATCCAATAAAATAATAAAAGACAACAAATAAAACCAGCTATCCTAATGAAGATAATGAAAACAGTAAGTGTTGAAGATTTTTTTAAAAAATGATCAAAAATAGATGACATCGAAATGTGTATAGTTTGATTAGCTCTGCTGTCTAATACCAGCTGAAATCTTTTCATGGAACAACACACACATTCTTCTAACCAGGTCCATGTCCACTTTTGGAGCATGCCAAGGCCAGTCAAATCATTTAAAATGAACTTTGGTAGGAGAAATACTTTTTGAAAGATGGAATCTACCTATGTTTTCTTTGATCCTTTTAAATTTCATTCACATCTTATATTTTATATGTGAATGAAAGGGACATCTGCTTACAAATGTGTCTCCCATCATGATATGGCATAAAAAATTGTAGGAAAAAAATTGGAGGTAGGAGAGTTCTGAGACAGGCCACACATTTTAAAAAATGCCAATAAATTAAAATTGCATTGAATTGTCAATCCAGTTAAAGTTGACTTGAATCTTGTTTTGGGACTGACAGGAAACTGCCATCACACTTTTGGCAATAAAATGTTTTTAAAGAATAGAACTCTTCCTTGATGTTGTATCTCAAAGAAAAGGCAGAAGACAATTATATGGTAAATGTAATATGTAGTTTGGCTTCAACAGCCTAGGCCTAATGCATGTTTACCCAAACATCTTTCATGGACTTTTAGACAAGTGTACACTGGTAAATTATCAGATCTTTGTTGCTTATGTTTTAAGTCTGTAGTGTTTAACCGTTTAATCAGATGAGTTGATTAAAAGGCTTTTGATCCATAATATTCATTTGCTTATTTTGCCTTGAGAGTTTCCTCTTAGTTTAAGGAAGAACAAAATTCATTGCAGAAATGCTGGATAGACAGATTTTATTTTATTATTGTTTACAATTAAAATAAATATAAATTAACTTTCTTGTTGATAGATAAACATACCCTGTCAAACCAGGAAGTTGTTTAGGGACTGCTTATCAACTATAAAAGAGTAGTTTTAAAAAGTATACTGTAAATGTTATTTTTAATAACTATTCTTATAAATATATGTGGGAAAATTAAGAACAACTATTCATCCTTCTTTCTCATAGGAAGCAAATGATTGCTAAATGCATTTATTTAGCTGTTGTATTTATTTACTATTTTCTAAAATGCAGTTCCCTGACATGCTCTATAATGCAGACAGATATCAATAAATAATGCTTTTACTTTGAATTGTCTCCAACAATTGCTTTTTCAGAAGAAACTCTCATAAATGTATTTGAGTTGCAAATTAAAAACTGCAAATGATTGGTTGGTTAAACTTTTTAAAGCTTACGGCACAATATTCTCCTTTTCAGAGGAATTTGGGAAGAACTGATCTATTGATACAAATAAAGCTGCATAGCATTTATATTTGGTGCGTTATACCTTAGATAAGATGCTCAGCAGATTATTAACCTAGTTGTTCTAGGTATCATTCTAATCCCCTGTAGACATCAGGTGAATTTTTTTAATGCTGGGTTTAAAAATGAGTTCAGCAGAATTTTGTTTTTGCTGATAATGTATTTGTATTTTTAACACAGAGATGAGAGAACTGGAAAAAGAAGCTGTAGGCAAAGCACCAAGTACCTTTAGGAAATACACACCAATTTTACTACAATTGCCCTTGCGTAAGCGGTACAGAATTAACTTGAAGGACCAGACGATCTTGTCTCATGAATGTTATTCAAGTAAGACTGAAATTACTAAACTGCTTTTTTTGTACAAGCAGTTAGTATTTGGGTCAATGGCAAGAGAAATGATAGGGAAATGGCATGCAAGGTGGGTGTTAGAGGGGTTCAGAAGACTTTGAACTAAGAGATCAAGCTTTATCATTCTTAAATAGATGTTTTAGGTCTTGCCGAGGAATGATAGATGAATATCCCACGAATCTTATGCATTATCCCATTTCTTAGGTTAAATGTATTATCTGCATTTCCAATGTTGGAAAGTACTGATGAGATCCAAGGGATTTGGGAAAGCTATACATAAATCCAGTTCTGTTTTTCAGTTTGCTAGTGCTGTCCACTGCAAGGTCAGCTTCTGAGTATCCATCATTTTGCTCTCTATATAGTGCTTAAGTACAAAGATCCAGATTTAGTCACTTACATAAGACTGTGCATCACTATTCATCAGAAGGATACTATTAAAAGTGAAGTACAAGAAGTACCTTGCTAAAAATTATTGTATCAATTACATCACGCAGTGGGGCGAGGGAACAGCCCTGCAGATTTTGTAATGGCCTGAACTCCCTTATGCGAAAACAGCAAGATAGTTTTGTGATAAGGGACAACAGCATTTGTACCATACTGTGTTTGATGAGAAGAAATTGTCTCTCAAGATTTTGGCATTGCAGTTTGCTTTCATACTAGGACAAGTCAGGGCAGAAAGTTAACCTAGCTCTGAAAAACATTAGAAAACATGCTGCTTTCCCTCTCAAAAGATTCCCTCCTTGTACATTACAGTTAAACAATTATTTTATTAAAGGCATCTTTCTTACAGATATACAGGTCCCATGAGAAAATAAAATATCTGATTGGAAACCACATATTGGACTGCAATGATGGCTTCACTACTTTATTACATAAGACATTGAAGTACAGTATGATACAATACAAGTAGTCCTCAGCTTATGACCACAGTTGAACCCAAAATTTCTCTTGCTAAGCAAGACAGTTGTTAAGTGAGTTTTGTCCCAGTTTACGACCTTTCTTGCCACTTTTGTTAAGAAAATCAGGGCAGCTGTTAAGTTAGCCACGTGGTTGTTAAGTGAAACTGGGTCCCCCATTGACTTTGCTTGTTGGAAGCTTGCAAAAGGTGATTGCCTGACCCTGGGACACTGCAACAGTCATAAATATGAGTCAGCTGCCAGGCATCTGAATTTTGATTACTTGTACATAAGGATGCTGCAGTGGTTGTAAGTGTGAAAAACAGCCATAAGTCACTTTTTTCAGTGCCGTTGTAACTGAACAGTCACTAAATGAACTGTTGTAAGTTGAGGACCACCTATGTTGGTTATGTGTGAGGAACTGAACTCACTTTTGAAACACACAGTAAAGTGGAACAACAAAACTCTTCTGCCCTGGGTCATTTTTTCCAAGGCAGAGTTGACATTCCAAAAAGAATAGACTGGGTGCGGCAACAGGAAGGAGCAAAGGGAAGAGCCCTGGAGTTGATCCAGGAAAATAAAACATAGGAGAAACAGTCAGGAGAAGATATCCACAGTCTTCTTAACTTTGAAGCACTTTGTGTTCCTTACAGGAATGAAAGAAATTAGAATGCACATGTCTGACATACACATAGCTCCACAACATCAAGAAAATAGATAATGATAATCAGCTGTGGTCATTTTCCAGGTCAAAGCCTTAAAGGGAGCAGTTGCCCTTGGTTCCACCAGAGACATGATTCTAATTCATCTTTGCTAAAATAACTGGGCAGGACAAACTGTGGGGGAAAACTTCACTGTCGTGCAATGAGAAAAAAAAATGGGGCCCCCAATAAATATTCTTCTCCTGATCTTCTCAGAGGCTTAAAATGGTACTGCCCTGTATTTATAACAATGGGTACAAAGCCATTTGATCTTTTAATCCATGGGAATGTGATTTATTAGATAAGGGTGACTGTAGTTCAACGAAATATGGAGAGTCCTAGACTGTTTTAAAACTTTAATATATATATATATATATATATATATATATATATATATATATGTATGTATGTATGTATGTATGTATGTATGTATGTATGTATGTTATATTTATGCTGATAAATAAATAAAGGGAGACTAGTATAGATCTATTTCAAGCTATTTAGCTCTCATCAGCTAGCCATACCCAAGTTTTTGGGAATCGAACCTGTGCTCCATTGCCTCCCAGGCAGGGAGTTAACCATTTGAGCATATATATATATATATTGCGTTCTTACGTACTATTAGTGAAATAGAAGGCACTAATAAAACAGAGAATCTATTGTTATTTTCTGCATAACACTTTTGTAGATCACTCTAATGAATTTTATTTTTGTCCTGTCATAAGTTTCTATATGGGTATATCATCACTTTCTCTTCCATTTCCACTTTGCTACTTTTGAAGTTTAAGCGATGCATGAGATTACATTTACTTCAGATTTTTGGATCCTTGCTAAGACAATGTAATGAGATTTCTTATCAGTAAAACAATACTGTATACTGTATATCAGTAAAACAATACTGTATTGTGGGACACACCATCTCCCTAAAATAATACTTAGGAGAAAGTCCTGCTATTCATAAATGAGTAACTCAATGAAACATTTATTAACTGGATGTAAATCTTACAACAGTGAATGCAATTTCACTCCTGTGTGAAATTAGGACCTAACTGGAATGAAATGGACTGTTTAAGAAACATCAAATCTTTACCAAGATAAAACACATTTTCTTTAATCCGATGGCTGCATCTGAAAAGCTGATTCTATTTTTTGTCTGCAAGAACTATTGAGAATAACACTTTGGAAATTAAAATGTCTGAAAACTCTGTTTGTTACACTGGTCCACCTGGGTAATATTTTAAACAGTTCTGAAACCACATCATAGCTTATGGCTAAATTTATTTATAATAATAACCTTCCATTTGGGGATTTTCTTTAAATAAACCAGCGTTTGTCAAATCTAGTAACTTTAAGATGTATGGACTTCAACTCCCAGGATTGAAGATTCCCAGCTGGCTGGGAATTCTGGGAGTTGAAGTCCACATGTCTTAAAATTGCCAAATTTGATAAACACTGAAATAAACTTCGTGAGTACAGGTAGTCCTCAAATTAAAACCACAACTGAGCCCAACATTTCCATTGCTAAGCAAGACAGTTGTGTTAAATGTGTTTTTCTTCATTTTACAACCTTTCTTGCCAGAGTTGTAGGTGAATCACTGCTGTTGTTATGTTAGTAACATGGTTGTTAAGTGAACTGGTTTCCCCTTTGACTTTGTTTTTCAGAAGGTTACAAAAGGTGATCACATGACCTCATAAATACATGCCAGTTGTCAAGTGTGCAAATTTTGAACATGTGGTCACATGAGCACTTGATCACATGCAGAGTCATAAGTGTGAAATGGTCAGAAGTCACTTTTAGTACCATTGTAACTTTGAATAGTCACTAAACGAATGGTTATAAATGGATATTCAAAATTATATATTTCTATCTTTGAAAACAACATTGCTGTTCTTAGGTTAAGCATTTTAATGATATATGGCAGGTTTCGTAGATATAGAACTCAAACTGTCTTGCACACAAAAGCAAATATATCAGAAGGGTACTGTTTACCCACAGAGCTGCTGTGCTCTTTTGTTCTTTATATAACAGGATACTGAAAAAAACATTTCATTCAAATGAAGAATATTTGCAGCTCAGGGTTGACATGAGAAGTCCTTGCTGTTCTCTGAGCTTGCTTGTTTTCTTGCAGACGTTTCAGTATCCAAACTAGGTAACGTCATCAGTGCTAGGGAGGAGTGCAGAATATAAACTGACAGCAAACTCTACACCTCACTAGCACTGAGGATGTTACCTAGTTTTGGTAATGAAACATCTGCAAGAAAACAAGCAAGCTCAGAGAACACCAAGGGCCCCTCGTTTCATTCAAAATATTCGGGATGGTAGAGTACCTACAATAAAAGGAAGATTGATCCCACTTATTTTAACCTACAACTGCTATTGGGTCAAGATAAGTATCTCTAACTTGATCATAACTAATCAGGAGGCATTTTCTAATTCCCTCAGCACTGTCGAACTATTTACTAAGTCTGCATTACTATTACTATTAATCTTCTCATTGTTCCTATCACCCATCTCCTACCACTTTTGACTGTGTGATTGTAACTTTGTTGCTTACAATTTATATCGATTGTTTCCTAGTATGATTTGATTGCTTATAGGTAGCCGAGGTGGCGCAGTGGTTAAATGCAGCACTGCAGGCTACTTCAGCTGACTGCAGTTCTGCAGTTCAAATCTCACCGGCTCAGGGTTGACTCAGCCTTCCATCCTTTCGAGGTGGGTAAAATGAGGACCCGGATTGTTGTTGGGGGCGATATGCTGACTCTGTAAACCGCTTAGAGAGGGCTGAAAGCCCTATGAAGCGGTATATAAGTCTAACTGCTATTGCTATTGCTATTGCTATTTGTACCCTATAACTATCATTGACTGTTGTAGTTTATGATTGACAAATGTATCTTTTCTTTTTATGTACACTGAGAGCATTTGCACCAAAGACAAATTCCTTGTGTGTCCAATCACACTTGGACAATAAAGAATTCTATTCTATTCTATTCTATTCTACTCTACTCTACTCTATTCTATTCCAGGGTTCAGCAATTCCAGCTTCTCCTGAAAGTGGGGTACAGGAATGTAACCACCTTACCCCTTCCACTGAATCTTGCCAAATGCCTATTACAGTCCTAAATGTCCCAAGATGTCATCCATATTCATGACAGTATGGTAATGTGGCTATCCTTCAATGCTATCCTTAGCATTGCAGGAAGTGCCTATCACAACTTACCCATTGGCCAAAAAAAAAAAAGTAAATCATTTTCTTTTGCTGCTATTTAAGTCCTATTGCTTCACTAAGTAATTTAAATGTAGGTGTAAAAGTAACTAAATTAAAAAGTAAACAAACAATGCAAGCAGTGTTGGGCATAGATAGTTGTTCCCGTGTGACCCCATTGCTTTGCAGAGCTGTAACGGTTACTAGTTAGCTACCAGATTTATATCAAGGTGCTGGTATTCAGCTATACACACGCCTACAGTTTGGTTATTTGAGGGATTACCTGTCTCTGATTTTTTACGCCCATGAAGTGTGATCAGACAGAGCAGTCATATTATGGGCCCCATCAATTAATCAGTGCTATCTTGTGGGGCTTGCCTTCTTTCTATCATTCCCCATGCCTGCCCCCAGGAATGATTCCCCCACTCCGATCCAGATGGCTCCCACTCTGATGATTATTCAAAGCTATTAAAAAGCTGAATATGGTCCTGGCCTTTGGAGTAGAGTAAAATAAATTCAAATATTCTGCTGAATAGATTTTTGGGGGGGTTGGGGGGGGGAGATTGGCTATATGTTCTTTTGGGCGTCATTCATAATTCCTTTTTTTTGTCTTTTGAATTTTACATTTTTATATTTTTAATTGCATGCTGGCCAGAGTCCTTGGGAGTCAGGCAGCCTATAAAACACATAAATAAAAATAAACAATGCTTGGTTTCCAAAAAGCATGTGGAAACTCCTTTGAGCCCTCCATGTTGAAAAATGAAAATAAGTGACTTCTGATTGCTGAATATCCTCTTTTCATTCATAGAAAACTAGTTAAAATAAGCTATGAAACCTTGAAATAAATGGAGCATTTGACAAAAAGCAGGTGAGGGTTTGATGGAGTCTATTTTATCCCCAGCCATTTTTCTGGTTTGGATTTATATGCTGCAATATTGACTTTTTAGAATATTTTGGGGGAGTATTACACCCTGTTTTTTGTATTGATTTGGTTTACAACCTATCTTCGTACTCTGTAAGTAGTCAAGTCAGTTAAAAATGTAAAATATATAAATAATAGGATGATTAAAATATTCATTGTTTTAAAGATTTCAAAGATTAAAAGATTAAAATTAACACCCACATCATACTAAAATCATGTATTCATTAAAAACCTAGTCCAAATGCCCTAAAGACTTGAGGATCAACCATAATAATCGAAAGGATGTGTTCCATGATCTGTGAGCACCTGAGTGTCATGCAGTAGAAACCCTGGCCTTTTGTATGCATTGACACCACATACATATACAAAGGTAAGTTGTAAATTTTAAACATTATTTAAAATAAAGTTGTTAACCAAAATTGGTATCTGTGACCAAGATGACAACCCTTACAAATCAATGATGGGCCAGTTCTACTTCAAGAAGGTATACTTGAAGGACCTGGGAACCAAGTCATGAAGGGGTTTATAGAATAAAAGCAGCACTTTGAACTGTACTCAAATTAGGAGACATGCAGTATCCCTAAGCAACTATTATATGCTTGTATTGGGTCTAATCTACCAGGAAACAGGCCATTGCATTTTCCAGGTAATCTTCTGCATAGCGGTGCTATAATTTGTTCTTGAGTTGTTGACCACATAACTGTAGTCTAAAGTTGCCCTATGTTCTACTCTTGCTTAAGCTGAAGCTTCACAGCCATAGCATGTTTATATAAGAAGTCCCAAGTTCTTGAAGAACACAGAAATCAAACTTTCCATGTAGAGCCAAGGTGGCGCAGTGGTTAAATGCAGCACTGCAGGCTACTGCTAGATCAGCAGTTCAGCGGTTCAAATCTCACCGGCTCAGGGTTGACTCAGCCTTCCATCCTTCCGAGGTGGGTAAAATGAGGACCCAGATTGTTGGGGGCAATATGCTGACTCTCTGTAAACCGCTTAGAGAGGCCTGAAAGGCCTATGAAGCGGTATATAAGTCTACTGCTATGTATCAATCAAACCATCCAGTGGCTTAAATGTTAGATTATCAGCACCTTCTTGACCTCCCTTAGGCTGATTGGCTGGCTGACTTTTGAGCTCTCTCTTAGCTCTAGATGGAGAAGTAAGAATTAATTTATTTATTTATTTATTTATTTATTTATTTATTTATTTATTTCATCTATCTATCAATCACTCTATCTACTCACTCTGGATTAGCATAGTAGTTTATGATATATAATCTTCAATGAACCTTCTTACAATGGATTGTTTCTGTCAGAGGTGTGTGTGTGTGTAGCTGTTATTTTTATTAGTTCTATTATTTCCCGTTTTAGTGCAGCATTCCCCATCTTTATGCCTTCCACATGAGTTGAGCAACGCCTATCATCCTAACCAGATGACATTTCACAGAATTAGGCCACCATCCTCTGGATTACTGCTGGAATCCAAATGAAACGTCCAACCGAAAGCATTGCTTGAACATATCTGGTGAAAAGAGATCATACCGGCAATTGGTAAAAAAAAACAAAAAAAACCCCTTCAGTGTACATCTTAAGTGGCCTTGAAGTGACTTGCCATCTTAAAAGCTGTTCTTAGAATAAAAGGAATCACTTAGGTATGCTCCTTATTATCTGCTAACCCTGGAATTTTGATTAGATTCTATCATTTCTGTACATGTATTTTACTGCTGTTTATTAAAAAGAAGTATTAGTACACAGTAAGGAAGAAATGTTAGTTTTGAAAAGGATTCACATTTGTGTGCATTTTTAAAATATCTCAACGGGCATTTTACTTTTGATTTAACTGGACAAGAAATAAAAGCTTATCACTTGGCTGATCTTATATGGTTGCAAAAAACTTAATATAAATTAATGGCCAGAAGAGACATATATAGGAAGTGCATTCAATTTTAGCTAAGAGAAGACATTTATATTTTATTAGATGAGATACTTTTATAATTCACAAATGGACTTTGTTCAAGCAGCCAAAGTGCTAACATTTCAGTGACCTTCAGTAAGGATGCTGAGACTCCTCCTCAAAACTATTCCATTTTCACTTTAGTATCCAGGAAAGATAATGGAAAATATAGCAAACAAAAGCAAATAAATATTAACACCATTTTTGTCTAGTGAGGAAGGGTGCATATGGTGAAACAGGAAAATTATCACCGAACATGGGCTAAAAATCTTGATTTAGCAAGAACAAGTTCATCCTGCAGCCTTCTGTTATTAGAACTGCAGCTTTTTTATAGGGATTGTCTGATGCTGGTGCTAAATTAAGAATAATTATATCTGCTTAGTAGTGTAGCTTGGGACTGAGGCTGATGAAATTTACTGAAAATTCTAATATCCAAAGGGTAGCTAAAATTATGTTAACCCAGTAATCCTTACTACTATTTAAGGAAATAAATGTCTTAATGTTGAATTTTAAATGCCAAGAATCAACCATATTTTTTTCTTCGTAGCATTTTCCCTTAAGCTCAGTGCCCCCCCCCCCATCAACTAAGAAGTGTTCTACTGGTTGACACTTGTCAACCGAGTCTGAGATTCTGGGCTGACAGAGAGAGTGACTGGTCCAAAGTCACCCAGCTGGCTTTCATAACAGAGGTGGACCTAGAATTCATAGTTTCCTGGTTTCTTTCTTTTTAATTATTATTATATTTTTATTTTTAAAATGCAAATAATACAAACATAGTACATATACATCTAAATACAAAAAAAAGAAAGAAAAGAAGGAAAAGGAAAAATTCTCTAATATTGCAGTACACCCCCACCCCCCAGAGACCCTGTTTTCCCCTTATATTTCTTTGTCTATTAACAACTAAAAGATATACAATATATTCCAATTGTGCCCTTTACCCCTCCAAAACAACATATATTCTTGAGTAGGTTTATTCCCTTTGCCTTCCACCAATGCTGATTTTATAAAATCCCTCCATATTTCATTATAATTGTTTATTTGATCATCCCTTTTTAAAATTTAATTTCATTGTTAATTTATCATTTGTTGCCATACTCCAAATTTCATTATACCACTCATTTCTTTGAATATCCCAATTCCATCCCCAATATTTAGCCATCACTAACCTAGCTGCCATTATCAAATTTACAATCAATTCCTTTTTTGTTTCATTTATATCTTGTTTTTCCACCAGCAACAGTAATGCAATTCTTGGTGACATGTCTAAGTTTACATTCAAGAGTGCTTTCATTTCTCTAAACACCATGTCCCATATTTTTCTGTGTACTATCACAATCCCACCACATATGTTTGCATGTTCCAACCTCTTTTTTGCACCTCCAACAAATATTTGTATATTTACCATCTATTTGAGGTACCGCTTCCATATCAGTTTATATCCATTTTCGTTAACTCTAACTGACATATTCTTACATATTTTTCTAGTTTCCTGGTTTCTAACCTGATGCCTTAACCACTAAACCAAAATGGCTCTCCAAGTATGAATAAATATCCTGATGGTGTATTCAGGCTTATATGGTCTAAGATGGCTGCCTGAGGAAAATATAGAAAAGGCAACGTCTATACTGATTAGTACAGGTAACCCTCGACTTATAACTATTTGTTTAGTGTCCATTCAAAATTACAAGGGATTTTAAAAAATGATATCACCTGTTTTCACATGTATGAATATTGCAGCATCCCTATGGTTGCATGATCAAAATCCAGACATTTGGCAGCTGACATATATTTATGACAGTTACACCATCCCGGGTCATGTAAGCTTCCCAGCTAGCTTCCGACAAGCAAAGTCAATGGGGAAAGCCAGCTTTGCTTCGTGACTACCTGATTCACTTAACAACTGCAATGACTTGCTTAAGAACTGTGGCAAAATAAGTTTAATTGGGGGCAAAATTCACTTAGCTGCTACTTTGTTTAGCGATGGAAATTTTGGGCTCAATTGCAGTCATAAGTCAAGGAGGCAGGGAAATATTCTTCATCACAGTTAATGCAATGCAAAACTGATGGGAGAAAATGGATGCTGTTAATCTGCCCAGGAAAATTTGGTTATTCTTCAGCCTAAAGGCCTTCAGGGTATGCTTACCTGCTGACTTTCATTCATGTCAATGTTAAAATGAAATACTCCGTACAATTTTACCTACGCAGTAGCTCCTGAAGTTGTATCTCTGGGAAAAAGATTGCATGCAGAATGATTGTCCATTCTGCAGATGCCTGAGGATAGAAGAACTTCCGTCCTGAACTCTGGATTTATCGCTGGACATTCAAAAGTCTCTGCAATGAAATCAGTTGTACTCAATGTGCAAACAACTCTTTCCTCTGACATGGTAACATGACTTTTAGAAGAGCAGGGTTGCTCCCTGCTGCTTGACTGCATGAACTATAAATCCTAGACAGAATTGTTTTTATTCAGAATTCATTTCATGTTACAAATACAAATAATAATAATAAAAACACTCTGCACGTTCATTACATTTAGTTATTCCAAAACTAGTAAGAAAGCACAAACCTGGGTTTTGCAAAACAACAACCCAGATGTGCAAATTGTATTGACTTTGTTCTGTTGATATGCAAGAAAAATTGAGATTTTCACACTTGGCATTTTCTTTCTTTTAACCTGAACATGTTACTTTAAACAAAATAACATACAGCTTATTTCCCTGTCCAAAACCAGGGAGCCAGTAAACGATTTTTTTCTGAGGCAGTAAATGATAAGCAGATATATATCTTGCAGCTATAATAATGTGGGCTATTTTTCTCTTCTCAGTGTACTACTTCACATATCCAGCACATATGTCAAGGTCTTTTCCTAGTCCTTTTCACTTATAATGAAAACTTCCCTCAGTAAAAATAGTCCCATTAAAAATAAAGGGGCATGAAAACACTAGGGACTAAAGAATAAATTGAATTTGTATGCGGTGGGATGTTGGAAATTAACCTAAAGAAAGCAAGAAAGAAGTACCGTAACTTAATTACATAGCTTTATATTTAAATGCAGAAATATTTGCTTCAAATTATTTCAACAACAGTAATCTGCGAGCTCTCATTTTTCCTTGAAACTAGTACAATCCTTTTGGGTTTTTAAAAAAAATATTGCCTAGTTCACAGGATTTTTGTTTTTCTTCCGTAGTCTTGATAAGCCTTTAAAGATGTTAATATGGATTAAATTGGAAGCCACGGTGCTGTAAGAGGAGGTAGCCTGCTGTGTAAATGCAAGAGAATTTCATCTCAGGAGAACAAGATTCATTTTCCAAGATGAAATTGCTTTGGCAGTGTCAGACTAATAGAGATGTTTGTTCCTTCCTATCACTACACTTGTTATGTGCTTGTGCATATCTGAACCTGACAGTGAATGTGCCCTTCAGAGAGCTTCTCTGATAATAGGAAAAAGTGGACAAGGAAAAGACAGGGCAAGGATTTCTTTGCACTCCAATTGCTGGATGTTTTGGAAGGGAAGTCAGCCTTTCCTTTTTCATCTTTCTGTCACTGATCTCCCGCCTGGGCGGCCCACCACATAGCCATGTCTCTCATGTCTCCCCCAGATTCAAATCTGTTAAATGGTTAAGCGCTGGCAAATAGGGTGGTGGGAATGTTATTGACAGACTGAAGGAAGAGTGGGAGTTGATTGCACATTGCTAAAAACCTGGGGAAAAGCCAGTATAATATAATTTCACTCTGGGAATCTATCTCTATGGCAACAAAGAACACTTTCTTTAAAAAACAAAGGTTCCAGTTCAAAAGTATTACTGAAGCATAATTAAAGTGCTGGTGGGATCTCTCTTTCTCTCTTTTAACTTGCTGGTTTATATCTGATACATTTAAATATGGAGAGGAAAAACCTGTTTATTGATCCAAGACATCAAACCTAGGATTTCTGCCAAAAAGTTTTCCTGTTTTAATGTTATTTATATAGGAGCCAGACTTAGCCTGCAAGCAGGACTGATGCTATCTTAAATTTATTTCTTCTAGACAGTTGTCCCCCCTCCCTCTTTTTGGCATGATCAAGAAATGTATAAACCAAAGGGTTTCTCAATCTGCCCTTCTCTTTCTTCTCTCTCTCCCTCTCCCCCCTCTCCCTCTCTCTCCACTCTCTCTCTCTCTCTCTCTCTCTCTCTCTCTCTCTCTCTCTCTCACACACACACACACACACACACACACGCAAACACACAAACTAATAGCTTGTCAATACCCAGTCAATAGCTCCACTTTATACTAAAGCCAAGAAAATATATTGAGCTGGAGTTTAGATTTAGAATATCTTTCAAATGAAGGACCATTCCTAGGAATAATAAATAATAATAGGAAGAATCAAAATGATAGTCATATCACTAGATAGTTTCAGAGGATCTTTAATTGACACCAATTATTATATTTCAAATCTACACGTACAATTCAGAGTGTTAAATAACAATATAGCAATGCATATACAGATTTTTCATTATCATGAGTAGGAATAACTCATAATCTATTGGCTTCACAGCAATAAACCAGTTCAAAGTTCATTCTATGTTACCTTTCTAATCAAAATTCACTTACACCTTGTTATTGCAAAATTCATAAAAACCAAATTATGAATAGTTGGAAAATATAGCCCATGATTTCCATGTGCAATTAAAATCAATTTTGTTGTATTTATTTTGTACAATGACAATAAAGACTATACTACACTATAAAACAGAAGAGAATAACAGAGTTGAAAGGGACCTTGGAGGTCTTCTAGTCCATCCCCCTGCTTAGGCAGGAAACCCTATACCATTTCAGACGAATAGATGTCTATCTTTTCTTAAAAACTTCCAGTGATTAGATCCATTATTTCCAAGAGAGCAGCTTTATTTGATAAAGATGGGGAATTCAACTAACCATGTAAACCATACCACAATGGCTTATCAATTCAAACCCATTCTTAAAAGAAAACATCTAAAAACATTGCAATCCAGATAAAAATAAGGACTGTGATATACTCTGTGCATTTGAAAATCTGCTCCTGAAGTTGGATGAGCTTTCAAAACCTTGTAGGAGACAGTGAAGGTTTCTCTTCCGCCTTCTTTCATGTTTATTTTAGAAAATTGTCTAGATCTAAATCACCTCTCCAAATGGATGGATTTTCATCCCACCCAGCCCAAAGTTTCTGATATTTCATTATTTTTTACAATGGAACAAACAATAGATAAAAAGTCATTTTTTAAAATTAAAAATGAATAACCAAACACCGGGTTACTCTCACTATGGCTACCCAAATATCTCTGAGAGTCCACAAGCAGGAGGTGAAGAGTATTACATCCTCAAACCCCCATAAATGTAACTTTATACTGTCTACTGCTGACCTCATCCCATTCCTAAGAGCTCAGTAGGGGTGTGCATAAGTGCACCAGCATGCCTAATGTCCCCGTTCTAATGTCCCCATTTATTTGTCCCCATTTCCTGTGTTCTTATTCATGTTTATTCTTATTCCTGTTATCTTGTACATGAGTGACAAACTAAGTAAAATAAAATAAAATAAAATAAAAAGTATTCATCTCCTTACAACTTGTATTTGAATACCTGCTTCTTCTAACCCAGAAAGAACACTGACTTGCCCTTGATGGACCTGCCATCCATGAATTTATAATCTTAATTGCCACTCCAAATTAATCATCATTACCATGCCTAATGGGGCTGGATTCTACATGTTAATTCCACAATTAACCCAAATTCCACAGGTTCATCGTGAAGAAGTGCTTCCTTTTGTCGGTTTTAAATCTTCCAATCAGTTTCTTACATGGTCCATAGTCTTACTATTTTCAGAGAGAGGGAGAGAAATTCCTGCTGTCCTATTTCTTAATTTCATGCCTGGTTTTATACATTCCAATCATGTTCCCTTTAATTGCCTTCCCCCCCCCCCCAAAATAGTCTCAAACAATCTATTCTTCTTTCATATGTAATATGGTCAGGATACCTGATAATTTGGTTGTCATCGTTAGCACTTTTTCCAATGGCTATTAATATCATGTATGAATTGCATATAGTACAACATACTCTGTACAGGTAGTCCTCAACTTATGACCACAATTAAATTCAGAATTTATATTGCTAAGTGAGAATATTTTTAAGTGAGTTTTGTCCCATTTTACGATTTTTTGCCACATTAGTTAAGTGAACCACTGCAGTTGTTAAACTAGTAATGTGGTTATTAAGTGAAGCTGGCTTCCCCATTGGCTTTGCTTGTCAGAAGATTGCAAAAGCTGATCACGTAACTGTGAAAAATGGTGATAAGTCACTTTTTCCAGTGCCGTTGTAATTTTGAACATCACTGAAGGAACTGTCGTAAGTCAAGGACTACCTGTACATAGTATACCACTGCTAGATACATAAAAAATATTGGCATTTTATTTGCAATCTCTTTCCTAATGGTCCCTAGCACAGCCTTTGCCTTTCTCCACTGGTGTAAACTGACTTGACATCTTTATATGTTTCTGTAATCCTTTTACAATTAGCTACAAACATATCAGACCACATTAATGTGAATATGAAGTTTTACTCAAATTGTGTCCTTTTATACTTATTTAAACTGAATTGCATTTGCAAATTTGCTGGCATTTGCTAGTTCAAAGAAGTTCTTCTGGTTCTCTTCATAGTCATTTTCAGTGTCTGTCATTCTAAATACTTTACTGCAAATTTGATCACTGCTTACTCATAAGTGAAGATCATTTGTGAGCAAGCAAAAAAAGCATGGGTTCCAGCATAGATCACTTACTTTCTCATGGACAAAACTGACCATTTTTTCCTACATATTTCATAAAATCTTTTTAACCATTTTTCCTTCTTTCTTTTTTTTAAATATTTTTTTTAACTTTTAATTTAAAACAAATACACCATCCTTCTTTACATGCTATAGAAAGTGTATCAGTTGGTTACAAAAAAAACTTTTGTGCATCTCTTCCACAGTCAACAAACATACTTCATATTAACTTAAGTATTTTAACTCAAATATTTATACATGTCACCATCATTATATCTCCATTTTCATTTGACTATAATTGTTAATGTCCTTCATCATAAAATATACCAAAGTTTAATACATAAACACATACTGGCCTTTCAATTACTATTTCTAAAATCCTCCACTAAATCCTTATGTCCTGTTCTAGCTAAACATCCATAATATTTAATAACAAAGTTTTCTAATTCTCCTTTCCAAATGACTGTTTAAGGTTTACATCCAGTTTCCTTATGTTATACCCATATCTATCAGTGACATGTGGTGAGGTTTATAGCTGGTGAGGCACTGACACAGGAGTTTCAAATTTTTTTAGACTTGTGGACTTCAACTCCCAGAATTCCACAGCCAGGCATGCTCAGTTCTGATTTAAAACGACAGCATTTTTCCCCCTTGCAAAATAGGTTTTGCTTCATTCTTTTTCTTCTCCATCCTCTCCTTACTCCCTCTCTCCCTCCCTCCCCCCTCTCTCAAACAGACACACGCACACAGGGAAGTTGGATCCCTCTCTCTCTCATTCACTCATTCTCAAACAAACACAAACACAGAAGTTGGCTTGGATATATTTTCCAATGGCTTGAAAGCAGCTCCTCTGCCATACCCCCCCTTCCCCTGTTGCCTTCAGATCCGAGCCTTTGATTGCAGGTGGAGCCACGTTGCCTTTTCAAACTTGTAATCAGTGAAGCTGGGCTTATATACTTTTATCCAGCTGTGTGTGTGTGTGTGTGTGTGTGTGTGTTTGAAAAGGCAACGTGGCTCTGCATGCAATCAAACTTTTTGAATTCCTCCCCCCTCCCCACACACGGACCTTTTCCAGCTGTTTCAGAGAGGATTTCAACTCTGCTCTTGCCTGCCATCATGAAAAGAAAAAAAAAAATGTAAAAGGAGAAAGGCAAGAGCTCTGAGTTCAGACTGAGCTAGTTGCTCCCAGAGAACTCTAAAAAGCCTCTAAAAATGCCCTCTACAGGAGGCGAGAGAACCACGTGCCTCCTTTGCATAAGGAATTTTTCGCCTTCTAACCCTTGCTTAACTCTGCTCAAGTGATCATAAAGATAGAGTAAAGGAGGCACGTGGTTCTCTCGCCTCCTCCTGCAGTTCAGCACTAAGCAGAGTCATCCACTATGACTCTGGCAGCAACTACCTCAGCCTTTTTTCCTTTTACATTTGTTTTTCTTTTTCATGATGACAGTGGTGAGACCCTGCCTCCCCTGACTGCACGTCCCTGATATGTATATATGCATTGTTATTCTTATCCCTCCTTTATTTGACTATATCCTGTATCATAACATTTCCCCCGTAATAATCAAAACTTTAATTGTATCTAACTTAGTTCTTTTATTATTGTTATGTGGTTAATCTTTAGTGAGATTCACAGCTTTGGGGCTGGTTGGTAGCTCAACAGCTTGAGTCCTAACCAAGGACCTAGGAACTGTTAAGGTAACATCGGAGGATATAAGCAGTTCCAAGTAGGGTGGTTTTTTGTAGAATCAGAATGTTCAAGTCTGATAAATTTAGAATTTCCAAATAGCGACGTAGCCTTTGGGTATTACTCCAAGGGCTCCAATTACAATTGGGACAACACACAATTTCTTTTTCCACAGTCCCTCCACTTCAATTTGCAAGTCCTAGTACTTTGTGATTTTTTCTTGCTGTTTATCTTCAATTCATGCATCTCCAGGTATTGCGATGTCAATGAACCATACCTTTTTCTTTTCAACTATTGTTATGTCAGGTGTGTTGTGGGCCAAGTACCTGTCAGTCTGGATTCTGAAGTCCCACAAGATCTTGACCTTCTCATTCTCTAAAACCTTCTCAACCTGATGGTCCCAGTGGTTTTGAAAATTCAAGTAATGTTACTTGTTGGGTTGGAGTGGTCATCTCTGTCTTTATCAAAAGGTTACATCCAACACATCTGGAGGAAAGCAGGCCAGCTGCCTTCTGCACTGGTAAGATAAAAATAATGTGTTTAATTGAAGGTGCTAGTGCATTTCATTTGAAGAACTATGAAATTCACGTCTACATCTCTTTAACATGCAAAGCAGAGGTAAAACCTTTTGGGCTCAAAGAATATAGCAAAACAGAAATAGTCTAAATAGGAGGCGGGGCTTGATGTCACAATGACACAACATGCAATCTTGGGTCTCCAGGATTGCTGTCGATATCTCTGTTTCTGGACGGTCCTTTTGGACCTAAACTATTCTGAAGGAACAGTGATAGAGAAGAGCACGTCCTGCTGATCTCAGGGGCATCGCAAAGCCCCTGATTGATCCAGGAGAAACCTCTTTTTGCCAGCTACAAGAGAAGCAAAAAAAATGGCTGCCGAAGGTTGGGACAAGCCTCTGAAACAGAAGCAGTACAGGAGTGTGTTGAATTGATGAGAAATTTTTTTATTATTAGGGAAGGGAAAACCCAAAAGAATTGGAATTTAAAATAAAATTGAAGACAGAAGAAAGTAAGCGGCGAATTAACTCTGGTCTAAGATGATTGTGTTATCTTTTCCACCTTAACTTTGTTTGTTTTCTATAGATGGACTCTTTATAAATGCCTCTTACTTTTAAACTGGACTTTTTCCCCCTTCTTCCTCTATACTTTCTCCATTTTTTGTATTCATGGATTAAAAGCTTCTTCTCTTGTAAGGCTTGGATGGAACATAATTTTTACACTTTTTTTTCTTTTCCTCTCTTGCAACTTGGTGCTTACAGAGAGGCAGAAACAGATGGAAAAGAGCTAACACTGCCATCTAGTGGCTGGAGGCTTGGCAATATCTGATAAAGCTATAAGCTTTGTTTACTGGAAGGCTCAGTGGAAAACATTTTGTTGATACAGGTGTTCCTTTGAAGGAAAGAGAAAGCTTTGATTTGGAAAACTCCACTGAATTTGTTTGACCTAAAAAGTCTCGGATGTTTTGGCAGTATTTATAACCTGGAAAATGACACAACGTGAAGAAGAAAAGGAACTAACTTTGCAAAGAATTTTCTTAGAAATTCAAAAAGTTTTAATAATTACAGAGAGAATTGAAAAGAGACTTGAAATTATAGAGCAAAATACAGAAAGTACGGGGACAGAGGACCCCGTACTCTGTTTGAGGACAGAGCTGAAAAAATAACAGAAACGTATGAAAGTGATAAGAATATTGTTGACACTGACAGCAAACTGAGAGTGGAGGGAAATGACAAGTGTGAAATACGGAAAGGAGAAATTGATGAATCGGATCTTCATTTTAGATGTCAGAAAATAGATGAAGAAAGGAGAGAAAATTTGGCAGAAATAATGAGAGTAATCTCGGAAAAAGCACTGATAACAAAAGTGAAGCTGATAAAAAGAGCAGATAAAGGGTTTTGAATTCTTAGAAGATATGCAATGAAGAACAAGTTCTTAAGAGAAGTCCACATAAGACTTATCAAGAAAACATTTAGAATACAGACTTTACAAATGGCAAAAGATATTGGACTACACTATCTCTGGAAGGATAAGGACGATGAACTGAAATGTCACAATAAATTTTAGTTAAATGTAGTTAAATTTTGAGTGCTATGTAATAATAGCTATAGTCAAATAAATGATTAATAATGATAACAAAGCATTTATATATATTAGATTGATAATATGAAATTTTATACAATACTGTAAGTGAGGATATGGAGATGATGTTGAAAAGCCTTTTTACAAAAGTTAAAATTTTATATAGAATAGAATATAAAGATGTAATATCATTGGATGATTTCAGGATGATGTAATAAAATGTCATAATATAAATTTACTTTAAATTTAATATGCTTTATGTTGAAAGGATGTAATAATAGCTAGGCTTAATGTTTAATAATTATATCAATTTGTATATAAGTATATTAGATTGATGATACTAATAATAGTGGGAGATGGAATTGAAAATTATTAGAGAATGTTATCAGTGCTAAAATAATAGAATGATGACACAGTCAATTAAATGATTAATAATGATAACAAAACATTTATATGTACTAGATTGGTAATATGAAATCTTATACTGTAAGTGGGGATCATGAAGATGATATTGAAAAGCCTTTTTATAAAAGCTAAACAATTCTATATAGAATAGATTATAAAGATGTAATATCAGTGGATGATTTCAGGATAATGTAATAAAATGTTATAATACAAACTTACTTTAAATTTAATATGCCTTATCTTGAAAGGATGTAATAACAGCTGGGCTTAATAGATGTTAAATAATTATAACAATTTGTATACATGTATATTAGATTGATGATACTAATAATGGGGAAAAACATGGAATTGGAAACTATTAGAGAATGTTATCAATGCTAAAATGATTGAATGACTTAGAATAGGAGGAAGCATAATAACAATGTATACAAAGAAATTCTGATTGTCAGTATGTAAATTTTGATAAAATTCAAGTGAGGACTACGGAAAGGACACAGAAAGACTTTGTAACCAATCGACACACTGTAATTGAAGAGGCTTTTATGTTATATGTGTTATGTGTCTGTTTGTATGAAAATAAAAAATTTATTTTAAAAAAAGAAATAGTCTAAATAAAAGGTAGCGGATGATCAGCTAGGCAGTCGTTGAATGAAGACCAAACCTTTTGGGATTCATTAAAACAGGTGCTTAGGTAGCCCCTCTGAAAGCTGAATGTCACACATGCACATTTGGAGGTCTCATTAAGTGCACTGGCTTGTAAAATTGCAGCTATTCCTTATTTGATTTTTGAGAGCTCTGTCAGCCGTTGTTTGTTGTTGTTGCTGTTACATTTGTATGCCACCCAACTTCGAAAGACTCTGGGTGTCTAAATATGCAACCATTTTCTTCGCTTACTAATAACAACAACTTCCTCATTATTTCTGTTAAAGGATGTCTGCAGGATGATGAATATTGGGCTGTGAGTCTTTTCCCTTCATGTCTGTGTGCAGTTTCATAGCACACATGCAAAAAGGAGTAGAGATCTTACCTTGTGATAGCAATAAAATTTTCGCCATTTGCCCCTCTCCCCACACATGCCTAAGACACTTGTGAATTGGTATAAATCATCAGCCATTCCATATCTGTTTTCGTCTTGTGAAATTGGATGCAGAGAGCCTAGTTGGGTGTGACCTTCTCAGAGTGTCTCACCTGGAATGTCCTTGACTTCCTTTCATTTAAGTTGACAGCTGTCACTTCAGTGACACTGGATCTTTTTAAAGAATACTTTTCTGCTTGAGTGTGCAATTTCCTCTTTCATTCTGTGAAAGGACAATATTGTATCTGATATTGTTTTATGATAGTCATGAGCTGCCCTGAGAGTTTTAGTAGTAGTTAGAGGATAGCATATCAATTGTTTCAGTAAACAAGTAAACAAATGCTTAGTTTAATCCGGATGACAACTGCAGAAGCAGCTTAAACAATTGTGCACTCATAACTGAAGCCCTGGCTGGAATGATAATTTCATTTATTCTATCATTTTCAATCACAGAAAGAGTTTTAAATGAAGCTGACAGTTTTTCTTGTAGACCAGAATAATAGAGGAAACCATACTTCTTGAAGAACAAAAAAGTGTTGTAAAAATCCCAGGAGCGATAGAATATCAGATTTTCCCCTCAGAGGCCACTCCAGGTTTGGAAGAGTCATCCACTGTTCAAAACCAAAACTGAATTAAAGGAGTCATTTCCAACTTGTTATCTTCTGGATGTGTTAGAACAGGGGCCTCCAAACTTTGGCAACTTTAAGACTTATGAACTTCAACTTGCCGAATTCTGGAACTTCTCAAGAGATATCTAGAAGCATGGCTGGCTGGGGGATTCTGAGAGTTGAAGTCCACAAGTCTTAAAGTTGCCAGGTTTGGAGACCCCTGTGATAGAAGATAATCTCTATTATCCCCACCGAATAGCCCCATAGTTGCTTTAATTATGGTCCACAATTCAATATGCATATCAGAGCTATATAATTAAACCCATCTCAGAATATTTATTTTGGTTAACTTTTATTTTTATGATGTTATATTGTATACCTCTATATCTTGGCATTCTTCATATGGTTTCATTCCCAAGATAACCAGGCTTTGATCCAGATCTTATAGCAATTGCAATAGAAATAGCACTTAGACCAGGGGTGGATTGCTGCCGGTTTTACTACTAGGTCGCAACCAGAGCTAAATGTGTGTGCGATGTTCAATGTAAATTGTTCTTCGTGCATGCACAGAAAAATTTACAGTGAACTGCGCAGGTGCAGTCACTAAAAACCAAAATGGCAGTGGCCTAGCGGCAGTGATGCAACCAATTGGCAGGCCTGGATTGCTGCCGGTTCTGTGACCCAGGCCTGAATTCCACTACCAGTTCAGCCGAACTGGGCTGAACCGGGAGCAACCCACCTCTGACGTATATACTGCTTCATAGTGCTTTATAGCACTCTCTGAGCAGTTTACAAATGACAGCATATTGATCCTAACAATCTGGGTCTTCATTTTACCAATCTTGGAAAGATGCAAGACTGAGTCAACCTTGAACCGGTCAGGATCGAACTCCTAGCTGTGGGCAGAGTTAGTCTGCAATACTACATTCTAACCACTGTATTACTATGTCTAGAAGCCCTTCCACCCTGCTCCTGGATTCACGTCCTAAACTTTCAATAAGTGTGTTCTCTCTACTGCCCTCCTATCTTCTTACTTTAATCCAACCACTGCTTCTTTCAGGAAGCCGATGGGGGAAGACAAGAATAGCACCAGATGTTCTACTCTTACCCATGTGTTTTTCTCCTCAACATCTTCTTTTCATGTCAAAGAGAAAAACCAAAGCACAACTAGCTACAGTTCTACAGTTTGCAAAACCATATTCACAGTGTTACTTTTGGAGAAGCAGCTGATTTAGAAATGGATTGATACCTATGTACTTCATACGTACTTCTCAAGCCACATAGTATAGAAAGACAGAGATATAGTGCTTATCTTTGATGTGAATGGAGGCAAAAATAATGGATATCTGCAGGGAGAAAATCTACTTTCCCAGGGATGGGAGCCTTTGGACTATTCATTTGAAGAATATTCAGGAGTATTGTGTGGACATTGTATGTGTTATGTATATCTGCATATGGTAGGACAGATGCCAACAGTCTTGATCACATAAATATGGCAATTCATCATAAATAACAATAATGTTCTCTTATGATGACATAATCCTGAGTGATATAGTACAAACAAGTGTTATAATTTGTAATTGAACAAAATTGATTATGGTTTGGCTCTTCTGCCCTTGCCAAAGGGATATATATGCATTCTAAAAATCTTTTATATGTCACCAATGAGTTCTTTAAAAAAATCATACCATGATTCTAGACTGCTAGAAATAGAGTTTGGCTGTTCTACATGTTAGATTCTGAAATGTGGAAGATGGAGATAGCTGAAAACTTCTAGCCTGTACTGCATTGTTTAGCAGACCAAACAATGATTCATTGAGTCAGTGAGATGGTTAGCAAAAGATTCATGATCGTTCCCATCTGTTGAAGAGCTGAGATGTCAGGAAGCAAAGAAATTGATATGTGATAGAAGAAAGTGGTCAGTTTCTTTAGAATTAAATCATCATGTAAGCATAGGAAATAGAAATCTTTCCTGCAGTAATCTAAAAGCTGGAAGATCATGAGATAAGCTAAAAGTTGAAGAGCCCCAACAAAGTGTACCCAAAGGAAGGAACAGACTTTTTAAAAAAAGATTAGCATGCAGATTTTTTTTAAAGGGCCAAAGGCATCAGATATTAAAATAGATTTTTATCCGAACATTAGCCTAAGTATTTACAGCTGTGTGAAAAAGCCCTGCATGCTTTCAGTTTTAAGCTGAATTTACATGTTTAATCAACTTTTCACTCATAGAAACCACACAAAATTAGTACTTTGATGAAAATTTATGTAGTCAGATTGAGATGCATAATTTTTATTAATATAACCAAAGTCTTTTAAAGGTTTTGAGTGAGTTTATGTGCTAAAACAAACACAACTTGAATTTTTAAGAATGCTAGGATCAAAAGTAGCCAATCAGCAGTGAGCTTTGGCTGACCAATAAAAATGCACAGAGGCTAAATCTGTGAGCCAATCAATGTTGTCAAACTCTCTGACTATGAATAGGCATGAAGAGTATTGATAAATTTAATTTAGCTCTGGCTGCAGGCAAGGATGTAGGTCTTTGCTTTCACCAATACTGAGCAGCGGCATTGCATCATGGTGTTTCATGAAGAGGGTTACTCCTGTACAGAAATAGCCAAGAGAATGAAATGCCATCGAACCACAGTGCCTAAAAAATACCAAATAACTGGTTCAGTTGATGACAGGCTCCGCTCTGGAAGACCAAGAAAGTCAACAAAATGGCAAGATCGGGCTCTGCAGTGCATTTCGATGGCTGACAGGAAGCTCACCTCACCTCAGATTACAAGAATTTGGGGTGAAACATGATGTAAAAGTGTGCACAAGCACAGTGTGTCGCAGACTGCTTGCCAGATGAGTCAAAGGCTGCAGGGCTCGAAGTAAACCTTTGCTCACAGATGCTCACTGCTCTTGTTGACGTGCGTGGACCAAGAAGTATGCCAAGTGGACCAACAAACAGTGGCCCATGGTCATCTTCAGTGGCAAGAGCAATTTCTACTTGACTGGGAATCAGTGTAATAAGTATGTCAGAAGATTTCCAGATGAAGAATTTAGGCCATACTGCCTGAATCTATCTGTGAAGCATCCATTGCACGTGATGATCTAGGGTTGTATCACTGCTTTTGGTATTGGTTGGATACAAATTGGGAAGGGAATCATGAATTCCAAGCAGTATGTTGAAGTCCTGGAAAAGACCATGCTTCCTTCAGCTCAGCAACTTGTAGGGAAGGACTTTTACTTCCAGGATAACAACGCTCCTTGTCATCGAACCAAGTCCGTCCAGCAGTGAATGGAGAAGCATGGTGTTCGACTCTTGGATTGGCAGCTCAGAGCCCATATTTGAACCCAATTGAGAACTTGTGGGCCAAGATTGGTTACAAAATAAACAAGAAGCATCCAAAGACCAAACAGGAGTTGATTGAATCCATTATTGCATCCTGGCATCACATTGTCACCAAAGATCACGTGCAAAGGCTTATACAGTCTATGCCGAAGTGATGCCACCTGGTGATAAACAATAAGGGCTGGCTAATTTCATATTAGTAACCATGTTTGGTTACCTAAACGGTCCTTTTCAGGGCCACAAACAATAAAAATGTTAACAAAACACTAGCATCGCCTTAGTAATTGCAACACATATGCCACTGGGTATGCATCAGTTAATCTGTTTTCATAGTCATTGTAAGCAAAATTCACAATCCCCATCCAAACAGTACCAAATTGCAAAAAGCTTATGCTTTTATCTTAAAAACCACTAATATTTATTTAAATATAACAATATTTGCATAGCAGTTAGCATAAAATATCATAAAATCAATGGCCTATCCAAAATATGTTATAAACCATAAACTGTAAAGCATGCAGGACTTTTTCACACAGCTGTGATTATTTTTCTATATGCTCCTTGCCACAAAACATGTTTGGTTTTCTCTGGAATCTATCTGATAAATTGTTATCTATTATCTAATAAATGTTATCTGTCTATAGAATCCAAGCAAGCTAAAATTAGGTTCCATGTTTTAGTCTTTCCATAGTAATCATTGTAGGATTGTAAAAAACATCAAATCTCCAGGCTTTTATTAAAAAAATGCACCCTCGCTCTTACTAAATTAAATTTCTCTCTTTGAAGACAGCAGTAACATTAGACAGCCATGCAACTTTCACCCCTCACAAGATGTTTACCAGTAATTCTAAAGGCAAAATTAGTTTATGCTGCTTGTGAAGCTTTTTTCTCTTTGCAATTGTCCTTGGCTTTAACTGAGGACATGGTCATGACAGACCATTTACTTTTACTGTGAAGTGAAAATTCATTTATTGTAGGCATACAGTAATTGGATAGGCAATATGCAACTTATAGAGACTGGAAATTAATAATCAGTTACTCAATGTTGAGTGCGTATATACACACTATGTCCTCAATCTCTGCAGCATTGCAAATACTTCCTACTCATAATAGGAAGCTTGGTTAAGTTTAAACAATTCATATTTAATCATGGCATCTTGCTGAAAACTTTGTTAAATAGCATTCCGAAAAACTTGGATATTTTTGTTTTGAGATATTTTTTAATTTGAAATGTGTGTTTATGACAGTTCATGTATTTCAGTGGGCCATGCTTACTCAAGGTAGCTACTGGATATCTTATGAGTTTCTATATTCCAGGTTGTTTGTGTAGCAGTTTTTTTAAAATTTTTGGTCCAGAGACAGTTGAACAAGAAACAGGGCCAAAGGAACAATATATTCTAACCTAACGTTAGATTCATAATTCCCACCCCCCTGCCATTTCCAAACCACCACTATTAATACAGGAGCTGCAGCTGAAGATTTACTCCAGAAACCATGATCTCTGGCTACATTCTAGAATGTGCAGATCTGGAAATCCCCATACATTAAATTAATAATTCTCTTTTGCAGTAATTGATTATATTAATGATGAGAAATCTGGAACCCAGATATACCCAGATATGTTTATACATGATAATAGCACAATTTGTCACACCCAAAAGTAATATACACACATGATTATAAATTATTATATATTATCTTAATAAATAAATACTGTGTTATAAATAGGGATAGGGACATAGTTCAGAGGTTCGAATCCCTAGTGCTACATAATGGAGTGAGATCCGTTATTTGTCCCAGCTTCTGCCAACCTAGCAGTTTGAAAGCATGCAAAAATGCAAGTAGAAAAATAGGAACTACTTTTAGTGGGAAGGTAATAGTGTTCTGTGTGCCTTCGGCGTTTAGTCATTCTGGCCACATGACCACGGAGATGTCTTCAAGCAGCATTGGCTCTTTGGCTTTGAAACAGAGATAAGTACCGCCCCTTATAGTCAGGAACAACTAGCACGCATGTGCAAGGGGAACCTTTACCTTTACCTAAATAGGGTTAAGATAATGGAGTTTGAAATTTCAGGTGTAGGTTTTATCTGATGAATTAATAGTTAGATTTCCCCAACTTGAAAACATTAGCATCATAGAATTTCAAATAAAAGAATTCACAGTTGCTGTGGACCCATATTTTGTGTTAAGAAATCCCTTTGCTGTTTGGTTGTCTGTGTTTTGATTATATGTATCACCAATACCATATTAACTACATTTTTTGGCAACAATATGTCTGTGACTATTAAAATGGAATAAGAGATAAACCCACACACAGAGATGTTCATATGTATTCCAAGAAAATCCCAAAATAATGAGATGCAAAGCGTAAAAACAAGCAAACAAAAGAAATTGGATAAAGAACACTCTGATAATAAAGACAATGTACAGTGCAAGAAATCAGGAGCCAGGATAGAGTTTATTTCATGCTACTTATAAACAAAAATCTGATCTATTAATGGTCAAGGCAAATAGGCGCTTCAAGATTGTGTGTGTGGGGGATTAGGTCTGTTATGGGGGCACAGAGATTCCGAACTGATGCATTTGACAAGAGAGAGCTTGCTCTTTGCATTTTGTATAGTATCAAGGCTACCTTAATCATCATGCATGCAGACTCTCTACTATTTTTCTGTTTGCCTCTGTTGTACCTTTCTTTATTAGAAGATTTAGTGGCTCTAAGAATATCGTTCCTCCCAGGATAACAACAGAAAGTTTACAGATGCTGACTTTTTAATCACAGCAGGTAACTTCCTTAACTGACTTTACTTATCCTTTGGATCTTCAGCATCAATCTGTAAGTACTTTTATTTTATTCTACTTACTTAGCTGTTGTGACTCAGCAGATGTTTGCTGTAAGTCTTTTCGGGATACAAGATTCAGTATGCAGCTGGGGCTTGTGGGAGGAAGTTTGGAGATAAAAGGACGGATGCTGCCACGCCCCAGTCGCTGGAGTCAGCGTCGTTCCTTCGTGCGTGCCTTGGTTTGTACAAGATTGTTTGATCATCAGTCGTGGTTTATGTAAGATTCACTTGGATAAGTGCTCTGTATGTCTGTAACCCTGATTCATAGAAACTTTGGAAGAAATGTTTTGCTTTCGTTTGTTCAAATTGAGTTGCCGTAAGAAAGATTTGTTTTCATTACGTTATCTGGTCAAAGACTGTATTTCTGTTATTTTTGGGCTCGAAGCCAGTCTGAGCTGAGAACTGATAAAGAAAAGTCCTTTTAAGTTGCCTGCCTGCGTTTGTTAACGAGCCGTGAAGGGGGGGACAGAACACTTAGCTATATTATTAGAGCTATACTTATGTTCTAAACATTGGCCATAAAAAATAAATTGGAATAGTATAAGCATGCTTGGGTCCTGCTTATAATTATTCTCCTACAATTGTTTAATATCACCTTTAACTACAATGAATCCCAAGGAGATAAATTAAAACAAAAACCACAAATGTTCTGATTTCAAGCTGCTTTTTAATTAGAACAACCATATATCAGTTGTACTAAAGGTATTAGTATTTATTAGTTGCACTAGTCTTATTCTATAATTTGTTCTACATAAAAGGCTTACGGCTATTTTAAGTAGTAAATAAATCCCATAAATATATACATACTAAAAATAAAGTTAAGCTGATAAGAAGTAAATTCTTCAAAACAGTTCAAACCAAAAGACTATTTTTGTCAAAAGAACCGTATACAGATTTGTTGTCAGCTTAGGATCAACCAGTGAAAATGTTCCTTTGATTCCTCAGAATGCAGAAAATTTAATTCCCGGATAACAACAATAGACAAGGTTTGCAGTTTACAATGCCAAGTCTCCGTAACAGCCAGTTTACTGAAAAGGATTCAAGACCATAATTATTATGCAATTTTCCAGAAGTATATTTAACTTGTCACTTCCAAGCTTCTCCCTTAAATGCTGACTCTGAATTTATAGGGCTAAACCAGGCAGTACATGGGTTCTACTCTTGCTTCAGTCCCACAGACGTTCACTGTAAAGCAAAATGTAATTAAAAATATTTTCCTCCCAAATCAGAGAAAATTGAATAAACCTTCTTAAATGTCAGAGTGAATGACACCATAGGTCTGTGATTGCGAACCTATGGCACATGTGCCACAAGTGACACACGGAGCCCTCTCTGCAGTCACGCGAGCGGTCACCCAGTTCAGCTCCACCCCGCATGCATGAGCACCTCACACCGGCCAGCTGATTTTTGGGTCTGCTGTGCATGTGGGAGATGCGCGTATATGCATGGGGGGAGAGGAGGGAGGTCACATGCACATGCATGGGGGGTGGGGATGAGTGTGGGACCCGTACCTCCCCATGCCCAGTTTTTTATTTAAGGAAGCCTGCTAGGCCCAAAACGGGTTGCAGGGGGTGCAGTAGGCACCCCCCCACCGTGCCCTGTTTTTGGTCCCAAGAGGCTTCAGGGAGGCCTGCTAGGCCCAAAACAGGGCATGGAAGGGTCACATGCATATGCAGGAGATGCAGGGGGTGCATATGCGGAGGGCGGGGAACATGGGCCATTGTGCGTGCTTGTGCAGAGTGTGGGGTGCATTGCATAATGGGTGTGGGCACACACGCGCTGTCATGCACGCACACGTGATTTCGGCATGCAAGGTTACCCATCACTTCCATAGGTGATGCCTATGTGAGGAAATTTCTTTTTCTTTCTTCCTTTTTTAGGTAGAGTTCTAAAATAAATGAATAAATATGAGGTGATTATGCTTCTTATTCAACAAAAAAAAAAGGAAGCAGGGGGAGAAGAAGCCATCATACTGTAGAGGGGGAACAAAAGTCTTTAGTATACCTTCTTCGGTCACCTTTATCTGATCTTGCATTTGTAAGCAATCTCATTTCAAGAAGACAAAACACCAGTGAGACAGAATACAAAAGGCATGTTTTCCTGAAGGATTTCCCTCTCCTTCCCTCCATATTATTAATGCATTTACTTGTACCGCAGAAGTATAAGGTGGCTGCAGGGTTAATTTGAGGTTGTGTGGCTGTTTTGCTATAACCTCCAGCCTCTGAACATATTGCATGGAACAAAACCACATGGGCTGCAGAGTTCTTCTTTTGGTCCAGATGAATAGGCATCACATGACAACACAGGGACTGTTGCCAGGCAGAATTAGGAAGGAAATACATTGTAATGGGCATAATCAAACACAGTTTTATATGTCCTAGTGATGGGAACAGCTTGTTTAGGCGTATGTGTTGTGTGAAGAATTGCTTTAAAAAGAAAAAATAAGTTCTGCAAAACTGCTCGTCTTTAAATAACTCCAGGAGGCACAGTGCCGCTTAATTCATCACTTATTTGTTTTCTCCCCTATTTCATTAAATGTGTTTCCTTGTACCTTTCAAGGATCCAGTTTTCCTAAAATGGTTTGCAACATAAATTGTATTAAGATTTTGTTGTACCTATTCAATAATAGCAAAAGCTTTTTCCTCAGTTTAAAAACTGAAGACAAGTGGGTTTTAAAGCACTTTTTCAACTAGCCACAGATGACCTTTAAAATAAAGATAACCTTTAAAAAAAATAGCCCGTTTCCTTTGGGTTGAAAATCCAAAGGGAGGCTTAAGCAGAAGGCTCTCTTAAGTCCCCACAAATCTTGTTGATCTTGGTGATAAACCAAGTTACTGACCTTTCATTTCTTTATTTTCCCAAATGGTTTCCCTATTCTTTAACCATACATCTTTGTCATTTTCCAAAATATAGAAGGAAACAAATATAGGCTGCTATTTCATTCCAACAGACTTCTCTCACTTGATGTTCTTCCAGTGTGTGAATGGTTAAACATAGTTTGCAGTTCCCATCAGTACTCACCAATAGGCCTATCTGGGATTGCAGTGCAAAAGGCTACACACATTGTGTCCCTTGAAATACAATCACCAATTCCATCAGACTGCCAGTAGAATCCTGTCCACTAAGATTTTTGATGGAAGCTATTCTAGACCAGGGGGTCCCAACTTGGCAGCTTCAAGACATGTGGACTTGCATAACCATAATGCCTCAGCCAGCATTTGGGGAGTTGTAATCCAAGTGTCTTAAAGAAGACCCTGTACTTGTGAGAATACGCTAGGAAGGAAGAGAGGAGGAGGAGGAGGGGGGGGGAGGAGGAGGAGCAGTCTTAAAGTTGCCAAGTTTGGGAATCTCTGCTCTAGACATCTCTTAAGAAGTTCAAGAAATGCATGACAATATATAAACAATAGAGGACTTTTATATGTCTGTTCTTTTTTTCCACGTGCAAAATCTACAGGCATAGCATATTCTTATAGCCAGAGGAAACAGTTACTTCACTGAGGTCTCCCAAAAAAATGATTCTTTCTTTAAGAGACATAATCATTTTAATGGAAATGGTACTGACTACTAATGTAATTAATGTAATTCCTTAAGAAGTTCTTTCTGTTACATTCGTAAGCCTGCTTTCATTAACTCTTTGCACCTCTCAGCAATGAGAGATTCCACCTCTTAGCAATGCTCACATGCACGTACACATTATGTTACCTCAAACACTTTACATATTTTCTAAGATATTGTGATGAGCAACAGTAGCAGTTTTGTGAGAATGTTCCAGAAAAAGAATCCTCCTGTGTGGGTATCTATGTTAGGCAATTCATCCCAGAAAACAGGTTAAAGGCAGGGTATAGAGAGACCTGTTTTTGCAAATTTCTACAAGTTAAGCATTTAAAGGAAAATTATGCTGCAGAGCCACATGCTCTGAAATCTGAGTTTAACACCTTTTAATGAGAAAATATGCTTTGATCTCACTTGTCATTTTTGTGTTGGAAAAAAAACCCCTTGCACTGCAAACTATGTTTCTTTCTTCCATATATACTTCAGTGCACACAAGATGTGCTCCAGTGACATTTCTCATAACAATAACACCTTCCTACCATTTGGCTGCCTGGGTTTAATTCCACATGACGTAGCAGTTTTTAACAGATGATTAGGCCATTTATGTGAGCATGGCCCCAAACCAGTGGTGGGTTTCAATTTTTTTTAGAACCTCTTCTGTAGGTGTGGCCTGCTTTGTGGGAGTGGCTTGCCAGCCATGTGACCCGGTGGGAGTAGTTTGCCAGCCATGTTACCGGGTGGGAGTGGCTTGCCAGCCATGTGACTGGGTGGGCGTGGCCAACTTGTAAAATGTGGTGAAACTTACTTAACAACGCTCTTGCTTAGCAACCAAAATGTTGGCTCAGAAACTCTGGCATTTGAAGCACGCAAGTCTTAAAGCTGTGAAGTTACAAGAGCCTTGCACCCCTAACCCTTTAGGAAAAAAAAAACCTCAGAGGTGTTCAAACTTGACAGCTTTAAGATTTGTGGACTTCAACTCCCAGAATTCCTCCTCTTGCTCTTCATCTTGATGATGTGCGGATGGGCGGCAGGGAAATTGGAATCGGTTCTAAACGGCACTGTAGTTTTGTGGAACCTCTTCTATAGAAGAGGTTAGAACTGGCAGGAACTCACTCCTGTCCCAAACAGTCCATGTGACCAACAGCTTTATTCATTGCATATTTTTAATTTTTAATTTATATCTTGCCATTGTTGTTTTTATAAATTACTTAAGAAGGTGGACATACCTAATGTTCCTTCCTCCTGCTGTTTTCCTCACAGCAACAGCAATCCTGTGAGATAGGTTCGACTGAAAGATGATGATTGGTGCAAAGTCACCCAACCATTTTCATGGTTAAGTGGGGCTAGAACTCACAATATCAAGATTTCTAGCCTGATGCCAAAACGACTAGACTAGTGATGGTGAACCTTTTTTGCCTTGGGTGCCAAAAGCCCGTGCATGTGTGCTACACCCATAATTTGGATTGGATTGGATTTATTGGATTTATATGCCGCCCTTCTCCCAAGGACTCAGGGCGGCGTACAACATTAAAAAAACACATATTACAAAAGTTAAAAAAATTAAATAGAATATCCCAAACAAACCCAATTAGGATTACCATGACATTTTTTAAAAAGAAAAATTCGATTGAAATTAACAGTGATCAATAATTTATTTTGTTTTGTTCAGGCCAGGCTGGCTTGCTGGAAAAGCCAACTTTTTAGGGCGCATCGGAAGGACCAGAAGTCAGGGATTATACGGAGCTCCGGGGGCAGTTCATTCCAGAGGGAATTTAATACCCCCACCATGCCCCCTGTGCATGCGCATGTGAGCCCTCCCCCCGCTCCCCTGTACATATGCGCACGGGGTTCTTGGAGCCTGGGGAGGCTGGGAATGGCCCATTTTCTGACTCCTGGTGGACCCTGTAGGTCTGTTTTTTGGCCTCCCCAGGCTCCAGAAGCTTTCTTGGACATTGAGAATGTCTAAGGGATAAACCATTGACAAAATATAATCATTTTTGCTTCTATGACCCATTCTTAACAGTGTGATAGGTAAGTAAGAAGGAGTAGATTTATTCTTTGTCTGCACCAGAGTTTTTCAACCTTGGCAAGCTGAAGATGTGTGGACTTATACTACCAGAACTCCTCAGTCAGCAAAGAGTTCTGTTCAGAGTTCCAGCGATTAAAAAAAAAATAGTGTGTGTGGGGGACATTTCAATCAAATTTTACTTAGCTTGCAATCTAGGGATACAAAAAGTTCTGCAAAGACTTAGCTGCAGTTTCCAAAATCCTTCCAAAAATAGCTACTGAACTTTAATTTGTAATGGGACCGAAAAGGAAAATTATTAAACAGATGGGGAATAATCCTCTTAAAAGCATTACTTGGTAACACTGAATTTCAATTAAATGAAAATATAAATTAAATGCAGACAAAGTTGTCCTCTTCCCCATTCAGTTTTTAAAATGTGGCTCTGGGTAAGCCACAGAAAAGAGAGTCTGTGCTCTAAAAAGATTGTGCATCCCTGTCTTTCATGTGACAGTTTTTTAAAAGACAATTTTGCACATCCTATTTGGAAATACTTTGAAAGGACAAACAGGCTGAGGAAGACTAGAATAATACTGTGGAAAAGAGTGAAACAATAACTGAACAGACATTTATTAAACAGCTAAATAGCTCACAATGTAATTAAGAAGTAGAAGACAATCTAATCAAATAGAAATTAAAGAGGAAACGTCTCAGACTTCCATATCCTCAACAAACAATCCCCATCTGCAAGATAAAACCACAAAAAGCCACATTTTTCAGGAAGCATGGCTCTAAATCTTCAGCATGCATGAAACAAAAAAAAGGGAATTGAAATGTTTCCCCCCCTTCTGACTTCAAAGTACTGTCCAAATGGAGCTGCAGTGTGGAATTTATTTTAGAGCAGGAGTGTTCAATCTTGGCAACTTTAAGACTTCTGGACTTCAACTCTCAGAATTCCCCAGACAGCCATGCTGGAGTTGAAGTCCAGAAGTCTTCAAATTGCCAAGGTTTAGAGCATTGTGTCCTTGGTAGAAGTCCTGCATGATATAGGCTGGAAGATTAGAAACTTTTGAGATTTCTACGGTACTTATGTATAGAGAATGGGATTATAGAGTTAATAGTATTATTAACATTTGCATTTGCTGGCTCAAAAATGCCTAGGACATAAGATGAACGTTACAGACAGGTCATGGGAAATGTCAACCCCACCTTTCCAGTCTGGCTTCTTATCCCATTACAGGGATGATGAAACTGATGGTGTAACAGATTGGTTTTATCTCCAATTGACCCATCTTCCAACTTAACCTCTGAGATTTTCAGGTAGGACTGGACTGTGTGTCTTTCAAAGTCTGGAAAGACACTGATAATTTCAACAATAAAATTGGCATCCACAATGCTAGCTGGCTAAATGGAAGAAGACCAGCTCTTGAGGTAGATTGTTATGATGAATTCTCATATTATGATGAGTTAAGGATTAGGAACACTAATTTGGCTTGCCCAGCTGTTATGTTGTTGGTGGCACAGTAAAATGAGACTTTCATAAGTAGTTTCTTCACTGAAAAATAAATTAGATATTGTAAATGGTTGGGTAACTGAGAGGAGTTTGGCTGAGAAAAGCAAACAAAGTTAGATCCTACTAGAACCCAGTAATCTCAGTACAGATGTAATAGAGTCAGACTTGAACTGGAATGAACTAAGCTATTTTCTAACAATAAAGCAATCTCATTTTCTAATTGGCTTGCAAACATTTAAAAGAGAAAAGACATAGTTTTCCAAGACATGTACAGCAATGGGCATGCAAACAGCAGAAAAGCTGTACCATGTAATTATAATTGGAATGTTTCTCTTCCACATTTTCACATCTTCAAAACTAAATGAGCACATTTCTCAAGGCAAAGCCAGACAACCTATTGAAAGAGGAACTTGGATTATGACCACTTCTACTTTCCTATGGACTAAAACAATTCAGTAGAAGAAACTAGTGTGTTTAATAAGAACAGCAACAACATTGAACATCTGGCTGACTGTGATGCTTAGATGCTGATAATGGATGATCTATATTTCTGAGCAAGGAAGGGATGAGGCAAGATGAACATTGTGACCCACACATTTATGGCTTCCTGCAGCATGTTATGGGGTCTTCCTTCTCCTTAGCTCTCCAGTTCTGGCTAACATAGCCTGGCACCCTGGCAGGTCTGCACTCTTATCTCTTTGCCTTTCTAAGCTTTCTGTCTGCCACAGGCTAAGTGGAAAGATACCCTGTTCTAGAAAAAAAATTAAAAACCGGTTCTCAGAAATTTGATTGGATTTTGCTGCCCGAGGGAGAATAGCAAATGTCAATTCTTTAAATCAAAATATATAATGTTCAAGGCCAGCCAATATTTTTTTTCCCATATAAACGTCTTACTAGTGCTTCCATGACACTTTGTGGCAGTTACTTCATTTTGCCTAATGATCAGGGGTCCATACGTGAAGAGTTGAATTAGCTATATTATTGCTCATCTTTTACATAAAAATCTTCCCAGACTGACAGTTTGCTTCTGTACCAGACTAGATAAGATTCAACAGCATTCAAGGGGGATAGTAGGTGTCAGGCCTTCCCCTCTTGTGCCTAAGTAAGGATTCCAGACTAATTCCCTACTTGACTTCTCCCCCCTGGATCGGCCAGTCTTTCTCTGACACACTAGTCTTGAATCTGAAGGTTCCCAAAAATGTGTTTTTGGAGTAAAGAATCATAGAGCAAAGAACCTGTCAACTGGTGAAGTGGATGGTATGGCACGCGCATGTATGTATGTATGTATGTATGTATGTATGTATGTATGTATGTATCAGTGGTGGGCTTCAAAATTTTTTAGAACCTCTTCTGTAGGTGTGGCCTGTTTTGTGGGAGTGACTTGCTGGCCATGTGATGGGATGGGAGTGGCTTGGCAGTCATGTGACTGGTTGGGTGTGGCCAACTTGTAAAATGTGGTGAAACTCACTTAACAATGCTCTTGCTTAGCAACCAAAATGTTGGCTCAGAAATTCTGGCATTTGAAGCACACAAGTCTTACAGCCGTCAAGTTACAAGACCCTTGCACCCCTAACTCTTTAGGAAAAACAACCCCGGGGGTGTTCAAACTTGACAGCTTTAAGACCTGTGGACATCAACTCCCAGAATTCCTCCTCCAGTCATGTTGGTTCAGGAACTCTGGCATTTAAGTGGGCAAGTCTTAAAGCTGTCAAGTTACAAGACCCTTGCACCCCTAACCCTTTAGAAAAAAACCCCAGGGGTGTTCAAATGTTGACAGCTTTAAGACTTTAAGGTTTAGATAGGACTCTTAGAGGCGGGCCAGGCGATTGGTGAGCCAGCCAATCAGTGTGTGGCAGGTGGGGCAAGTGTGGTGCGGATGGGCAGGTGGAGGGAGCTGGAACCAGTTCTAAACAGCACAGTAGATTTGTGGAATCTCTTCTATAGAAGAGGTTAGAACTGGCAGGAACTCACCCCTGGTATGTATGCATGCATGCATGCATACATACATCCCTTCATTACCTCCTCCTTGATCTGTCATCTAGTCTCATCACCTTCCCTAAACTCACTTTATATGAGAGGCCTCTAATCTTACCAGGAAGGTGAGCACTTTTGAAATTTTGAGAACACACTACTGTACATTGTAGATCCTTGCACATATGGCCCTCTGGCTGAGTTTGTCCATTCACAAAACAGTTAAAGCCTCAATATTAGGAATTTTATAGGGTGATACACTGGATGTGCAGAGTCCCTTGGCAGCCTAGTGCTTGGCTGCCTACAGAGATAAGTGCAAAGTTTGGTCTGTCCTGCCCTGACTGGTCATCCAATAGCAGGAAAACAACCAGCACTGCTCTCTGGAGTATTTATCAAGCACTTTGCTCTTAGAAGTGGCTGCATCAGTCACCTGTTTCCCTGCAACACGCAACCTTCAAGTTCATTGCATCCTTCTTTCAGAGTCCCCTAAAAGTGAGGCATATTTGCATGGGATGATATTTTCTTGCTATGATTTTTTTCAAATTTCTTCCCAATCTCACTTTCCAATGGCAAGTAAGCCTCTCCTGGGAAGATAATTGCTTAGAAGCTCCAGGAAGCAACAGCTTTTGCAGGCAGTCAAGAACTTATCACTAGCATATCAGAGAAAGACAGGATATGCCTGAATAGCTTGAAGTAGCAAAAGAATAAGGACTCAGCAAGGTGAGACAAACTGTTGGGTCAATTTGGAACAGCTGCCAGGCAGAATATTATTATGCATTTGTCTAACAAATAGCAAAGGCGACATGCCCTTCTATACTGAAAACAGATCTTTATTTGTAAGGCTATGGGAGAACAGGACAGTCTGTGTTCAAAAGCACCCTCTAATTGCACAGTGGTTGAAATGTAAAAAAATAAAAAAAGATTCAAAGTAGGAAAACATGAAACTTGGGGATTGCCTGTTAATGAGTTAGCAATTGGACAGCAGCATGAGTTGCATGCAGCTCCTTTGGTCATATCTTTCCTTGCTAGGGTGAAATGCACTGCATGTTTATTTCATTTGGATGACAAAGCTTGATCTTTGCATGTAAATGAGCAGTTTTTAAACAAATCAATATGTCCATCTGCTCAGCTAGGTGGCCTCAGTGAATGGTCTTGGCACATTGCCACAGAGGAAATAAATGGATGCAGCTCTGAATCTGGTCAAAGGAGATTTTACTTTCTAACCATTTTACTTCTCTTTCTCCTCCTCCTCCTCCTCCTCCTCCTCCTCCTCCTCCTCCTCCTCCTCCTCCTCCTCCTCCTCCTCCTCCTCTTCCTCCTCCTCCTCCTCCTCCTCCTCCTCCTCCTGTCAGTTTTAGAGAGAGGAGGGGGGGCAAAGTCATCCAGTTGGCTTTGTACAGGAGTCAAAGCCACAACAGTTCAGTAGCGACCATTCCAAGTTACAACCGCAGTGAAAAAAGTGACTTATTACCCTTTTTCACATTTGCAGCATCCCCATGATGATGTGATCAAAATTCAGATGCTTGGCAACTGGTTCATATTAATGACAGGTGCAGTGTCCTGGGGGAGGGGGTGTCACATTTTTAGGGTTTTTTCCCCCTTCCAATTTGGCATATATTGCAAGTGATGTACAGGTAGTCCTCAACGTACGACCACAATTGAGCTCCAAATTTATGCTGCAAAGTGACAAATTTGTTAAGTGAGTTTTGCCCCATTTTACGACATTTCTTGCCACGTTTGTTAAGTGAATCACTGCAGGTGTTAAATTGATAACCCCAGTGTTAAGTGGCTTCCCCATTGATCCACAGCCATTATAATTGTAAGTTAGTTGTCAAGCATCCAAATGTTAATCTTGTGACCTTGGGGATGCTGCAATGGTAATAAATCTGAAAAATGGTCATAAGTGCCTATTTTCAGTGCTGTTGTGACTTTGAATGGTCACTAAGTGAATTGTTGTAGGTTGAGAACTACCTGTACTTCAGTCCTTGATCCAGAGTGCTGATGGACAGAAAAGGATTCTGAAATGGTTTTAAACATAAACCTCTACCTTTAAAAAGCTATTGCAGTGAATATGTATTAGGATGAGGAGAATTTCCCACAGCAATTCTACTGGAGCAGCAATTGCTAAGCTGAATCATTTCCTTTCTGTCTCTTAGTATCAGATAGGGTCAGAAGGTTCAGCCTGTTTCCTAGCTACATGCAAAACTCACGTATTTTTATTTATTCATTTAATCAGTAAAAATCAACCCAGGCTACAAAAATCAGGCCTCGCCAAAGGAAGTGGTGAATGATGACTGCATCAGTTTGCGGATTCCAATTACATCATGCATAGAGCTATCCATATCACGAAAAGCCAATGCACAACCAGTGCCAAATTGTTATGGTGGAGATGTCAGACAGACACCATCATGATGTCACAGATCATCCTACAAAATGTGTACAGATAGTCCTCAACCTATAGCCACAATTGAGCCCAGTGTTTCTGTTAAGTGAGGCATTTGTTAAGTGAGTTTTGCCTCAATTTCCCACCTTCCTTCCCACCGTTGTTAAGTGCATCACTGCAAGTGTCAAGTTAGTAACATGGATGTTAAGTGAATCTGGCTTCTCCACTGACTTTGCTTGACAGAAGGTCGCAAAAGGGGATCACATGACCCCAATACATGGCAACTGTCATAAACACGAGTCATTTACTAAGCATCTGAGTTTTGATCATGTGACCATGGGGCTGCTGCAATGGTCATAAGTGTAAAAAACAGTCGTACCTCACTTTTTTCAGTGTGGTTGTAACTTTGAACAGTCACTTAATGAACTATTATAAATTGAGAATTATCTGTAATTATGCAATTATTACAAAATTGTATGACTTTCATCCTTTGTGCAGGACTCCCAATGTGCAAAACATACACGAAAAAAGAAATTTGGGTAGCTCTAGCCTATCAGCCTTTTGAGGGTAGCAAAGCAATTATGTATTAATTGGAAGTTCCAAGATGAGATGAAGGTTAAAGGTATAATTGGATAAGAAGAAGCAGGATGTGTTTGCATCTGAACTTAGACTGTAAATAAAGACTTCAGCTTAAAGTCACTCGTCTACAGGTAGTCCTCAACTTACAACCACAATTGAGCCCAAAACTTTTGTTGTTAAGTGAGACATTTGTTAAGTGAGTTTTGCCCCTTTCACAACCTTTCTTGCCCCAGTTGTTAAGTGAAACACTGCAGTTGATACGTAAGTTAGGAATCTGGTGGCTTCCCCATTGACTCTGTTTGTCAAAAGGTTGCTAAAGGGGATCGCATGACCTTGGGACTCAGCAACAGTCATAAGTGTGAACCATTGCCAAGCATCTGAATTTTGATCACATGGCCATGGGGATGCTACAAAGGTTGTAACTGTGCAAAAGGATCTTAAGTCTCTTTTTTCAGTGCCGTTGTAACTTTGAACGGGCACTAAATGAACTGTTGTAAATCGAGGACTACTCGTAATGACGTAATGTAGTGATAACGCTTGCTCCTCCTTGCAGATCCTCAAGTACCAGGAAGTGCAAGGTGGGTCTGTGAGTTGATGCCTGTGGCCAATTAATACAGGTGAAAAAACAGGTGAGTCTTTCATTGCCTGGACACGGCTGCCCTTTTCCATTACTACTCCTACAGATGGTCCTGATGTAGTGAGAGACTGAACATACAGACTGCAACATCATAGAGCAAGGTTGGTGACAAGGTTTCTCCCACTGATCTACAGTGTTATTGCTGATTTCTGGGCATATATCTTGCTTCAAATTACTTTTCTTGCTTTTTGAAGGTTGTTTTTTTTCCCCAGAAAAAAAGGTAGTTCTTCAGAAGGACGCTGCAGTAAATCTGAAAATGTACATAAATTCTTGCTAGGGCTTTAAAAATTCACAGCAGTTTCACAGGACATAACTCTGTATAACATGTTATGCTACTGTACTTTTTAATTCTGTCTGAAAATTCTAAAATCATTACTATGATTTATTTGGACTCTCCTCCCCCCCCCAAAAAAGATTAATGATTAATCTCCCATCCAAATTACATGGAATAAACACCTTATTTCATTAATTTGATCTCTAGATCATTTCAAATCAGTGGGCAATTTTTTCCAGTGCAGTTAATTTGCAATTTGCAGATAGGTGTGAAAAATGTTTGCAAACATTTGACTAAGATCCTTTCCATCCCAGATTGACCCAGAATTGTTTGAAAGAAGAATTTAGAAATCTGATGCCATCTAATTAAAAAACAAATGCAGTGTGAATTAAGAAGTTATCCTCTATCTAATTTCATTAATTCTTCTAGAACTTTTCTTTTCCGAATAGTCATTGGGATGTTGCAGAAATTGGCTAGATTAGTGTTTTTCAACCTTGGCCACTGGAAGATGTGTGGACTTCAACTCCCAGAATTCCACAGCCAGCTATGCTGGTTTGGGAAATCTGGGAGTTGTAGTCTACTGATCTTCCCATGGCCAAGGTTGAGAATCACTGGAGAAGGTTTCCTGTGATCAGAAACGTAAATGGTGCTCTATATGATAGTCACTTCTTCTAGACTTCACTCCACTTCCCTCTGTAGCATAAAGATGACATCGGTCTTCCAGCCTCTTAGCAAATGTCATCTCCAGTCTATATCCCACTTCCAGTCTTTGTCCAGAAGTGGATGCAGCTTATAGAATTGAGTTAGCCAGATTTGGCTCTGCACTGCAGAGGTCTCCAAATGCAAGGGTCATCTTTGTAGACTTTAGTTCAGCATTCAGTACCATCATACCGGACATTCATCTAACTAAACTAAATCAGCTAGCAGTACTGAACACACTTGTAAGTGGATCACAAGCTTCCTAACAGACAGGAAGCAGCAGATTAAGTTAGGCAAAATTACATCAGATACCTGTACGATTAGCACAGGAGCCCCCCAGGGCTGTGTGCTGTCTCCACTTCTCTCTATATACCAATGACTGCATCTCAAACGATCCATTTGTTAAACTACTGAAGTTTGCAGATGATACAACAGTGATTGGTCTCATTTGATACAATGATGAAACCGGATACAGATGGGAGGTTGAACAACTGGCCTCGTGGTGCGACCGGAACAATCTGGAACTGAACACATTCAAAACTGTAGAAATGGTGGTAGACTTTAGGAGAAACCCTCCTATACTACCACCTCTTACAATACTAGATAACACAGTAGCAACAGTAGAGAGCTTCAAATTTCTAGGTTCTATCATATACCAAGACCTAAAATGGATACCTAACATCAAAAACATCATCAAAAAAGCACAACAAAGAATGTTCTTTCTGCGCCAACTCAGGAAGCTCAAACTGCCCAAAGAGCTGCTGATTCTGTTCTACAGAGGAATTACTGCGTCTGTCATCTGCACCTCCATAACTGTCCCGTTTGGTTCTGCAGCCCAACAAGACAGACACAGACTTTAGAGGATAATCAGAACTGCAGAAAAAAAAAACAATTATTGCCAACCTGCCTTCCATTGAGGACCTGAACACTGCATGAGTCAAAAAGAGGGCCGTGAAAATATTTACAGACCCCTCACATCCTGGACATAAATTGTTTCAACTCCTACCCTCAAAACGACGCTATGGAGCACTGCATACCAAGACAACCAGACACAAGAACAGATTTTTCCTAAACGCCATCACTCTGCTAAACAAATAATTCCCTCACCACTATTCACCTAGGCTGCATTACCATTACTATTAGTGTTTTCGTTCCTATCATCCATCTACTTCCACTTATGACTGCAGGACCGTAACTTTGTTGCTTGTATCCTTATGATTTATATTGATTGTTTCCTGATTGCTTATTTCTACCTTATGACTACCATTAAGTGCTGTTCCTTATGATTCTTGACGAATGTATCTTGTCTTTTTATGTACACTGAGAGCATATGCACCAAAGAGAAATTCCTTGTGTGTCCTATCACACTTGGCCAATAAAGAATTCTATTCTATTTTACTCTATTTTCACATTACTTGTGAATGTGGGACTCTGGGTTAGTCTGCGCAGAAAAAATAAAATGACAGAGTCATCACTGGAATTTATCTATCTCTTTTGTATCTTTATTTTCTGTCTGTTCTCCACCCCTATCTCCTGCTTCTGCTTATTTCTTCCTAGAGAAAAATGTTCAGCAATGCAATCATGCTTAGACTACAAATGTATTTAGGTGGGTTTTTTAAAAACTTTTACTAGCGCCAAGATTTTTGTTTTACTTGCTCAGTGTCACAATAGGGAAAGAGATGACAGAACTGCTACCAACATAACTGACAAGTGTTTGCCTCTCCACCCCAAAGAAACAAGACTCCCCCTTCCAGTATAACATTTATTTATTAAATTTATGTACTGATCATCTCACTGTTAAATGGCACTTGGGTATAATTATTCTCCCAAATCATACTTATTTAAAAAAATAAATTTAAGAAAAGAAAGTCACTCAGGGACATCAATGAATTTTAGGCCTGGGCCTCCTGCCATATTCTTGTAATGTTTTCTCACAGTTTAAGCATTTGGAGTTAACTCACTTTTCAAAGCAACTATTTTCGTTGATGTGACAGTCTGAAGTACTAAAATGGACAGTCTTACTAAAACACATGAAGCTCACCCAATAAGCCTGTGAAATATCATTTAATTTAGAGCTAGTATTTTTGGGCTACAAAAATCTGGATGACAGCTAGACGGCAGCAAAGAATGAATGTTCTGTACCTCTTTGCTGCCACTTAGTGGTCATCTGGAATTTCTAGCCAAATCTGAAAGCCCCATCTAACTAAGGTTGTGAAACTGCCAGATTACATATATTTAAGAGATCACATCGTAATATGTGAAGATTTTTACATCTCATTGTATTTTCACAGGTGATGTAAGAGGACATGTGGATGGCCTTGGGGACAAGGGGAAGAGATGCTGCCGAGGAAACGATCAGATAAGAGATGCAGGAATTCCCAATGGCTTAATGGTCAGAAATAGAAATTTATGAAGGACTAATGGATTAGACATTTTAAAAGTGGTGGTGGAAAGTTTGTACTTTTAGACTTGCAAGATTCTGTTAATGTAGCTTTACAATAGAGTCCTTTTTTCCTATGTGGTTTAACTGGGAGGTCTGATAGATTGGTTTTACCCCTCCCTTTTATTTGATTCTCTGGTTATTGTAATCCATCTGAAAAGGACCTCAGTCTTGAATAAACATTCTCCCTTCATGCTCTGGAAGATGGCTGAATAAACCTGGGAAGAAAATGGATGATGGTGCAGTTTGCAACAAAGGTATCTAGAAAGCTCCATGCATTGATGCCAGAGTTTTATTAAACCTTACTGGTTCTTAGCACTTAGCACTAGCACTTAGACTTATGTATAAGTCTATAAGACTTCACAGTGCTTTACAGCTCTCTGTAAGCAGTTTACACTGTCACCATCAGTGATGGGTTTCAATTTGTTTTACTACCGGTTTGCTTATGCTTCTGCATATATGCAAGGCTGAATCAACCTTGAGCCTGGTGAGATTTGAACTGCCAAATTGCAGGCAGCTGGCAGTCAGCAGAAGTAGGCTGCAGAACTGCATTCTAACCACTGCACCACCATGGTTCTTAATGTGGTTGCAAACCCAGCAACGTGCTGAAAGATGTCCTGGGAAAAATCGATGGTTTGCATCTGATACTTTGCACTTGCCTAGGATGCCCCTAGGCGATTTGTATTTATGGGTATCCTAAATTCAGACTTTGAACAAACCAACATTGCACATAGGGATTAAAGCACAATGCTAGCAATTGCAATCTGGGGCATTTGTTGAATGTTCAAAAAGTGTGCTGAGAGACAATAAACAGCCTGGAACAATCTCTGTTTTCTTTTCTTTTTTGAGATAAGCCTAAATATGTTGAACAAAAGCTCACTCTTGTGTATGATTTGATCAATGAAACATGGACTCATTAGTGTGAAAGATGTATATAAAATTTCCTTGTGCTAATTTGTTTTTGGGTGGATGTTAATATTATTAACCCCTTCTGGCATGGGATGAAAATTGCTTTCTCAAGAGCTCAATATCCCCACCTGCTGGCAGGTTTACACAAGCTATAGACAGCCAATAAAAGACTCCAGGAAAGAAAATGCCCATGTGTTAATTGATTGAAAATATTTTATCCTTTATCGGGTAAATTTTCATGGTATTGCAAAACATGTGAAATGGAAGTTTAAAAAGACAAATACTTTGACCACCATACAAAAGACAATGATAAAACAAAAAGTACCCACCATGGATGATATAATGTTTAAATTGCCAAGGTAATTGTCCTTACCAAGTAATTGAAGTTGATAAAGTAGAGGCAATACTAGATCACAATGACATAAGTGAAAGATGATTTTATGTCACATGGTTCTGAACCAGATGGCAATTGGAGCAAGAGTTGAAAAGGTAAAGGTAAAGTTTCCCCTCACACATATATGCTAGTCATTCCCAGCTCATGGGGGCAGTGCTCATCAGGGACGTGCAGTCACTAGAGGCAGGGGAGGCGGGGCCTCACCAGTCTCCTGAGGAAAAGAAAGAATTTTAAATAATTTTTTAAAAATAATTAAAGCCAGGGTAGTTGCTACCAGATTCAAAGTCACAGTGGCTTGGTGTCTGCTCTCAGTGTTAACTATGGAAGGAGGCGAGAGAACTCGGAGCCTCTTTTGCCTAAGGAATTGTTCGCCTTTTAAAAGTTAAGGCGGAGTTAACAAGCGAACACTTTTATATGCAAAAGAGGCACTGATTCTCCCGCCTCCTGATCGGGGAGCAGCGAATCATGCCTTAAGAGCTTACGTTGAGCACGCTTACGTTGGGCGGAGAAGAGGAGAGTTGAGAGAGTTTCCACAGCTGGAAAAGGTGGATCAGACGGAGGGAGGTTTTTTTTTTCAAATTTATTGTAATTTAATTTGTAATTTGTAAAAAAAAATTTAATTTTTTATTGTGAGGTTTGTGTTTGTGTGTTTTTTTCTTTCTTCACAGCGGTGGGGTCGGAGGAGGCGGGGGCGAGGCGGCGGAGCACGGAAGCGGCAGGGACGTTCTCGCCGCTGTATTTCAACAGGCCAGGCATCTGCATTTATGTCCGCCATAAACGCGAGACACCTGGCCTGTTGGACACAGTGGTGGGGGGGGGAGGAATTGGCTGGGTGGGCTGGCTGGCTGGGGAGGGGAGACCCCTTTAAAGCCCAGCACCAAGCGGGGAGGAGGAGGAGAGCGGTGAGTCCAGGCAGGGAGCAGGTCGGGTGGGGGTGGGTGGGCTGGCTGCAGGCTGGGGCAGCAGGATTGTTCGTATGAGGAGGCGGGAGGAGCAAGGCGGTGGAACGCGACGGCGGCGAGAAGCATCTCAGATGGAGCCAGGACACCCGGAAGGCAAGCCGGCACTTAAAGGCATGCTGAAGTTCCGGCTTGCCTTCCGGGTGTCCCAGCTCCATCTGAAATGCTTCTCGCCGCTGTCGCGCTCCACCGCCTTGCCCCCCCTGCCTCCTCATACATACAATCCTGATGCCCCGGCCTGCAGCCAGCCCAGCACCGAGCAGGGATGAGGAGGAGGAGGAGGAGGAGAAGACCAGTGAGTCCAGGCAGGGAGCAGGTCGGGCGAGGGGTGGATGGGCTGGCTGCAGGATTGTTCATCGGAGGAGGCGGGGGGCAAGGTGGTGGAGCGCGACGGTGGCGAGAAGCAACACCCCCGCCACTGTGTCCGACAGGCATCTCGCGTTTATGTCCACCATAAATGCGAGATGCCTGTCGGACACAGTGCCGGGGACGTTGCTTCTCGCCGCTGCTGCAGTCTTGCCTCACCAACGGTAACCGTCACCGCACGTCACTGGTGCTCATCGTTTCAAAGCTGAAGAGCCAGTGCTGTCCGAAGATGTCTCTGTGGTCATGTGGACAGCATGACTAAATGCCGAAGGAGCATGGAACACTGTTATCTTCCCACCAAAGGTGGTCCCTATTTTTCTACTTGCATTTTTTACGTGCTTTTGAACTGCTAGATTGGGACAAGTAATGGGAGCTCACACTGTTACACAGCACTAGGGATTCGAACCACTGAACTGCCGACTTTTCTAAAGAAGATCTTAAAACATGGGCAGGTTGGAATGGAAAACAGGTTGTTTTTCAATACTGGGCCTATATCTGTTGTGGACCTAACAGCTAGAATTTGTCCCAGGAAGAAATAATCTACCTGGTTAGGGTATTAGAACTGTAGGTGGTATATTAGAACAGTATATTAAAAAGATAGAAAAGGTAAAGGTAATGGTATTCCCTATCCAGTTGAGTCTGACTCTAGTGAGTGGTGCTAATCTCCATTTCTTATCCACAGGAGCATGTGTTGTCTGAAGAAATTTCCATGATGATGTGGCCACCATAACTATATGGTGAGGGGCCCAAAATTCTTTTAGTTTCCTACCAAAGTGGCACCTATTTATCTATTTGCATGCTTTCAAACTACTAGATGGTAGGCACTGAGATTAGTAACGGGAGCTCACCCTGTTGTGTGGCGCTCGGATGTCAAACCCAGGCTGTACATTTTCCAGCTGACAAGCTCTGTGTCTTTAACGGCTGAGCCATCACGCCCCCTAAAAAGATAGAAGATGTCTAAAATTTATCAGATAGTCATTCAATATTTGTTTAAATAGACCCATCTTCTATGTACAGTTCATATGGTTTTGATAAAGAAAGAGTGATTAAGGGCAATAATTTGGATTATTTTGCCTTTTATAAGGATAGGATGCTTTTGATGCCATTGGAGAACATATAAATAATATGCTCTGAAAATTTTCAGGTGGAAATAAACCCCCCTTAAAAATGAAGAGAAATTAACAGGCATTTTTTATAAAAGCTTTTAATATAATTCTCTATCCAGAGGTTTCCTGCTTGATCAGAGAGCTGGACTAGAAGACCTCCAAGGTCTCTTCCAACTCTTATTATTTTGTTATTCTGAAGTGATGGGATGCTGGAGAATGAGATGTTTTTATAGCAATAAAAAAGATGTTCTTTGTGTGATACGCACTTTCTCAAAGGTCACGCTTTTAGTCTTGGTAGATGGGGATAGTTTGTCTAAATGATGCCTGGAAATATAACAGCAGTAAATGGTATTGCAAGGAATGGGCGATGATTAAAGTGGAGCCCTGGAGAATTTAATGAAAGTATCATTAAAGAGATATCATTCTCAAAAAATTCTGTGTATGAATAAATGCACCATTTGCTTGTATGCCATGTAGCAAAGGTCTCAACTTGCCTCACTCTCACTCCATCTTAAAACTCTAGGTAAGGTCTCCTGTTTAAAATCATGGCTAGAGGATAGGATTTTGTGAGACAGTACAAGATCTTCCCCATCATCACCTTTGGAACACAGACTGATGAAATATTAGAATTACTGTAAACAGTGATCACAAGATCCAATTCTGCCATGTGTTTTAGAGTTCACCAAGATGTCCAATGAACTTGAGGGCCAAATCCCTCTCTCCATCTCCCTCCAGCTTCTAGAATGACTCATCTATGAAAATAACCAAAGCATTTTAGAATCACATCCTTGCAAAAACCTATTGAAAACAGGTATCCTGATGCATTTGGAGCTGTAAGGTTCTAGTTACCAATTTCTCATTCTTAGAAATGAAGTTTTTCAGCCTGATGTATAATTTTATAGGTTTCTTAAACGAAAATAGATTTCTGTAGTATTATTGCTTCCTTAAGCTAAGCAAGGAGAAATACACTTTGGCAATAAGTTATTGATCCTTTCCCTTAACCATTCGAGGAGATTCCTGGTCTGCTTAATTAGCCAGGTCTTCGTGGCTACAATGGAGGAAAATTCAACTGCCCTATTGCCATTGAGATGCAGTAGTCCTCTCCATAGATAATTTGATCTCTCCTAATAATCTTCCACTACTGTTCTAGTTGAGGAACCATCTACTTTGTCCAATCAAAAGAACCAAGGAAATGATTTGACTCCCTGAGAGGGAAAAGAACTATTAGTAACTTACTAGGCTGTCTCTGGCATCGACAATATTGACCCCAACTTTTTTTAATGGTTCTGTACTCTCACACTAGCAACAAGTCTCAAATTGGGCAGATAATGATCTAGCCACGCCACACAGGACTTATCTCCATTCAGACCATTAGCTGTATCTGAACAGAAACAAGTGATTGAGTTGGGCTAAATTCCAATGGGACAAGTCCAAAGTGTTCAAGATGGAAATAAGGACCTAAACCATTCTTGATTGATTGAAAACATCTATAAAACCAGTAGATGGCAACAAAAAGTTAGAATGTTCCATCTTTGCTGCCATTTAGTGGTTATCCATATTGTAAGCTCTAGTTAAGAAGTGCATTAGGAAAATGGAGCTGATAGAACAGGGAAATAATCTGGATAAAATGTTGACGGGAGTTAGAGGGAGACATCAACCAACCAACCAACCAACCAACCAGAATAGAGCTGGGAGGGATCTTTGAGGTCTTCTAGCCCAACTCCCTGCTTAAGCAGGAGACCTTATACCATTTCAGAGAAGTGACTGTCCAGTCTCTTCTTAAAAACCTCCTGTGATGAAACATCTACAGCTTCTGATGGCAAGCTGTTCCACTGGTTAATTGTCTTCACTGCTAGGAAGTTTCTTCTTAGTTCCAAGTTGCTTCTGTCCTTGATTAGCTTCCCTCCAATGTTTCTTGTCCTGCCTACTGGTACTTTGGTAAAAAAGTTGACCCCCTCCACAATAAGTTGACCCCCTCCTCGATAAGTTGCAACCTGGCATTTGTAAGGAAAGAAAATTTAATAGATAGTCTTCTTCACCAACAAAATCATGGTTTCAAGGAACTTGCTTTTAATGCAAGATACGTTGCTGGTAATGACCAGATTTTATTCCCAAAATGAAAGTAATGACCTGATATTGTATGCATCACGGGATTGTTTAACACTTCTGCTCAAGTTGAGGAAGCATTGGAAAGGGTCCACAGTAATTGCAACATTTCTTGATTCTCTCTTTTCTGCCAAAAACAATTTTCTGTTTCCTATATACAGATGACAATGTCCAAAATCTTCAGATGTCACCTCTCTCTCATCCTTGACTGTTCCGTGTAAATTAAAGAAGTGCGATTTGAGGTCCCAGGTTATAAACAGCCTAGATCTACCAAATCTGGGCTGCAATCAAATCCAGCTTATTATTAGTAAGTGGCAGAAAAGAATCTAGGTCTTCACTAGTAAGTAATGGTGGTCTGAGTTTATTGCAGCTTGGTTAGGGAACCATTAAGACAGCCCTTTTTTGTGCAGTGGTTCAGGTACCAGGCTAGAAGCTGGGAGTCTGTGAGTTCTAGTTCCTCCTTAGGTGCAAAATCAGTCTCTCAGTCCTAAGAAACAATGGCAAACCACATCCAAAGAACTTGTCTAGAAAACTGCAGGAATAGTCCAGGGAGTCTCAGGAGTCAATACTGACGAAGGTGCGCACATATGTGGGCGTGGGCGTGAGTACACACTTACGCACACATGCACACACACACACAAACACAAACACAAAAATACTGTCTTATGTCCCTTTAAAATTTGCTTCTGAATTGTACTGCTTGCCATGACAAAAGAGAGAAAAAATTACATAGAAGGTAAATTTATTAAAAGTATTTAGAAATGGAATTAGGCTTATATATTCCAAACTTGATTTTTATGTTCATCCTATCCATGTTTTAGCCTTGCCTTGCCAAATTTTTCAGTGTGACAAACCTAATCTTTTCCTGAAAGGCAAGATGTGATTCTTAACCTTAAAAAGAACGTCTGACGTCAGTTCACATGTAACTTAATAATGTAATGTAATGGAAGAGCAAATAAGCAAGCAACAGAGGAATTCTACAATAAGAGTTGTCCAAAGAGATTTAATTAATTAACATCAGCATGAAAGAGAGAAAGAAAAGGAAAGAAAAGAAAGATAAAGAAAGAAAGAAAGGAAGGAAGGAAGGAAGAAGAAAGAAAGAAAGAAAGAAAGAAAGAAAGAAAGAAAGAAAGAAAAAGAAAGAAAATGCCATTCAATCTGATGTTTCTTGTAAAATATTTTGAGTTGGAAATAAGAACTACAGTCCCACACATATTGATATGGAAATAAACCCATTCAAAACAGTGAGATTTATTACTAACTAAACATGCATCAGATTACTCCAATGCAAGAAGATTGAAAGAAAGGAAGGTAATTATTGTGATCAGAGTGCCAGTTTGTTATAACGGTGAATTAAATTGGGATTTCTGGTACTGCCTTGGGCACAAAGCCAGCTGGATGACTTGGACCAGTCACTCTCTCAGATCTAGCAATGGCAAACTACCTTCAAAGAAAACTGCACAGACTTGTTCAGGCAGGAGTCAACACTAATTCAAAGGCACAAAAACAAAACGTACAAATCAGATTGGACGGAAGGAAGTTTCATAGTTCCAGGCTAGTTACTGTCAAAGTTCCAATATCTTCATTATATTTCATTCCTTCATTAATCACACATTTATTATAACACACTGTTCAAGCTAGAATAGTTTATTAGCCACAAGCAGCTCATACGTTGGAATCTTTTGTTATTAAAAGGTAACAATCCTTTTGGGGGGGGTGGAGTTCCTCCAGCCAACCTCACAAAATTACCTTATTAGACTTTCAAATAATTATAGTTTCCATAGCCACCAAACTGACCTTGGTTTAATTGGCTGGAATTCTCTGGGGCGAAAGAAGGGCTCTGCAATTTTCTTTCTGAATAATATATCTATCTTTTGAAGTTGACCATCATGCTGGCTATCATGTTACTAAAATTACAGCCATGAATGGTACGTTGGGGAAAACAGTCATGAAATTTAGTACTGAATAATCAAATAGGTGCATGATTTCCAGTCTGACTCTGCACTGCCCTCCTCAAATTTTAGAAGTGAGACACAGTTAGGTTTACCCTTTATGCAATGCCAGTTAATTACTATCAATTAATTACTGTGATTAATTTATTCTGATTTAAATGATGTCTGATTGGTTAAATAATGGTTGATGTACTGATGTTTCTTGGATTTTTTTTTCAATGCACCTCCCTTCTACACTGGAATGTCTTCATTTTAATGTTATTGCCAAATATGAGGAATTTATGACACAGAAGCTTTTCAAATACCATAGATCTGCTGGAGTACAGAACATATAGAGTATATTCCTTAATCCAGTGGTCCCCAACCTTTTTATCGCCGCGGACCAGTCAGCCTTTGATAATTTTACCGTGGCCCGCTGAGCGCGCGCAGGGGTGGGGGGGCATTGTTCGCGACGACACATTGATTGTTTATATATCACGTGCGTACCAGCGCGGGGCTCTCTTCCCTGGAGCCTTTGCGCACGGCCCAGGAGCTTTTGCGCACGGCCCAGGAGCCTTTGCGCTGCAGCGATCATGTCCCCCGGCCGCTGCAGCGATCATGGCCCCCGGCCGCTGCAGCGATCATGGCCCCTGGCCGCTGCGCGGCCCGGTGCCAGGTACTCCACGGCCCGGCACCGGTCCGCGGACCGGGGGTTGGGGACCACTGCCTTAATCCACTTAGCTGATAGCTCATGCGTCTTCCTCATTTTTGGGAAACCCTGCAGATCCTAGAGGGGGTAGAGGGTTTAGCAAATTACTTCTAGGACATTCTAGAATCTTCCATTAAATTGTAAAAATCTCAGGGTAGCAGAAATTTTGCAACCTACTTTAGATTGTGGTTAGCTTCCACTGACAAATTTATAATTGCAGATTAATTTTCGTCTTCTGAGAGCCAACTCCTTTTTTTAAATACGCCTTTTAGATATTTGAAGCTTGGATAGGGACAATCAACTCTTATATGCAAGACACAGTGGCCTATCCAAAAGAAAGTAAAAATCAGAATTCACCCAAAGGGAACAGAAGGCTTGAATCAATAACTACAGAATGCTTAGCGATCCCTTCAATGTTTCAAGGTATCAATTTCTTTGAATATCAGTGACAAACACTGTATTACAGAAGCTGTTATCCTGATTAATTTTCTATGGAACATGAAAGGGTCTGTATCCCTTTGAATAGTTACTGATTTTATTCACTTTTCTAGACTCTTTCTTATTTGCTTTAACTATTCTCCTAAAATGATGTGCATTCCTGCTCTAGTGTAGATCTGCGGACATTTCAGCTATACCTGAATTAGTACTGGAATAGGTTGTGGAATAGGGTGAGCCCCTACTAAGTATATTTTGTACTGCAGATGGAAATTGTATTGTTCCAACATGAGTGGTTTCTCCTGATTATTTTTTTCCCTATTGTTTAAAAATGTAAGCTGCCTAGAATCTTTCTGAAAAATCAGAAAATCATTTCGTCAGTCAGTCAGTCAGATAGATAGATGGATGATAGATAGATAGTTAGATATTTATGATTCTGATAAATAACTGTAGAATAAATACATATAGAACAATGTAGATTCTCTCATTTATGCTAAATGGTAGTCAGTGTATTACAGCCTTCATCTGCATACAGTAATTATTTTGTCCTTTTCTATCTAAATTTCAAGATCTGTAAAGCAGAATAAAGTAGGGAGTGAATTTTTGTCAAGTGCTAATTAACTCAGCCGGGGTCCAATTTTGCATTTGTTACAATCAATGGGAATTTCTTCAGGGATGTGCCAGCTCCTACTGTGGTTATCAATGAAAGAAACAGCTTTCTTCAGACTTCCTGGCACATTGTCTAAGAGCTTTGGAAATCTATATTTCATGTTTTCTAATAATTTCAAATATCAATCAGTAACACGGTGCAAATGGATTTCGGATAGAATAATAACTGGCAAATGAGGGAACATTCTAATTCCATGGAAGAGCACACACCAAATGTCTTTACTTGAGATGCCGTCGATGTTAGCAAAATATAACTTAAAAAACTTACATATAGACTCATGTATAAAATGTGAAATCTTGTAAACTTTACTTGGTATAGTATACTTCTCTACTCTTGAAACCACTTGTTTAAGAAAGTAGTATTTATGGGTTATGTCAGTATGTGTCTCTCTGAATTTGGAGGTGTGAAATATTTTATGGCAAAATTAGAAGGAACCACAAAATAAATAAATAAATAAACAAACAAACAAATAAATAATAGAGAGGAATGGAAGAATTAATGACATGAAAGACAGAGAAATCCCTTCCTACTCTTAGCTGCTATATCTTACAGCCATAAACATTCTGACATCCCCTTTCTATACAAAAGGGAAAGAATGAAAAACAAAAATGTGTGGGCAGTTCCTTTGCATGGTGCCCTTGCTGATCAAATAAGTTATAATTTCACCATTGCTTGTTTGTTCTGGAGCACAAGGAGCTACAAAGCTAGAGTGATCTTTACAGAACAGAAATCGTGGGAGGAAGAGCAACCCTGTAATTCTCTTCAAGGGGGAAACAGAACTGCAAAAACTGCAAAAACAAAAACCAAAGTCCGATTTTGAGCAATTTCACTACAGTGTATTAGCTTATTTTTGCAACACAAGAGATGTGGGAAGTTTTATCCTGCCTATGCTAATCTAGTATATTAAATGCATGGCCTCATAATAAAGCCTCCATTTTGTGCTGCTGATGCAGATTCAAGTTGGACCAAACTGTCAGGAAAGTGATTGCCATGAAAAACTAGACTAAGTTTACAATGTGGACACTGTATATCATAAGAAGGAATGTACAAAGATGCTTTTTCAGACAGCAACTGAACTTCCTTGTTTTTCTTTGAAGGTGTTTCACTTTTTATTCAAGAAACTTCTTCAACTCTGACTGGATGATGGGGAAGGGAAGGATGTATATCCCTTGCAAACAGCTGATCATTTGCATTTTTTAGATAGTGGTTGAGGCTATTTGAAGGACAAAGATAAAGCTTCCAGTGACCTCAACAACTCTCTAAAAGAATGCAAATAACCAGCTGTCTGCAAGGAATATAAATCCTTCCATTCCCTGCCACCCAGTCATAGCTGAAAAAGCTTCTTAGATGAGAAGCAAAGAAAAACCAGAGTCAAGTTGCCTCTTGAAAAAACACCCTTGGGACAACCATGACCTGGAGGACTTAGAATTTCCATAGACATAAGGAATGACCTTCAGAAGGTAAACAACATGCTGGGTTACAGTTGGTTTGGTGTAGGAATCTCCTGTCCAATGGGGTCACTAAGCCCTGTTTCTTCCTAGCTGTTTCTGCTTTAGCTGTTGGAGATTGCCAAACCTCACCAAGCAAATATTGCCTGTCTTCAGTTTGGGTGTTTAGTCAGGGTTAGGTGGCTAACATGAGCTTTACACTATGGCTATGAATGGAAATATGAATCTGTGGCACTCTTCCATAAGTTGCATATCTCAACAATAAGCGGAGCCTAAATTTCAGGTTTAAATACTGCCACCACTGCTCTTCCTATGTTAAGTAGTTGCCCTGTAAGACATGCATGTTTAAAGGACTCCTTTTCATGTTTTAACTTTTAGCTACTGTATTTTTCGAAGTATAAGATGTATCTTTTCCCCTCAAAATAGAGGGTGAAAATCTGAGTGCGTCTTATACACTGAATACAGCATTTTTTGCCTCCTGAAACCCTGCCCCTTTGCAAAAATGGCCCTGCATAGCCTTTAGGAGGCCTCCAGAGTGCTCCTGGGCCCTGGGGAGGGCAAAAATGAGCGAAAAATGGGCCATTTTTGCTTGTTTTTGTCCCCACAGCCCCAGGAGCACTCTAAAAGCCTCCTATAGGTTATGCATGCCCTTTTTGTGACCAAACACAGGCCTGTTTTTGCAAAAAACAGCTGTTTTGGGGAGGTCTGCAGAGTGCAAAAACTTTTTTAAAAATTTGCCTCTTCAAAATCTTGGCACGTCTTATACTCCAAAAAATACGGTATTTTTTTCACACATGTTCAATCAGTCCAATTCACTGATTAGTCAGACCTGATATGAGATTTCAACATCTAGCAATTAATCCACTCATTTTTAAAAGTGCCTAAAGCCTTTGCAAAAAAGAAATTAATAACATTTTAGAAGCAACTACTTTTATGATATACTAATTGTTTTCTTTGGAAATCGAGTGTTGTGGACATATTTCTGTTCTTGGATTAGATTTCAATTTCAGATGAACTTAATTTCATGTTAACTGTAGCTAACTGTAAATTGCATATTTTTTATCTGAGCCCACCCAGGATGCCACACAAAAGCAAAATGTGCCTCTGAAGAAGTTGTGCACCTGTGGATATAATGTTAATATTTTAAAAAAGAATTTTCCTTATGCTAAATAGGATTAATTTACTTTTTAATAATATTGGCCAAATGCCATTAGCAATGCAGAACTGTGATCTGGCACATGATCTCTAAGGAGCTGTGGTTACTCAAGGGCTGAAAGAGAGAAAAATTTGATGGTGAAACTTGTCCAGTGAAAATGTTTGAGTAAGGAGGAAAAGGCTTTAAAAAGTCATCAAAAAGGGCAAACTTAGCTCTGGAATTTACTTGGCTCCAAAATGCAATTGGAAAATATTTGATCCATTTTAATTGGTAGAGAAAAAAAGGCTTCCATGTTAATGCAGAATGCACCAGTGGTGGGTTGTTGCCAGTCTTGACCGGTAGTGGCCTGGAACAGCTGAGAGCGTACCAGTATGGTGGCTCGTTTGGCCCATATACCTGCCCGCGCTCTATAGCTATATTTATGCCACATCACATCCCGGCAAGCAGCTGTGTGTCGCAGGGGCGGTGGATTGCGCATGCGTGAACAGTGGACATCAGGTGCATGCACAGCGCACATCAGGCGCTTGCAGGGACAGACCGCAATCAGTGTACCGGTAGCGACGGTAAGATCAACCCACCACTGGAATACACACATTCCACAAAGAACACTTGAGCAACATTTACATTCTCCAGCTATTGGAGGTTATGGCCACAGAGATGTCTTCTCACAGCGCTGGCTCTTTGGCTTAGGAACAGAGATGAGCACTGCCCTCTAGAGCCGGAAACAACTAGCATGCATGTGCGGGGGAATCTTTACCTAGCTTTACCCTTTTATGTCTCCATTTAGCCAAATGAGATTGTCTTCTTCCTCCACCTAATAGGAAGTCTATCCCTGATGATACTGTAGGTTTTATTGCCTTTTAGTTAGTAATTTTTAAATGAACAACCAAAATTAGTGGAGGCTGCTTTCATAGATAATGAAAGATAATCTTGTTCATAGAAACTTTCTTTTCAAATCCCACTGTTTATAGCAGTAAGATTCAGATGTATATTCAAGACAACCTATTTACTAGCATTCCATTCAGCTAGGAGAAAAAGCTACAGTTGAACACCTCAAGGTGGCAGTCTAATCCTTTTACACCGAGTTTCATAAAGGCTCACCCTATAGGAGTTGAGGCATCTATAAATAAAAATAAAAATTATAGAACAGCTCTGTTGAATTTAATGAAACTTCCAAGTAGTCTTTAATATTGAGGTGTGATAACATTTAATATACAGTAGACTGTGGCAGGACAAATGCATTTGGGGTACAGTTAAAATATTTGTGGATATTATAATTACTACCAACCTGCCTTCCATTGAGGACTTGTACACGAGTCAAAAAGAGGGCTGTAAAAATATTTACAAACCCCTCGCATCCTGGACATAAATTGTTTCAACTCCTACCCTCAAAACGACTCTATAGAGCACTGCACACCAAGACAATTAGACACAATAACAGGTTTTTCCTGAACACCATCACTCTGCTAAACAAATAATTCCCTCATCACTATCAAATTAGTCACTAATGCTGCATTACTATTACTATTAGTGTTCTCATCATAGATGATTCTATTCATAGAATCATCTATGAATCTCTCCTATCCTATCCTATCCTATCCTATCCTATTCTATTCTATTCTATATTAGAGAAAAAAGCCTATCATATCTTCATCTGGAGCAAGCACCACTGTATCATTATTGCCCATACATTTCAAATATCATATTAGGCCAATCCTTTCATCAGGAGAGAAGAAAAGCAAAGAAAAACATTCAAGGCTTTGAGAATTCTAGATTTCTTCATTCAAAAATGGAGATGGAGAGGAGGAAAGGGTTAGCTGGGAAAAAAAAGACCAATGATACAAATGAAAAATTCTGCATTGTCACATTAATAAGTCATGCATCATCTAATTATCTTTTGAGGGGATTTTTTTTTTACTATCATCTTGTATGAAAACAGCTATTTATATATCCTAGCATGGTGAATTGCCTGAAACTAGCCAACTATTGTCCATCTAATACACCAAGTTTAAACAAACTAGGACTGAGCCTTATCCGTGAACAAAATAGCCCTCAACTTACAGCCACAATCGGGACTGAAACTTCTAACACTAAAGAATGCAATCATTAAGTGAGTCATGTCTGAGTTTACAGTCATTTTTGCTGCAGCCATTAAGTGACTCATTGCAATTGTTAAGCAAATCACGTTGTTAAGTGAATCTGTGCCCCCCATTGACTTTGCTTGTCAGAAGCCCCCAGGGAAGGTTGCACATAGCAATCACACAATCCCTGGATGATACAGCCATTGTAAATGTAGGCCGGTTGCCAAGCACTCAAATTTTGATCATGTGACCATTATAAGACATTATGAGCACGTAAACTTTGGTTGGTTTATGATTCTCTTCATGCACTGCATGCAGAGAGATCATATTTTGTGAATGAAGCATCCATCCTCACTGGCTGGCTTGGTGCAACTGCTGTGAGAGTTTTCCCTGCACAATGTACCTCCGCTTTGTTTTTCCAAGAATCCCAAGAGACCTTGAGTCTCTGCTGCACATACTCACCCAAGCTGACCCGGAAAGCCTGCCAGGCTTCTGAAAGAGCCAGAGACCTCAGCACTTTTGAGAAGGAAGGTTTTGTTTGCTCAAGCCTCGCATAAGGTAGGGTCCTTAAAGAGGAATATTTTCTGCACAAGCAGCTATTGAGAGAGAAGGGGAGAGATAAAATAGCAATGGCAGAGGCAAGGAGAGAGAGAATTATTTGGCTCAATGACACAATTACCAAAGGTAACGTGTGTGAGATTCACAGCTTGACACTATGATCAGATATGGGAGATTCCATTCTATATCCTACAATGAGCATCTCTGCATTTGCGGAGTGGCAGAGGTAGAAGATCTGGCTCACATCCAGTGGTGGGTTTCAATTTTGTTTACTACTGGTTTGTGCACGCTCGTTCGGACGCACAATGCTTCTCCACATGTGCAGAAGCGTCTGGACTGGTGAGAGGAGCCTCCCACCTCTGCCACTACTATTCACCCGATCTGGCCTGAACCAGGAGCAACCCACCACTGCTTACATCCTATTTGATGGTGCTTGTATAAGGGGGTGAGAGACAGATATCTTGGTCTAGATACCAAACAAATGACCCATTGGGATCCTCATATCAAAACAGCTTACCTTATTTGTGGCCAGAATTGGAAAATAACGTTTAACACAGCACCATACTTAAACCAAATTGATTCGGTTGAGATCTGCATATGTGGGTCTGATTTGGGTAGATTGCAGGGGTGCCATAGAAATATAATTTTATCATATTTTATCTTTATCTTGAATTATTGTGTTATATTCCAATTTCATTTGAATTTTATTCCAATTCCATTTGTGTTTTATTCCAATTCCATTTTAAATCGTATTTTATCGAATTCCATTTTATATTGCTTTTATCAAATTTTAGTAATAATTTGTTTCTGGAACTTTGCACTTTGATATGGCCCAAGGGCTAATAAATAAAGACTCAATTTATTAACGATAACAAATGTGGAGAGAGAGAGGGAGGGAGGGAGGGAGAGAGAGAGAGAGAGACAGAGAGAGACTGACTTATGACCTTTTAAAATTTGGTTCTGAATTGTACTGCTTGCCATGACATAAGAGAGAAAAAGTTACATAGATGGAAGATAAATCAAACTCTATTTTTATGTTCATCCTATCCATATCCTATCCTAAGTCTTATTTCCAAGCATTGCAAAGTTTTTCATTATTTTAACAGAGGGTTTTCTTATTTTCTACTTTCTTCTCAGGATATTTCAGCTTTTTGAATTGTTTTGGTAAAATATTTATAGGCAATGGCAAGCTTCTTAAGTCATTTAGCTGTGTAAGAAAACCACATGAATTCATCCATGATCTCACCAGCAATCAAGATTGCTTCAAGATAGTTGTATTACTAGAAAGAGGAGCTGCTAAGAGGATCAGATAAGTGTAATATGTACAACTACTAATAATACTGCCATTGTTTCAGAAAGATGGTAACTATTCTTCCACAGCTAAATGTAAATTGAAAAGATTTCAAAATTATTTGATAAAGAACAAGCTTAAAATATTAGGATGGATCTTAGGAGATCTATTTGATTGAAGTGTATCTCTTGCTACTCATCAATCTTTCTGTCCCATCTTTTTTTTTAAAGGAAACAACCCATCTCCAAAGCTGACATGCTACAAAGTAAATCATCATTAATTTCTATCAATATCCCAGGGCCACCTCAGGAGTCTCGTTTGTAGGTCTGCCTTGTCTGCGCTATTTGTAAATATAAATAGCAGATTTCAGAAGCGCTCTTCTGGCTTGGAAGCTTTTGAAAGACCGAGGGGACAATAAGGTAAACTGTATGGTAGCAAGGAACAGCTTCACCAACTTTTCTCTTGTTTGGTGGATATTTTGTGACATTGGCTGTCCAATATTAGGAGCCATTCCATGAAGAGACAAATCTCTTGTGTCAATTGTTCTTGTGATAACACCAATGACAGGCTTTCAAAGTTCCAAGTCAACCACCAACCATTTGGACATGTTATCCAGCAGATTCCAGGAATACATGAAATCAGTGTATTAGCATTTTTTTTCTTGTGTAACTTGCTATTACTTGGTTTTCTTTTAGAGGTTGTCCTCTCTAAACGACCAGTTTTAACCAGTAATTCCATTGCTAAATAACATGGCTGCTAAATGAAATTTTATGCAACAATGTTGGACTTATGACAACACTTCTGCCATGATCATCGAGCAAATCACCCCTGGCCTTTAAGTGAGATAACATATGACCATGAGTAGCAATTTTACCGCAAGCTTCTCCATTGACTACGCTTGTTGGAATCTGGCTGTGAAGCATGCCAATGGCAATCATGGGACTGTGGGTCACGGAGACAATTGTAAACATCTACCAGTTGCAAAGTGCCAGAATCTCAACCATGTCACTGCAGGGATCTTGGTATGGCTGCAAACCACAAGGACCCATCATAAAATTATTTTTCAGCACCATTGTAACTTCACATTTATAAATTATAACAAGGTTTACAGCACTTATTCAACTGCAGTTTGTCAAATTAATATATTTTATGTATACAGTGGTACCTTGGTACTCAACTACTTTGAAACTCCTCTAATTTGATACTCAAAATATTTGTATGTGAAACTTTGTCCCGTTATTCATCATTTATTTGGTACTCAATGCACAAGTTAGAACATGTCAGTGTCAGATGCCTTGTGACTCATATTATTCCTTATGGGAAAAATTTATTTGGTACTCATAGTTTTTGGTACTCATCATGCCTCCTGGAACCAATTAACATTGAGTACCAATGTACCACTGTACACAATGGCATTCTTCTCATTTATTCCCATTTATTTTTATCTACCTATCACTCTATTTTCTTCTGGGATAAGCAAAGTTATGTAAAATACAGAAAAGGAGTTAAGAAACAACAGGCAAAAGAAATTGAAAATATGGAAGGAAAACATAGCTAAATATCAGATGGGCTTATAGATATTGACTTCCACCAGCTATTCGAGCTAGGGTCAGCTGGAGTTCTTGGAAAGCACTTTTGAATAAGAAAAATGGCCTTAAAAAGTAGTATCCATGCCACATGAAGCACGACAGGATAGTACTGGCCAGTTTGGGCATATTTTAGTCAGTACGCTATGAGCCTAATTTTACCTCAGATATACTCATACTATTCTAGGGTGTCTAATCTACAGAACACCTTGCTGACCAACCTATTGTTCTCTTGTCTCACCAAAATAAGAGGTAGTTGCAATGTAATAAGAATATTCATATAATGACTTTACTTTAAAAATGGGAAAATAAACCTGTTTTGACCTAATATATACAGCCTATCTGATTTGGTACCAAGTTAAATAAAAGATGGGCACTATTTTAGGTGACAGATTAACTCACCTCTATCTGTTCTCTATGGAAGAGATGTTTTGTCATAAGCCATGCAGCAGTTTTCACCTTCGCTTTTCAGTTTGTTTATTTTGATTCCTAGCCCATTTCATCCCTCGGGCTCAAAGTGGATTCAACGCAGCATGCCAAAACTAGCATAACAAGATGCCTACTTAAAGTATAAAATTATCCATTCAAAAGCATATTAACATTATCACACAGTTGTGTTTTTCAGCCTGTTCGTAGCTAGAGGAGATGAAATGCTATAATTGGCTAGCAATTATGAAGTAATTCATGCAGTCTGTTTATCATTTCTTGAAATTGGCTGGAAAGAACCACAGTGGAGAACAAAACCACTTATGATTGCATTGAGTTGAATGTTGGCCAATTTGCCTGCACTCCAGTTTAGTCTTTGTAGACTGCATTGAATGCCATGCTGAATAACCAGCCAGCTACATTTTAGCCCAATGTGGTGTGCAAATGCAGCAATATAGTTAATTGCAGAGATCAAAATCAGGAGATGTTCTTATAGGGGCTCAAAACAATCAAGATGGCAACTGTGGCAAATGATCAAAGCACCAACCTCTTCTTATGACATCATCATGCTAAAAAGTTTCAATTGAATTATGGCTGCCATCTTAAATTTTTTAAACATCCATATATACAGTTTATGGATGATTTGGGTCTAAATATATTAGAACCTCTGGTCACGAACATAATTCATTCCATAACTTTGGTCTCAAACTGATTTGGTTGTGACCCAAACCTAATTTTGGAAATTTGGTGCTTACAAAAAAATTGGAATGGAAGGGGAAATTGGCCGCAGGCAAAAAAAAAAAAAAAAAAGTGATTTTTTTTTGTTCGGAATCCAATTTGGTCGTGGTCAGAAGCATTCATGACCAGAGGTTCTATTATATTTGGAAGGACAACAAATAGTTATTTAGAAACATTTTTAACTTTGGGACCAAAATGGAAATGCTGCTCCAAACATATTCATTTGCCATTTAAAAAAAATGCATCTAAAAAATGATGACTTCATGTATCTTTTCTATTGAACTTTGAATTTTGAAAAATGCTGTTAGCATAAGATGGTGAAGGAGCCAATTTGAATCATAACTAGAATGGAGGAAGAATTTAAGTTTTTTTTCAAGACTTATAATCCTGAATAAAATCCATTTTGGGCAACTAGTATTTGTTTTTAGATCCTAGTCCAAGAGATTTCTTTCAGTTTTAGATAGTACCATAGCTTATGACCAGTAGAAAGCCTCAAAAAGTTGGTGGCTAAGCAAGATACTTTTAAAGTGAGTTTTACCCCATTTTGTGACCTTTTTTGCTACACTTGTTAAACAAATCACTGCAGCTGTTATATAAGTCATGTGGTTATTAAGTGATGGCTTCTCCCATTGAGTTTGTTTGCCAGAAGCTTGTCAGGAAGGTTACATGACTCTAGAACAGTGCAACTGTCCTAAATACTACATGCCAGTTATCAAGCGCCAAATTTGGATCACATGACCATGCGGATGCTGCTACATTCATAAATGTGAAAGCCGGTCGTAAGTTATTTTCTCAGTTGTTGTAACTGAGCCGTTGTAACTTCAAATGTTCACAAAATTAATGTTTGTAAGTCAAGGACTACCTGTAATAAATTCCATGGCATTCATATAGTGAATAAAGAATCTAACTAGAAATATTTCTAAACAAAATTTAAAAGTCAGATTAATGACATAGGAATTTTTCTCACATGCTCCCGGACTTTTTTGGTACAATCCTATGCATATTCACAGGTAGTCCTTGACTTACAACAGTTCATTAGTGATCGTTCAAAATTATAACATCATTGAAAAAAGGGACTTACGACCATTTCTCACAATTACAACCTTTGTAGCATCTCCGTGGTCATGTGATCAAAATTCAGATGCTTGGCAACTGGTTCATACTTATGACTGTTGCTGTGTCCCAAGGTCATGTGATCCCTTTTTGCAACCTTTTGACAAGCAAAGTCAATGGGGAAACCAGATTCACTTAACAACCATATTACTAACTTAAGAACTTCTGTGATTCATTCATTCATTTATTTAGTTAGTTTGTCATTCAAATAGAAGATAACAGGAATAAGAATAAACATGAATAAGAACACAGGAAATGGGTACAAAAAATAGGAACAGTAGGAAAGGGACATTAGGCACACTGGTGCACTTATGCACGCCCCAATTGACCTCTTAGGAATGGGGTGAGGTCAACCGTAGACAGTTTAACTTACACAACTTTTACAGTTTAACAGTAGACAGTTTCACTTAACAACTGTGGCAAGAAAGGTTGTAAAATGGGACCAAACTCACATAACAAATGGAAATATTTATTTATTAAATTTACATGCTGCCCATCTCACTATCCAAATTGACTCTGGGTGGCTAAAACTATTCTACTAATAGAACATTAAAATTCTGTTTAGACCCTGTATTTTCACATAAACAAAGCAATTATTATTTTAAACAAAAAATAAAAGAGCAAGGATGTAAAACATTCACATTCATCCAGAAAACAAAATCAATCCAATGAAATATTTTATGAAAGGTATAAGAAAGATGCTTTCCTTCCAATAGATAACTGAACCAACATTCTTTCCCTTTAAGGTCTTTATACAGTATTAACATGTTAAATACAGATTTATGTTTGCATAGGTAGAACCGAATAGTTCTGGAATAGTCATTAAGTTGACAAGGCCTCTTTCACTTTGAAAGACAGGATATGTGTCTGCTAAACATCTCTTCTCTTTAAAATTACTATAATCCTTGATGGAATCTTGGCACCAGAATCACAACATAATGATTAGTGTATTATGCAAAGGCCATCAATATTTCATAATCTCGGCAGTTGTTTCAGTTTTCCCTTATAAAAGAGAAATTCACTGGCAAATCACTTTCCTGACTTAAATAATTCATTTGAAATGTTAGCCTCTTTCCGGAAAGAATGATTCACATCTGTCTGAAAAGTTGAGACTTTGTGAGAATGTTACCCCATAATGTATCCCTAATCCAAGTAAGAAATCAGATAATCATGAGCATATCATTTGTTCATGGCTCCAATTCTAGAAACATGGTCCCATGTCAAAGTCACTTACCACTACTTTGGCTCCATGTGCAGAAAACTGCGTAAAGCTTCCAGCTTTTTCTTCTCCTCCTGCTTACTTAAAGGTACAGGTAGTCCAGTGGTGGGATTCAAAATATTTTACTACCGATTCTGTGGGCATGACTTTGTGGGCGTGGTGTGGCTTGGTAGGCATGGCTTGGTGGGCGTGGGAGGGAAAGCATACTGCAAAATCCCCATTCCCTATCCACCACACTAACCTGCTTTCAAGCTCCATTCTCCCATTCAGGGCAACAAAAGAAGACAGCTGGAAAGCAGCTGGGGCGGGGCCAGCCTATTTGCTGGTTCTCCACACTACTCAAAGTTTCCACTACCGGTTCTCCAGAACTTGTCAAAACTGGCTTAATACCACCTCTGAGGTAGTCCTTGACTTATGACCATAATTGAGCCCCAATTTTTTGTTGCTAAGTGAGACAGATGTTAAGGGACTTTTGTCCCATTTTACAACCTTCTTTGCCACAGTTGTTAAGTGAATCACCACAGCTGTTAAGTTAATAACATGGTAGTTAAGTGAATCCGGCTTTCCCATTTACTTTGTTTGTCAGATGGTTGCAAAAGGAGATTGCATGAGCCTAGGACACTGCAACTGTCTTAAATATGAGTCAATTGCCAAGCGTCTGAATTATGATTGCGTGACCGTGGGGATGCTGCACTGGTTGTAAGTGTGAAAAATGGTCAGTGCTTTGAACTTTGAATACTCACTAAATAAACTGAGTAAGTTGAGACTACCCATAGTAATAATGGCTCTGTAAATTACCAGTGACTTACTAGTATGCTGAAATGACCCCAGAATTATTTGAGCAACAAAAAATTATGACAAAGGCCAGATGAGCAGCATATTGTAGCCACTGCTAAGTGTGGAACCAATGTATGTGTGAAGTGTATGTGTGGGTTCCGACTTCTTCTATTACCAGTTTGCTCAGGGACACTCTGTGCATGCGCAGAAGCAAAAACCAAGATGGTGGCTCCTATGGCGCCGCCGATAGAACCAGTTTGGGTGCGTGTCTGGCCGAGTTACTACCTATTCATCCAAACTGGTCCGAACCAGTAGAACCACCTCTGGTATGAAGGGATAGAAAAACTATTTCTGTCACATATAGCATTTGGATAGCAGGTAGTTCTGAGTGCAAATGCATGTAAGCAATAAAATGTAGGTGTGTAACTTCAACAGAGTTAAAGTCCCAGGTTGTAAAGTTGTCATAGTTGTCCACCCCTGCTGTAAGGGATCTTTTGGATCTTGGGGCTCTTACAGTGCAGTCTTTGGAAATTCCTACTCCTGCACAAGGTAAGATAGTAGCCAAAGCAGCATTGCCTCTAAAGAACAGTATTATGTTAATAGGGAAAGGCAAATAACCTGCTTCTTGGAGAATTTGGCATTGTATAGATCCTAGTAATTGCCTCGGTTTGCCTGATTCTGCCATGTAATCTATTGGATGTAGCATTATAGGTCAGAGGATGTCCTGCACGATGTAAAAATGTTTAATCTAAAATATGCAATTATATGCTGTCTGAATCCAAATGAATTTAGTGTACAGAAAAAACACTAAAAAATAATTATAGAGTTGTAAAATGATAGTAATAATCACAATAACAAGAATGTTAACAAGAACACTAGCGGAGATAGTTCCACTTTAATCAAAGGCTAAAGGCCTTCTGGGACAGCTATGTTTTCACAAGCTTCCATAAAGTTATGAGAGATCTTTAAGGGACAAAGGAAGGGAACTCTCAAATGAATGCCTGCTGTCATTCTCCCTATCATGGCACCTTCCAATAAGTAGGGATCTTGGTAAGATTTATTTGGCTACCCAGATGAAAATGGCAAAGGCGATTTATGGAGGGTCTCTTAGATAGCCAGCCATTTAGGTCTTTAAAGGTAGTAAAAATAAGATTATTTCAATGTATAAGGAGGGAGGAGCCGACGTCACAATGACACGACCTGTGATCTTGAAGTCCCGAGATCGTAGTCGATAATTTTGCTGCTGGACGGTCCATATGGACCTAAACTGTCCCGCAGAGACGGTGATCTGGAAGAATATGTCTTGCTCATCTCAGGGACCCTGCAAAGTTGCTGATTGATCCAAGAGAAGTTCTTCTAGTCAGCGACAAAAGCGCAGCCACAAGCTGATGAAGTTGGGGCAGCTCCAGAAAGGAAGGAAACGGAAAGAGAAAGTGCGTACAGCTGGTGAGGAAACTTTACTGTTTTAAAAGAGACTGCCAGAAAAAAACCTTAAAGCTAAATTAAATTTGAGAAAAGAAAAAATAAGCGGCGAAATTAAGCTACATTGGATTGCATTGGAAAGTGTGTTATCTTTCTTTTTAAATGCTACTTTATGGATGGAATTTGCGCAAAGCTTTTTAAAGTGAACGGATTAGTTTTTCTTCTACTTTTTTATTTTTGTAACCTATGGATTAATTTTTTTTTTTCCATTTCTATAAGAGTTTTTTCCTTTTTTCTATTTTGTTTCATTTAAGAATTTTACTTTTTTTAAAAAAAACCTGGAATACAAAAAACGAGTACAAAGAGAGCTGTAACATTAGAGGCAAAGGAAGCAACATTGCCACTTGGAGGCTGGAGGTTTGAGCCTTGGAAACATTGTACTTTCACTTCTCTCTTTGATCATTCCAACTTTGCGCTTTATGACCTTGCAGCTTGTTTACAGAGAGTGATAAGAAGAGTACAGGGTGTTTATGCTGGTGTTCTTTTGAACCTTATTGCCAGCTGGAGAAAAGTGAAACAAGGTCGTATTGTGAGAGATTATAAATAAAAGAATTTGTGCTTAATCTAATAAAAAGCCTTGAAAGCCAGAGTGGCAGTGTTTACCAGTCGGAAGAATGGCACAACATCAACATCAAAAAGAAACTTTAACATTGCAAGAGATAATGCTTGAAATTCAAAAATTACTAGAAGTATCAGAGAGAATTGAGGAGAAACTGGAAAATCTAGAGCATATAACAGCAAAATATGCTGGAGAATCTCAATTGGAAAAAGTGGAGGCTAGAGTCCTAAAAATTGAAGAGAAAAACGAGCATAAAGACAAGAAATTTGTTGACATCTACGGTGAATGGAATGGGGTTGGAAATGCAGAGAGTGGAATATGGAAAGGGGAGCTAGATGGCCAGGAACTCTACACCAGATGGCAAGGTATAGAAGAAGAAGAAAGAGAAGAATTGATGGATTTAAGGAGAGAAATCTTATCGGAAGCACCATTGATGACCAAAGATATGCTGATTAAAGAAACAGATGGGGGGGTATCGAGATTATATAAGAGATGCAACAAGCAATGAGCTGTGAAGAGAAGTCTGCACAAATATTATTAAGGGAATAATCAGAAGATTAATTCCACAAATGGCAAAAGACATAAGATTGCATTATTACTGGAAAGATACAGGTTGATATATGAAAGTTTATAATAAAAAATTATTTAAACTTAGTTAAATTTAGAACATTATGTAAAAAAATGAAGTGATAATGGATATGGTTAAATAAATAATTGACAATGATAATGTATACATATGTAGTAGTTTGATAAGAATTAATTGGATATGAATGGTAAATGGTGACTATGAAAGGAAGATTAGAAATGTTGTTATGACATAAAAGCTAATAATAAAAAAATGAATTGAATCTAGTTAAACTTTGAGTATTAGGTCAAATAACGTTATGATAATGGACATAGTCAAATAAATGTTTGATAATGATAATGATAATAACGTATATATATATGTATTGGCTTAATAAAAGAAAATTGGATATAAATTGTAAACAGTGATTGGAAAGGAGAACTAGAAACTTGGTTACTAAATATTATTGATTTTTATTTAGAATAGGTTATAAGGATTTAATGTTATTGGATAATATTGGAAATAGCTAACAAAATGCCATTATGTGGTTATGCTTTAAACTTTGGAATATTTTATACAAAAGGACGTTAAAACAATTGTGGTTAAATGAAAATTGAGGTATGATGATAGTAATATCTATAAATATATTTGATTTAAAATATATGATTTGATATGTATTATAGGTGATGACTGTAGAAGAGATGCACAAAAGCTTTTTGTAACCAATTGACACACTTTCTATAGTATGTAAAGAAAGAGGATTCGGAAGAAGGCAGGGCTTAGCAGTGAGAAGACGGAGTTTCAGGCCATTCCTGAAATTCCCCTATTCCGGAAGAAATGGACGGGTCGTTTACGACCCTAGCTGTCCCGGAGAGACAGTGAAGGTTTGGGGAGATCCAGTGACCTCAGAGACGTTCGCAGGTCTCGGGGGGGCTCGGATTTCAACTCCTTTTGCCATCCCTTTCTGGATTAGCTGTATGCTAACCGAAACTGCAGGCAGCCCCTAAGAATGGTAGAAGTGTTTTCAACTGGTAAGCTGATTTTATTACTCAAAGAGAGAGACGGTCCGCACTAAAATTTAAGCTAATTGAAACCAAAGAACAGAAGAATCTAGCGGCGAATTGGTTTTTTTTTAATGGATTTATGGCTGGTGGTTACCCTATTTCTTAAATGTTTTGAATGCTGTTTACGTGGATAAAGGAAAGTTTACTTTACTTCAACACTCCCTCACGGCTCTCCTTAAGTGGGCTGTAAACCAATTTACTATAATTTGGCTTCTTATAACCTGACACTTTTATTGCTTGGCTGTGTTGGTCTAAGATCAGATAAGACTGCATAGCTCCCAGCGTGTCCCTACTTGCAAATTTCATCTGCGTCACATCATGGCGTCTGTACTTGCTTCAAGTGATTCATTTCAAAAGATTTTTTCCGCTTTTCAGAAGTTGTTTGATACTTATGAAAAATCTGAAAAAAAATCTGAAAAAAAAAAAGGGCTATCTCTTGTTTTTAACATCAAAATATGAAAGAAAGAGTCAGAACGTTGAATGTTTGAGTGCTCCTGAAATCCAAATGAAGAATGTCAGAAAGGAAGTCTCTCAACTTGCTGACACGCCGGGTGTCTGTTCTACTTCGGAGGCAGAAAGAGAAAGAGATGTAACGTTTGAAAGAAGGGGGGCCATACAGAAAATTTATCTCAAAAGACAGATTCCAGGAGGAATGAGAAACATTAAAGAATTTATACTTTATGAAACATTATTTGCAGAACTTTCGATACCACCCTTGAAAGTCAAAGACAAATTGATTGGAACAAGCCAAGGACAACGTTATTACGTCAGAGGCACCCTAAGCAAAAAGGTGCGAAGATATTTCTGTTTGGACTTGCTTATAAAAACGTTTGGGGAATTTGTTTTAGGAATGGTAAGAGGACTAAGGAAGTTTTGCTATTGGAGAGACATAGGCTGATAGACTGAAGAATACAATTGAAAATTAGTTAAATCTAATTATTCTTATTTGTAATAGATATAGCTGAATAATAATTGATATTGATAGTAATGTATATAATGTGGAGTTGATATGATAAATAATAATTGGATATGAGAAAGGAAGGTTGGAAATATTTTTGGATTATATATAAAGGGTATTAATTACAATAATTATCACTATTAAAAAACTAAATAAAATATATACAGTTAAATGTTAATTAATATGGGGAAAATGTTATGATATATGATATAACTAAATATTATGGATGTTCAGCTAAAATAGGATATGAGGATTTGATGTTAATAGAGGATTTTACAAACAAGTAAATGAAATGTCAGCATGTGTTATGGATTAATTCTTTGGCATAGTTAAGGATGAAGGATGTTTAAATAACTATAGTTAACTAAAAGTGGAGGTATATTGATGTTAATATGGTAAACATTTGAGTTAAGATATTTGAATTAATATGAATTAATGGAAGAGATGCACCAAAGCATGTTGTAACCAGCTGATATACTTTTTTTTATAATATATACCTGTGTTCCTTTTTTTTTCTTTTTTTTCTTTTTTTTTTCTTCCCTGCCTTGTCTTTTGTCCTTTTTGTCTTTTTTGTTTTTGTTTTTTGCTTTTTTTTGTTTTTTCTTTTTGATTTTTTCTTTTCCCACTGGTGTGGGCATGTATTGTTTAAGATTATTACTTTTATTAATATTTTTAAATAATAATTACAGTCAAATGAAAATGGATATATGACGATGGTGATATGTATGAATATCTGAGTTAAAATGCTCGAGTTAATATGAGTTATGTTTGTTGACTGTGGAGGAGATGTACCAAAGTTTATTTGTGATCGACTGATACACTTTCTATAGATGTAAAGAAAGATGTTGTACTTGTTTCAAATTAAAATTAAAAATTTTTTTTTAAAAAAGAAAGAGGATTCTTTGTGTTGTAATTGTGCTTATTCAAAAATTTAAAAATTTAAAAAATTTAAAAAAAGTTTATTTCAATGTATGATCATGGCAGCGAGATTATTGTATACTCAGAGATGGAAAGATTTGATACTTCCTATTGTGAAAGAATGATTGGTGAAGTTGACAGGCTTTGTGGAAATGAATGAATTAACTTCCCTGATTAGAGAAACGACGTCATCCATATTTATTGCTAACTGGAAGCCACTTATGGACTTTTTGTGTTAAAATGAAGGAAAAAAAACCCTTGTGACTGACTAATATCAGAAGTGAAGCTACTTCTCTGTTCTGATCCCCACTCCGGCCTGTGAGTAACGCAGACACATGCTTGGCTATTTGCCATTCTTTAATCGCAGGAATTACAACTCCGTTGGCTGAAACCCCAGACAACACTCTCATGCAAGAAGGGTTGCCAGCAACCCAAACCAAACAGAACGGAAATACAAAACAGACCAGACAAGAGTTCCTCAAGACTGTTACGAATGGTTGTGTCCTGCAAAAGGACCCCTCCCAATTTCTCACTTATATACTCTCTTGGGAGGGGCCAAGCCACAACTACCTGGGCTTGATTATCTCTTATGAGTCTGCCTCCGCAGCTGCTGCTTCCGTTTCTCCGCCCTCCTTTGTCTGGCACCAGGAACAAACTGCCTTGAGTCCTCTCCACTGCTCCATGCCTTAGGCGCCTCCTGGTGGCCAACCAGCCTCTCTGGTCCCTGCTCTGAGTCTAAACCCTGCCCAGGATCCTCCACATCTTCCATAGCAGACTCATAGGGTTCCTCGCTACCCGAGTCCATCAGCAGCTCAAACGGATCCTGCTGGGCCACAACACTTTTCTATACTTTTTTCCTTCATTTCTATTTTTTAAAACTTTTCTTCTTTGCTTATACTTTTTGCTTTTTCTTTGATTTCTTTCTTTTTCTTTCTCCTTGCTTACTACTTATCGGTTTGTATTAGTTTTTATCTACTTGTTTAAAAGTTTAAATACCAATTGTTACAAGAACCTGGCAGTTCCCACAGCCCTGGTGTCACCTGCCAGTACAATAACTGCCTACATCATCTCTTCTCTCACCTTCATGTTGATATTAAACATAGTGTGGGAAAAGAACCAATCCTTTGGGCATTTCATAACAGAGCAGCCAAGAGTGTTGACTTCCCTTTAACTGTGTCTCATGAAGGAGCAGAACCATCATAATATAATGCCTCCAACTCTGAGCCCTTGTAAGCAGTCCAGAAGAATGCTATGTCTGACAGTATGAAAAAAATGATTGTGAAGTCCAGCAAAACAAAGACAACTGAACTTTTTAATCCAAGTTCCACCACATGTCATCTTTGAAGGAAACCAATGCAGATTCCTTCCCATGTCCAAGCCTAAATCTAGACTGCCACAGGTCCAGATAATGTATATCTTTCACAGTAATTGTTGCACCACTATCTCGCCAGTTTCCCCCCAAAAGGGGAAGTTGCAGATAGGGTGGTAGTTATACATCGCTTTTTAAAAATAAATTTAGTTGAATTTGTTGGACCACAACATGTCTAGTGGGGGATAAGTCTTTTGTAAGTAATGCAGCTTTATTCAATTTATTCATCCTGCCTTCAGGTTTTATTTCTAAGTATTATTATTTCACTCATCCAACTTATCTTTTGCAATTTTGGGTCCTGAGGAGATGACAAGACAAATTGTACACTCCCAGCACCAAAATCCAATTTTCACAATAACATATATCCAGTGAGCCAAACATAGATACTGTATTTCTATATCTGGCTAAAAGCTTATTTTTGTTCATGGACTATTTAATCTTTAGTGAAATCTAGCTCTGCTCTCAAAGTGTATCCCACCATTTACTTTGTGATTTATGCCACAAGAATTGAATACTGAAAAACTGACAAGGGTGTTATGTTTATTTATAATTTCTACTTCCTTCTATATTATTTTATCCACTTATATTAGACATGCATGATATATCTTAAATATACAGTATGGGTTGTCAACTAGATCCTACTGTTCCTTTGAGCTGCTAATTCTAAAGTGAATTGTTGGAGATTTGTCTTTTTTTTCAAACATACCAGGTGATATTCTGTGCAGATGTCTGTCTTTGTTAATAGTCTTCAGGCTTTTGACTATTTGACTATTTATTCATTTATTTCCTGTGAAAACATCAGTACTTGATTTCTGGCACCATATATAATTCTTGTTCATTTCAGAGAAAAGTATTCATGAAGACTTGTGAATTAGTGATGGAGGGGGGAAAAGCCCATCAGAATATATTGCCAAGAAACTGTCTAATTATCTAGTGCAGAATTGTTTCCTGTATTTTTTAGTTCAGTCTAGTCTAGTTTGTATAATCTGAATTTAAAAGTCTAAGTGCTCCCACCATTTCCTGTTGGAGTCTGAACTACGTTCTCATATATCTCACTGTCTGGATTTCTCTTCTCCCCCCCCCCCTTTGTCTTCTTTTTGATGTAAAACTATGATTTGATCTATTTGAAATTGATCTTATTAATTTTCTTTTATTCTATTCTGTGTTATAATTGTTTTTTCTGTTTCTTTTACAGACGTTATCACTGCATTTATAACTATAATATATCTAAACATCATAGCATCTAAATATATAGTAGTAATTCTCTCTGCCTCTCTCTCTCCCTCTCTGCATTATAATGTATAGATTTTAAAGTTCAATGTATAACTAGACAATATAAAATATACAAGATATATCATAGCACTCTCAGTTGTCAAACGCCTGAATTTCACTTAATTCTTTTATTCCCCTCCCCACAATGTATCATAAATAATGAAAATTTACTTCACACAGCAGCATTCACAGAAAGCAATACTTTCCTATTTTAAAATCCATCTAGTGATAATGGTTTGTTCCTTTAAATCATGGTTGTCCAAACCTTTGGCTTGTCTGAGCTGCATTAAGTAAGGAGGGATTTTCTTGAGTGGTATATAAAATATATAATATATATAATTAAAGTATACAAATAACAATCTTCCTTTAATTTTTTGTTTTATTTTTATTTTCTTGCAAGGCCACATTATTAACTATACTGGGTCATGTATTGGACATGCCTGCTTTAAATCTTACATGTTTAGAGTTCTGATTTTTTCAGGCTATTTGCACTTTAGTGCAAGTAAACTTTTTTTACTTGTGGTGATTATTTTATATACCAGTATTTTTCGGAATATAAAACGCACCTTTTTGCCTTAAAAAAGAGGTCGAAAATCTTGGTGTGTCTTATACACTGAATACAGCATTTTTTGCCTCCCAAAACCCCGCCCCTTCACCAAAATGGCTATGCATAGCCTTATGGAGGCTAATAGAGAGCTTCTGGGGGCTGGGGAGGGCAGAAATGAGCGAAGAAATAGCCCGTTCTTTGCTCCCTGCCCCAGCAGCATTCTGTAAACTTCCTAAAGGCTATGCATGCAATTTTTTTGACAAAAAACGGGCCTGTTTTTGCAAAAAATGGGCCAATTTTAGCTCATTTTTGCCCCACCCGGAGCACTCTGCAAGCCCCCCCACCAAGGCTATTCATGCCTTTTTAAAAAAGGGGGGGGCGTTTTTGGGAGATTTGCAGAATGCAAACTCCCCCCTTTCGGAAAGCTCTTTAGTTAGAATGGTTGATGAGAATTACAATGATCAAGTGCTATGCCAGCAAGTGCTGCAGATTGTCAGCGATTTCCTTCTCCAGCACATGGATAAATACACCTGGAAACATCTACCTACCTAACTACTCTCTCTCTCTCCCTACCTTCTCTCTCTCTCTCTCTCTCTCTCTCTCTCTCTCTCTCCCTCCCTCCCTCTACCTACCTACCTACTTTTTTAAAAAAATGCCTCTTCAAAACCTTGGTGCGTCCTATAGTCCAGTGCGTCTTATACTCCGAAAAATATGGTATCCAACATCTTCCTTCAGCACATGAAAAGTTAAGGAAGGAAATAGAAAGAATGTATGAAAGACAATGATCACAGTGGGTATAAAGCAGTAAAGCTGGCACCCAAATTGCTTCTGAATGCTTAGGTTTAGGACTGAAGTCAAAATCTGATGGCAAAATCTGAAATCCATTTGGCTTTCAGCCCACTTTGGACAGTTTTAGTGAGAAATGATAATAGGAATTCAAGACATAAACAAGAAAAGCAATTTCTGAGGTGAATACAATAACAATTGACAAGTCTACCCAGCCCTTGACATAATATTTTTAAAACAAGCAAATAAAATTACAGGCTCTTAAGGTAATAGTTGTCTCTATTAGTTTACTTTCACAAAGGAACATGACATGATTTGTGCAGCGGAAGTATACCAAGAATTGACCTTAACCTGGACGAATAATCTTTCCCATTAGTAGTAAGACATGACCTTGAAAAGATAAACTCATTTGTGGAAGTTTTGCTTAGCTCACTCATGCTGAAAAAGACCTTCGCTGTTTAAACAAGCAATTTGCAGACACTATCAGAAAAAAAAGAGAGGCCCTTGTAGGATTCTAACCCTAAGCTGACCAGCTGCTGCAATATTCATGTAGGAGATATCTAAAACAGCTGTGCATCAGAAGGACAGAAGTCCCCTGGAGGGGATTGTTGAAATGGAAACAATTACTGTTCTTCTGAAGTACAGTAATATATGCAATGAATGAATGAATAAGCAATCATACCCACTATTACCATAGCTGATTTCCATACATTTGTGTATTCTACTTGAACTAGGCAAACACTGGCATAAGTTGCTGTGTGTGTTTTGTGTGATATATAATGCCATACATATGAGATACCATGCAAATGGAAATTCCTTGTACTTAGGCCAGACATTTGCAGCTGGGATTTATATAGATTCAATACTGGTGAAAACATGGAGGATAGGAGAAAGGATGTTAAATATGAAGCCCTTCCCTTCTTTTTATTTGTTTCTGTGTTGTATTTTTAAATACATGAGTTGAAGGTTCTACCTTCACTGCCACGGAAATTAGAGTAAGGAAAAATATTTTGGTTTCAACCCAGATGGTATTAATTCTTATACAGGTAGGGATGAGTGAGTCATTTTTCTCAGTGTACCAGTGTACAGGTAATCCTTGACTTTCAGCAGTTCATTTAGTGACTGTTTGAAGTTACAATAGCACTGAAAAAGTGTCTTATGACCATTTTCACACTGACGACCATTGCAGCATCCCCATGGATATGTGGTCAAAATTCAGACACTTAGTAACTGATTCATATTTATGACAGTTGCCACTTCCTGAGGTCCCGTGTGTTGTGGCCCTCCAGCGACCAGCGAAGCTGGAGATTGGAGTCCTGGAGTCTGCGGAAGGCTCTGACGAGTGATCTGCATTGGAGGCAGAGATGGGGCCAGGGCCGTCTGACAGTTATCAGCTGCTTTCAGAGTCAGAGTCAGACGTCAGTGAGGCACACAAACAGCTGAAGACTGTTCCCGGTGTGCGCATGCGCAGAGTTGCCAGAGGAAGGGAATAGCTAAAGAAGAAGGGTAGATTTGGGAGTAAGGCCACAGGTGGACAGTGAATGGCCCCTCCCATAGGGAATAAAAGACGAGCGAAAGGGAAGGGGTGTGGTGTTTGCAGGAGACAATTAGTTCATTCCTGCATTCTTGCCAAGTATTGCGGCATCTGAAAGACATTGGCCTGGCTCTCTCCAAGCCCGATAAAGGTCGGTAATTGTGAACTATCTTGAAAGACTGTGGGCTGGCACTTTGCTGGAGAGAAATTCACTATACATTAAATAAAAGGGGTTTATCGGGACGAGGACTCGGCTTCATGCTTCTGGGGAAGCCAAGGTCAGAACACCGTGATTCCCTTTTGCGACCTTCTGACAAGCAAAGTCAATGGGAAAGCCAGACTCACTTAACAACTGTGTCGCTATCTTAACAACTCCAGTGATTCACTTAACAAATGTGGCAAGACAGGTCATAAAATAGGGCAAAACTCACTTAACAAATGTCTTGCTTAGCAACAAAAAAGTTGGACTCAATTATAGTCGTAAGTTGAGTACCACTGCTTGTGCTTAATTCCAGGCAGTATCTTTTAAATGGTTTCTCGTACAGCTGGATTGGAATCTCTACAAGATGTGATTAAAATGGTTAAAAGGGAATGTGCCGCTACTGAGACAAGATTTTTAGATTTTAAAATAAGCATTTAAAATGTTATTATAAGACATGATAGTATAAATATTGGTTCTTCATGATCATTTGAACATTCTGTCAGGATATAGTCTTTCATCTGCTCTAAAATTACTGTCTCGGATTCATTGACTTGTTAGTTGGTGATGCTGCACCATGAAAAGACAAAGATGGTTGCCAAATCCATCATAAAGGGGAATTTGCTCATTTAAAGGTGGCGAGAATCATCAATTTATATACTTGATGATTATATACCGGTTTTTTTTTTGCCAAAAAAGGGCATGCATAGCCTTTATGAGGCTTGTAGAATGCTCCTGGGGGCTGGGGGGAGGCAAAAATGAGCAAAAAATGGCCCATTTTTTGTTCGTTTGTTCCATCCCCAGCCCCCAGGAGCACTTTGCAGGCCTCCCAAATGCTCTGCACATCCATTTTTGTGAAGCAGGTGGAGTTTCAGGAGGCCAAAAATGCTGTATTCAGTATATAAGACACACCCATATTTTCATCCTCTTTTTTCGGGGAAAAGGTGCGTCTTATACTCCAAAAAATATGGTATCTGATAGGCCTTTTTTTTTTTTACATAGGATGTTGGACTAGGTCAGTGATGGGTTCCTACCGGTTTGGACCGGTTCAGCCGAACTGGTAGTGGTTTGGTGGCCTGGGTCGCTGGAACTGGTAGTGACCCAGGCCTGCTACGCCCCCAAACCGGTTTTCTGGGTGGTGCCATAGGCGCCACCATCTTGTTTTTCCATTCTGCATATGTGCAGAACAATGCTTATTGTACTGCATATGCGTACACAACGTGCATCAAGCGCTTGCACGCATGAAGCCCCCAAGAGCAAATTGGCAGAAGTGGCTGCCGGAATTTGCCCCTGGGCTAGATGGGTAATTGGTGTGATCCCGAAGAAAAGAAGAAGTACTAGGGGTGACATGATAGCAGCATTCCAATATTTGAAGGGCTGCCACAAAGAAGAGAAGGTCAACTGATTCTCCAAAGCACCAGAAGGCAAGACAAGAAACAATGGATGAAAACTAATAAAAGAGAGAAGCAATTTGGAATTAAGAAGAAACTTTCTAACAGTGAGAACAATTAAACAGTGGAATAGCTTGCCTTTAGAAATTGTGGGTGTTTCATCACTGGAGGCTTTTAAGAACAGACTGGACAACCACCTATCTGAAATGATATAGAGCAGGAATTTGGACTAGAAGACTTCCCTTCCAGCTCTATTCTGATAAAAGAGATATATAGATAGATGATAGATAGATAGGGAGAGGGAGGGAGAGGGACAGGGAGAGGGAGGGAGGAAAAGAGAGAGAGAGAGAGAGAGAGAGAGAGAGAGAGAGAGAGAGAGAGAGAGAGAGAGAGAGAGAGAGAGAGAGAGAGAGAGAGAGAGAGAGAATTCCAGTATTTCACATGAACCACCAACAATTGGTGAAAAATGATGTTGATTTAATCTGTCATTATAAGCAGTTTCCCAAGCAGTGGCCTTTCAGATGCTTAATTCCCATCATCCCCAATCAGAAATGACCAGAAGACCATTACCTGGGTTTAGTTCTAATTCTTGATAATGTCTGACATTCATTATTTACTAGAATTTCCTCTGAACCTTCTGGGTCTCTGCACTGTGGATATAGGCCTGCAGGGTGCCTTGGATTCCCTTGCTAAGGATTATAACTCAGGAGACCTTGTATGGTAGTTTCAGATATGAATTAATCAGGAGACTGAATCAGTAGACTGAAAAGAATGTAATTTGAAAGGATTTGGGCTGTTAATGGGCACAATGTTTTTTCCCCCCCGAAAACAAAAAAGGCAAGACTTTCAACCCACTACACACATAAATGTGTACAGAAAATATAAAATACACTACTTTCCTACAGTTTTTCCTGTGTTTTATTTGCTGGCAATCTAATAGTTTCCTTTTATTACAGCCCACTGGGACAGTAACAAGGTTTGTGCCATACTGTCCATCTATATTCTTATTTGGCAAGCATAGCTTTGCACTTTATTGTCTCTATACTTGCATAAATGTGTCAGACTAAATATGACTGGATCTGATTTTTTTTAAAAAAAATAAGGGCTCTTCCACACCACATCATTTTTTGCAATCCCTTCCAAAACAGTTAGATGCTGGCCTCTGATTATGCTTTTTTGCTACTCTTGAAACATTGAAAATTTGAAGAAAACCAAAGCTGTACAGTGTACCCTTCAAATGACCAAGAGGAAAATGTAAAATATATAATTAGTATCCTTCAACCTGGTCAACCACAGGAGGGAAACAAAATTGGAACGGTATGTGAGGGGAAGCTTCTGACCACAAAAACACAATTTCTCTGCTGCATTTAAAAGCTTCTTACCAGCTACAGTAATGAAATGCGAGTATATCAGTATTACTCCAACCGTATGCTTTACTTAGAAATTATAGCTGCATGTTTCTGCAGTGCCTGGAGAGAGAGCAAGAGAGCCTTCTAAGCCATGTATTCAGATGAACATGTGGAACAGGATGATATAACATTATGGATTATACACCAGTGGCTGTCTTGAGGTCAGGAGGAAGGAAGTGGGGTAAGAATTGCTACCAATGGGAAAATGGCCATCCACAAGCTCTACAGAATTGTAGACTGTAGTCTAGTCTACAGAATCTACTACAAAGGAAAACTCCAACTTTGTTCTAATTTCAAACAAAATAGAATAGTGCTGGAAAAAAGTTCATTGAACCTCTCAGGCCAGCAGTTGTTTGGAGATTGGAGCCATGTCTGAACCACTACAAAGTCCTCAGCTAGAGCTCCTGGGGTTTGCAATGAGTATATGTTTTATTAACTCCACTGTAACAATCAGCATAAACTAAGTAACATTGCACTGTTTTCAGATGATGAGTCGAGGTAAAAACAGACTGAATAGATAGAAGTTAAGGAAAATATTTCAAAACTGGAACAGAGAGGATCAAATGCCTATGACAGGGATCAACAATACCGAGCCATGCTGGCACAGTGGTTAGGCAGTATTGCAGGCTAACTCTACCCACAGCCAGGGGTTCAATCCTGACTGGCTCAAGGTTGACTCAGCCTTCCATCGATCTGAGGCTAGTAAAATGAAGACCCAGATTGTTGGGGGCAATATACTGACCTTTGTAAACTGTTCAGAGAGTGCTGTAAAGCACTATGGAATGGTATATAAATCTAAGTGCTATTGCTATTGCTATTACTATTGGAATAATAGTAGAGTTGAGTTAAAAACAAATTGAATAGATATAAGTCAAGGACAACATTTCAAAACTGGGGCAGAGAGGATTAAGTGCCATGGACTGATATCAACTAGACTACACTGAGCCTTGATGGTGCAGTGGTTAGAATGCAGTATTGCAGGCTAATTCTGCCAACTATCAGCAATTTGAGTCTTACCGCTTAAATTGACCCAGACTTCCATCCTTCTGAAGTAGGTAAAAGGAGGACCCAGATTTTTGGGGCAATATGCTGACTCTGTCAACCACTTAAAGAGGACTGTAAGCACTATGTAGAAGTGTATAAGTCTAAGTGCTATTGCTATATGTACGAGACTTGATTTAAAGAAGCAATATTGACTATATTGACAATATTGTTATTATACAATCAGAAATAAGATCAGTGATTTCAGACTTGGTCAGAATCTATTGTATCTCTGGTGACATTATTGGGACTCAGATTTGTCTCTTCTAATGGGCAGCTGATGTTAGAATTTGTGAACTGCTTTACATTTGATCCACTTTGCTATATATTTGAATAAGTAACCAATGAGAAAATAATGACCAGCATGGTGGATGTGGGCATAATATACATTTGCCAGAAAGCAAAGTAGTGAGAATACTTCCCGCTACACATTCTAGCTCCCCATTGAACCTTGGCTTTTTTCTAGGGCTTTTGAGATTTCTTTCTCAATAAAGTACAAGAGTCCAGCTGAATAGTTACATGTTTTAAGGATCCCTTTGGAACTTTTGTGGACCATAGAGAGATGTAAGAGTATGCTTGGCAGTCTAGCCTTTGCAACATGCCAGCTTCCCATTTAGTTCTTTAAAGTGAAGAATGTAAAAAATAAATTGAAATCAGATGGAACAGGGAAGCTAGAAGCTACTAAAGCAGTATCTGCTAGAACAGTGTTGGCGAACATTTTAGGCACCAAATGCCGAAACGGGACCGTTCGTGTGCATGTGCCCGGAACCAGAAGAGCAGCCGCCCGGTTTGCATGTGCACGCCTGGAAGATGATCTTCCAGTTTCCAGCACGCACATGCGTAATGGTCAGCTGGTCTTTGAGTGAGTATACACGCCAGAAACCAGAAGACCAAGTGGCCAGTGCGTATGTGTGCGCTGGAAACTGGAAGATCATCTTTCTGGTGCGTGCATGCGCACCCGGTGGCTGCACTTCTGGTTTCTGGTGCCTCTGTGCGTGTGAAGATGAGCTGGCTGGTGTACCAGAACCTGAAAGAGCAATGGGCAACAGCTTGCGGCACGCATGCCATAGGTTTGCCATCATGGTGTTAGAACATGGGTTCCTGTGGGCTGCAGGTTGGCTATACTTGGGGGCAAATGGGATGATTGAAAATAGTATTAGATGAACTTAAAAAACACAGGAACGTTTTTTAAAAAAAGGAACCTCTCTTGCCAGTAAGTTATCTGCATTTTCTTAGCTGGAATAATTCCATTCTGCGGTGTGGAATTGGGATCAGTCCCTTGCTTTTTGTAAAATGGGGAACTGAACTTTGTAACTTTTGAGTTGCAAGAAAAGTGTCTGCTGAAACCCCTCTCTGCCAAATCAAACATCTGGAGAGGCCTTTTCAAAAGCCCATACCAAAATATTATCTCAGCGTTCAATAACGGAATGTGTTTTGATTTATCTTGTCTCCTTTTTCTGCCCATCCCAAGTGCAGCACAGAGGGCATGGCAGCCTTGGAGAACGCCCAACGAAACAGCCGTGGATATGCTGATATTCGTGAGAGCAGCCTGAGAAGCTGTAGGCTGCAATCACTTATACAGCTCCCCTGGTATGTTGAGAAAGATTTTTTGGTCTTTCCCGTCAGCGTGTTTATAGCTGGAGCCTGCATTTTTGTGTGGTAAGCTCACAGAGTTGGAATCCCTCGGGATGTACAAATCTTGGCTGCCTTCATATATTGTACGAGCTGCACTGTGCAGCTGGGGTTGAATGTTTTTTTTTGGGGGGGTGACGGTGGTGTTTATTTTGTTTTATGTGAATTAATTTGTATTTCTTTTGCAAGACACTTGCTCATAATGATGGCTGGTTGGCTGGCTGTAGTTTAGCCAGAAGTCAGCTTCTCTCCTGTGGCTCTTTTCTTCTGTTCTTTCCCTTATTTACTCCCTTTTAGTAATGGACAAAAAAAAATAATAATGCCATAAAATGGCAAAGGCATGCAGTTCTGGGGAGGTTTCCTTTTAGTTGAAAATATTATCTGCATGTTGGTAATTGCTTGTGAGTCATCCTAGCTGGACACAACTTCTACATCTGAAAAAAACAAGGATCTATACATTTTCATTGTGGGTTTGTCCTTTTTCTTTTTTAATGGAAGAATCTGTTATGAGAATTACTTGTACCGCAATAGATATTCCAGGTATCTCATGCGAAAACCAGTCACTTTCCCATGAAAAGACATCTGAGGGTGTTTCTGTGGACTTTCACTTGTTATTTCTTCCAAACCCAAGATCCTGCCCAAAACATTTTGCTTCAAAGGTCTGCCTCTTTAAGGCATAGCACACAGTGTTCGCAGCTGACCTATGGGTACTACTTTGGCATCGGAGATAAAAGCAACTTTCAAAAATGCTTTTTCCTGAAGCCAAACCCACAACAGTTTAAAAAAAAGTATAAACAAATGCTGCTTTTTTATATTAACCCAAACGAGTGACCTGAGAGATGTGCTCCCACTTCCTTAATAGCCAGCTCTGCCTAGGCCAGGGGTGTCAAATTCAATTTTTGAGGGGACAATCAGGGTTGTGTTTGACTTCAGGCAGCTGGGTCAGCATGGCTGGGGTGGGTGTGGCCAGCATGACATAACTCATGTCGGGGGCACCTGTGGTGGAGGATCCATTGTCTCCAGCGCGTGGCCCTCCCGGTCTCCATTTTTGGCTGCAACGGCCTCTTGCAGCACTCTGCCAGCGAAAATTCCCTCAAAAACTCCTTTGCTGTTTCCAGGGCAGCCCCACAGGTCAGATCTAAGCACCTTGGAGGGTGGATCTGGCCCGTGGACCTTGAGTTTGACACCCCTGGCCTAGGCCATATAAGGAGTTATCTATGGAAAAAGTCAGAAGACAAAGAGATAAACATATATGTGTATACACACACAGAGACACACAGAGGAAGGGAGGGAGGGAAGGAGAGAGAGAGAGAGAGGTTTTTTAGGGTTATTAATATGCATCAGGATGCACAATGTCCGTTGGATCACCAGATGTTATTCAGAATGCAAAGAGTCATGTTCCCAAGATAAATAGGGCCAGAAACCATTAGACAGCCTGTTTCTTGCAATGGTTAAGGCATCAGGCTAGAAACTGGAAGACTGTGAGCTCTGGTACTGCCTGGGGAATGAACCCATCTGGGCACAAAGCAGGGAAAGTTACTCTCTCTTAGCCTTGGGAAGAAGTCAAGGGTAAACCACTTCCATAAAACCTGGCCAAGAAAAACTGCAGAGATTTCTCCAGGAGGTTACCAGGACATTTTTTAAAAAAAGACTTGAGGGTACACGCACGCACACATGCACACACACAGACACAAAATTTCTGGTTTTTAAAAATTAAAAGGGTTTCTTAAGAATCCCCCACAATTTCCCTGATATAAAAGGATCCAGATTCCTATTGCTTCCCAATCCAAGACCACAAAAGGAAGCTGTGAGGAGGTTTATTGACTCTGGCTTATGTTTTAGCACCTGTGATATGCGTAAGAAACTCAATCAGAGGTGGGTTGCTACTGGTTCACACTAGTTCGGGGCAACTGGCAGTGGTATTTTGCCCTTGGTTGCCCGAACTAGCAGCAACCCAGGCTGACCATGCCCTTGAACTGGTTTCCCGGTCAGTGATGCCATTGCTGGCATGTTTTTTACTAATTTTTTCATGTTCTGCGCATGCGCAGAACAATTTACACTCAACTGCGCACATGTGTGCAGCATGCACGAAGTAAACTGGCAGCAATGCCAGTAACAACCCACCCCTGACCTCAATGCCTGCGAGGCTGCCCTGAAAACAGCGAAGGACTGGCCCGCAGTACTCTCCCAGTGCAAACAGAGCTTTGGAGGGCAGAGTACTGCAGGAGGCCGTTGCAGCCAAAATGGAGCCTGGGAGGGCCCTGCTCTGGAGGCAATGGATCCTCCATTACTGGTGCCCCAGACATGAGTGATATCAAGCTGGCCATGCCCACCCTGGCCATCCCCCTGAGGTCAAATAGAACTCTGATGCGGCCTTCAATGAAATCAAGTTTGACACCCCTGTCTTACCTGACATCTATACACATATTTTGGTGTATGAGAGAAACAAGGCTCTGATTCTGAGTTGTCTTTCTGATGATCAAAAGGTCAAAATATGAAAAATTGACTTTGATAGAGCACTATCTACTAGCTATATGGTATAGCGATGTGTTATCTAGAAGATTCTCTTTCCCTTCATAGGGGAAAGACAAAATAAAACTTTAATTTAAAAAACTAAAGGCAACCTATTGTTTTTACTTGAAATATTAAAATACAAACATTCAGTGTTGGAGAAAATAGATTTCAAGGCTGTCCAGATCATAGTAGAAAAGAAATTTGCAAATTAAAATTTAAAAAGCGTAAAAAACCAACAACACTAAAGATCAAACACAAGATGGCGGTAGTTTACTAAAAATTATCTCCCTCTTCTTCAAATGTTCAAAAACACATGGAGAAAGCCTCCAAATATTGTTACAAATCTTAAGATGTTTCTAACAGAAACAAATTGCTTCATCTATAGTTTGAAGTATGAATAAAGACTGAAACATAATTTGCTAATTTACACAAAGAATTATAGACAATAAGACTTGGTGTCGCACAGAAATTGAAAACCCAACAAAACCCAACAAAAGTAATGGCTGTACCTGCTTCTACCGAAATTGACATTTTCTGAAGCAATTTCTGCTTCAATTATCTGCTCTTTTCTGGCTTCTTAGAAGTTCTAGCTATAATTCCATGGGCTGCTAGAAAGATTGTAAACTTCACTTTTTTCTGCTCCTAATCCATAGATTGCTGAATTCTTCCTCTAGTTTAAAAAGAGCCAGATCTTTATGTATTTGGGGATAAGAAAGAGTTTAAGAGGAAGAGGGAAAAAGTAAGATGGAGATTATTCAATAGAAAAAAGGGTGGAAGTTAAAATTCTATGTTTTCTCTCCCTTTTCTATTTTTTCTTTTGATTTTTTTTTAAAAAATATTGTAATATTCTAATAACAGTATTTAAAAAGCCATTAAAAAAATCTCAGTGGGAAAGATTGGAGAAATCTATGCTGACACTGAATGTATGGATTGATTTCTGAGTTTGCTTCTATGTTTATAGCAGTATAAAACCTAGCGTGGTCTATACATAGTACATAGTTTATTTTATACACACACACATGCAAACATACATATTGCATACACCTATGTTCGCACATACTCCAACAGATACAGCAGCAAAATCCAAAAGCAAAATAGTCAAGATGGCAATTGCAATACGATAGAAACCCTGCTTATTTGTATATTCATCCAATGTCAATGTTCATACAAATGGGTCAAGGTTTCAACCACAACACCATGTCTTCCACTCTTTCTTTGTTGTTTTTTTTTAAACGTACACGGTCAAAGATGCCACTGTATGCAACTATATATTTATTATAAAATGGATTTGCATGGTTGAAAATTCTGAGACTTGTAGCCCAGTGGTGGGTTCCGGACCCCGGCATAGCCAGTACACTGTACATGGAGCCGGGCGTCCAAGATGGGCATGTGTGCTGCGCATGTGTGCGCACACCACCGCTCTGCAACACCCAGCTGCCTGGCAGAGGTCATGAAGGCATCACACGCTGTGCGTGCATGTGCAATGGGCCGGTCGTGTTATTAAACGGCCATGGAACGTGGGCGGGTGGGCCAAACGAGCCACCGTACCGTTATGGTGGCCGCTTCTCTTGGCTACTCCTGGTACGGCCGTACCCCCTGGAACCCACCACTGTTGTAGCCTAATCTTGCCAATAGGAGACAAGAAATAAATCAAATAAAGAACAATCATCAGCAATGTCTGGAGGGTACTGTGTTGAGAAAGGCTTGTATAAAATAATGCTCAGATCAAGGTGTTACATTTTTACACAATCTTTTTCTATCCCACTCTGTTCTCCCTCTTAACCTTTTTGCTTCAGTATATGTAATGAAGATGGCTCAAACAAACAGTAATCAGTAGAACATACAAGACATCAATCAATCAAATGGTTGATTATTTAAAATTCTTAATAGGTTGCTTCTAAGGTCAAAACCATCTCAAATAGCTTAGAATAATAATAATAAAACATAAACAGCACAAAACTGAAACCAGAATGAACTAGGACTGAACAGAAAAATAAAGCACCAGCCAAAAGCAGTTAAAATCAACAACAAACTAAAATAAATTGCACTTGTCTCACTTTTAGGGCTTTTCTAAAGAACCGACATACAGAAGCTGGTAGTAAATTTCATTGCTGAAATAGTCCCCTCACTTTTAGTTATGCTAAGAGTAAGCATGCATCACCAAGTAGTATGGGCAAGCTTTCCTCCATTTACACCTGTTTGTGTCCATAAATGCTTATGATTTTGGAGCAGATGTGTTTCTAACTTTGCCAACTTTAAGACTTGTGGACTTCAACTCCCAGAATTCCCCAGTCATCATAGTAAGTTTTCATCCATTATTTCTTGTCATGCCTTCAGATGCTTTAGATAATGGTTCACCGACAAATGTGCGCTCGACAAATGCGCGGTGACAAAACCGTGCCGACAAAACCGTGCCGACAAAACCGCGCCTGCCATCAACAAACAACATAATGGGACGCAAAAACAACTTTATAACCCTAACCCTTTATAACGTTGTTTTCGCGTCCCACTATGTTGTTTGTTGATGGAGGGTGCGGTTTTGTCGGCGCGCATTTGTCGGGCGCGCATTTGACGGGTCACGTAGATAATAAATTGTCCCATCTCTTTTCTGTGACAGCCCCTCAAATATTGGAAGACCGCTATCACATCCCTCTAATTTTTCTCTTCATTAGTCTAAACATACCCAATTCCAAAGTTGGACAGTATATAAATTTAATAAATGAAAAGAATAAATAAGAAGAGTAAGTGGGATGTCTGCAAGGTATGGTTAAAAAATCAAGATGGTGGCACAATGATGCAGTTGAAGCTTTGCCTACTTTTATGTGTGACATATATATTAAAAAAAAATCCATAACTTGAGAATATACATCTATGCAGTATTGCAGGCTATTTCTGCTTTCTGCCAGCTGCCAGCAGTTCAGCAGTTCAAGTCTGATCAGCTCAAGGTTGACTCAGCTTTCCATCTTTCCGAGGTCAATAAACTGAGGACCCAGATTGTTGGGGGCAATATGCTGACTCTGTAAACCACTTAGAGAGGGCTGTAAAGCACTGTGAAGCGATATATAAGTCTAAGTGCTATTGCTATATGATTTGCTTTCTTGCCCATTCTGCTACTAAATATTGCTTCAGAAAAAATTCAGCTCATGATTATCCCAAAAGAATACTATCTCCTCATGGCTCATAATAAAACAAATTCGGAGAGACAGAGGAAAAATGGGGGTTTATCTCTTAGGACAAATTTCTCTAGTCCAGTGTCCTCTAGATGTGTTCACAAATGTACTCTGAAAGTGCAAGGAAAATGGGAATTGTAAACTGACATGTACAGAGGACACTGGGTTGGGAGAAGACTGTGCCAAGATATTTGACCTTAAGCTATATTTGAGCAAAAGCTCTGTCTGTCTGTAACTTTACAAACAAACAATTAAGGTTCATGGAGTTATCTAAATTCATTTTCTTGCCGTATAATTTTATGGCCAAAAGGCATTCTTGTTGATTTTAGGCTTCCTTTCTACATACAGTAGCCAAAAGAAGGAACCAAATATTGTTTGTTTACTTACCCATGAAATAAATTATGCCCTTTCGCTGTCTTTGCTATCTAATCACCATCAGATATACACTGTAGAAGAAAGTAAGCAGGGCCTGCTGGCCTTGAGAAAACTAGCAACAAAAACAGGGCCTATGATTTTTATATAATAGCACACTGTAGAAACTCAGTATAGCAGCCTTGGCTGGAATAAACATGTCTGTTTCAATCTGCACTCTTATGTGTCTTTAATAAAATGTATTTGGCAAGGATCGTATTACTCAAACACTTTCTAAGCATTGCTTTATGCTGTAACATTTTCCATGCACTGGTCAATTTTTTTATTGTACTGCACTGCTGCACGCAGGAAAAGAATAGGATTATCCTCTTGTTTTTATTTTTTTGCTTTTTTCTTCCTAACATTATTTCAAGTTGGATAGCATTGATTTTTATAAATGCACAAAATTGATCACTTGCTCACATGATATGGCCATACTGTGTGCACTTTGACAAAAAGGCATTTTGCAAGTGCATTTAAGATGCTTAATGCTGACAGCAAGTTTTAAAGGATCCCAAATACCATAAAAGTTATTTGAAACTTTTGGGGGATTGCTTCTTGAAGTTGCACCTGCAATGAATGTTTTTATATGGGTGACATCGGATAGATGCCATCATACAAAAACAGGCATTCAACATAAGAAATGCATGTTTCAAATTGAAGTGGTGCAATTCCATATGTGTTTGTTCAAAAGTGTATACAAATGGCTTCACTGGGACTTATACCCAAGTCTATGAATACACTGTAAGTACAGAACTGTAATGGTGCATTGTTCCAAGAGCTAACTTTCATTAATTCTGCAGATGTTCCAAGCTGGTATTTGTCAATTCTAACTCGGAATTCTTGGAGTTGTAGTCCAACACCTATAGAAGGTATTTAGGTTAGGGAAAGCTGAATTATATTGTCAGGTTTCACTGCTAGTAATAATTGGGAGAAAAAAGATCATTAGATTCTGGAATGATATATTTACGGCTCTTAGATATTGTCTTCCATGGACTTATTTTGAGAAAATGAGAAAAACAAATTAACTTGTGACATACTATTTTGATGATTAGACAGAATAAGTTCTAGAAAGAATAATAATATATAACTTTAGAGAAAAAGGTCAAAATATAGTTGTACTTTTAACTACTGTGAAGAATATCGCAAACCACTTCTTTATACTTTTTTCTTCCTTTTCTATTTTTCTACAACTTTCCCCCTTTTGTTGCAATTTTTTCTTTTTCTTTGATTTTTTTTCCTTTTCATTTCTTATTGTCCATTACTTTGTGTTAGCTTTTATCTTCTTGTTTAAAAGCTTTAATAAAATATATACTAAAGAAAGGATCCTAGTATCTGAATTTTAATAGTTTTTATTGTATTTTAGGTAGTGTAGATACAGCAGCAGACAATAAGCAAATTGTGATGTTCTGGGCATGAGCCATGCATTAAAACAAGGTTTGATTATAATTAGCCTCCTATCCTTTTATCTGTGGTAAAATGATTTTTTTTTACTTATTCAAACTATGAAACTTCTCAAACACATTACACTTTGTTACTGCTTTTGCTGAAGATTCATGACACTGCGTCTCTCTCTCCTTCCCTCCCTCCCTCCCTCTCCTCTACCCTCCTCTCTTCTTTTTATTTTCTCTGCCAAAATTTATTAGACGGTAGGGAGGAACATGCATATAATTCCATTATTTGTACTTTCTGACACTTGCTTGGCGGAAAGACCAGAAAACATATATATCACTATATAAACAGAAATCCTTTTACTGGCTTATATGCACCTTTGTGCTATTTATGTTAAGAAAAAACTGGAAGACTTTGGCAAAATGTGATGAATCAAATCTAGAATGCAACATTAATATTATTTTTCCTTTCAGTATGTAACTATTTGCTAATTTTAATTAAGAGGCCTGTTTCAATGACAACTTCTTTAAATTTAAAGTTCTGGTCTTAAAAAAAATTTTTTTTTTAACTTGTCTTCTACAATCTTTACAATGATCCTCTGTTCTTTACATTGAGCAATTCTATTAAAACATTTTAGCTCTCATTTAATCCATAGAATCAAGGAAAAGGTTTAGCTGACTCAAAGTATTATATCTACTTATGCGTCTCCTCACATTTTAAGTTTGAAACTAAATATGGATCATGTGAATATACAGAGTATTGCTATAATGAGGGCCACTCAAGTGCATTCATCAGGAAGCTGGGAGCTGGCTAGGCTTTGCTTTTAATTATGGAAAATCTTATAATATATCTCCTATATAACATATGAAAAAGTATTGAAACCTGAGGGAAATCTGTTAAACATAAGTACAACGTAGTGGTTAAGTTATGCTGTTTTGTGTCTCAGGATCCTACTGTCAACTGAACACAGAGCCAAAAGATCTTTGCCATGTTATGTCCATTTTTTCATCAAGATTTATTTATCACTTTTCTATTGTTGGGAGAAATGTCCATCTGGGTTCAGTTCCAAGTGGGAAGAAAGACACTGGAAACATGGAAACTGCTTGGAAAGATGGTTTAATGGTGGACAGGACCACATGCTTTGAGATCCTGGGCAAAAGAAAAAGCACATAAGTGGGGGAGATAGATTTATACCCTCTCTTGGGCCCCACCTTGGAGCTTCCTGTTCCTGTGTAAGAAATGTATTCTGATTGGTTGTCAGACTTCCGTGGGGCCAAGGAGGGGTAACTTTTTAGGTTGTGTTTTGAGTCCCAAGCTTGGTTGAATCTTGTTGGGTGATGTAATCTTCCCAGGTGCCATATGGTGAGTTCTGTTGCGAGATGGGTAGAGGGCTAGTCATACTTTCGTTGGATCTTGTGAGGGCATTTGCTTATGAATAGACATAGCTATTTTTTTAATCTTTTAAGTGCTGACATCTGCTGTGGGTTATTGAGGAGGGTGGGGGCTATTAGGAGTGAGTCTGCGATCTGCCTAAAAAAACATGTTTCTCCATTTCTCATCCAAGGAAATATAATATTCTGCCTTTTTAATATTTCCTAGAATATTTCATTCTTCTAGGAGAGGGGTGGGGGCTAACTTCCTACACTATTATGGTGGTGCAGTCCAAATTGTTGCTTTCTGAAGAGGCCATTTCATGTGCTTGTCTTCAGGAATTTCTTTTGACTTGCTTTTCTCCACATAAATAAACAGGGTGTTTTTTAAAAAAACAAACAAACACTAGGCTATTTTCTTAAGTGAAGCAAAAAAGATATGAGGCCATTTTTAAACCCATAAGAAAAAGCTAAGAAGCCCTTTTCTTCCCCTTTATGTCGGACTTTCTATGTCTACTTTCACAAGTGCTTAAAGAGACTAGCTTAGGCAACAGAAGTGTTCCATACCTAGGCCTAAATTCCCTTATTAGGAGTGAATATTTTTATGGTCGTTCCTGTTATAGCCTCGTAAGTCCTCGGACTTACGAATGACAGCTCGGCAGCAGCCAGGCGCGCCTTAGCCAATCAGGCGTGCCTGCGAGTTGCCGGGTTGTCATACGCGAGGCTATTGGCTCATCCGTCTGACAGCTCCATATAAAAAGCTGTCAGACGGAGGAGAGGTGCCGGTCTACCATCTGTATTTGTTCTTGTCTGTAATAAAGAGTTTGGTTAAGGTTACCTCAGACGCCTCTGCTTTTTCCTTCCGCCGATCTAACAATTCCCTCATGCTTCAGGGTATGTACTAGCTATACCTACAGGGCAGTGGTGGGTTTCAAATTTTTTTAGAACCTCTTCTGTAGGTGTGGCCTGATTTGTGGGAGTGGCTTGCCAGCCATGTGACTGGTTGGGAGTGGCTTGCCAGCCATGTGACTGAATGGGAGTGGCTTGGCAGTCATGTGACTGGGTGGGCATGGCCAACTTGTAAAATGTGGTGAAACTCACTTAACAACGCTCATGCTTAGCAACCTAAATGTTGGCTCAGAAACTCTGGCATTTGAAGCACGCAAGTCTTAAAGCTGTCAAGTTACAAGACCCTTGCACCTCTAACTCTTTAGAAAAAAAAAACCCAGGGGTGTTCAAACTTGACAGCTTTAAGATTTGTGGACTTCAACTTCCAGAATTCTTCCTCTCACTCTTCATCTTGATGATGTGCGGATGGGCAGGACAGGGAGAGGGAATTGAAACCCCAGGGATGTTCAAACTTGACAGTTTTTAGATTTGTGGACTTCAACTCCCAGAATTCCTCCTCTCACTCTTCATCTTGATGATGTGCGGATGGGCGGGAGGGGGGGAGGGAGGGAATTGAAAGCCCAGGGGTGTTCAAACTTGATAGTTTTAAGATTTTAAAGTTTTGATAGGACTCTTAGAGGCGGGCAGGGCGATTGGTGAGCAAGCCAATCTGTGAGCGGCAGGCGGGGCAAGCATGGTGCGGATGGGTGGAGGGAGGGAGCTGGAACCGGTTCTAAACAACACTGTAAATTTGTGGAACCTCTTCTATAGAAGAGGTTAGAACTGGCAGGAACCCACCCCTGCTATAGGGAAGAATACAGGTTGGTTTTCTTTTCTTTTTTTAAATCAGTTTTGAAAATGATTTCTTTCCACATGCAACCCTTATCGATACAGTAAAACTACAGGAAGTCCTCAAGTTACGACAACAATTCGGATCAAGATTGCCATCTCTAAGCAATGCGATCATAAAATGTGTCATCATATGACTTTATCATTTAGAGACAACAATCCAGGTAGTCTTGGTTGCCATTGTAACCCCAAGATAAAACAGTGCTGTAACCCCAAGACGTTTAAACAGAGTTGTCAAGGGGAAACTGTGTTTGTGTGTGGGAACAATGGAATGATGGCGGGAGAAAAAGCCTGGCCATCACATAAGTGACTCCATAGCATGGGATGAGAATGATGCGGTCCATGCAAGTGAAGGGGGGGGGGGCAAGAAGAACACAATGTGTGAGTGACAAACAGCCAGTGAGCTGTAGGTAGGAGAAACTTATCCAAGTGAATTGCAACCTTCCCCGATGGCTTCCCCATTGACTTTGCTTGTGGAAATCTGGCAAGGAAGATTATAAATGACAATCACATTACTACGGGATGCTGTAACCGGTGATATGTATGAGCTGGTTGCTAAGAATCCAAATTTTGTTCATGTCACATTGAGGGTGTTAAAATGTCTGGAACTTTGAAAATCATCATAAGTCCCTTTGTTCAATACCATAATAACTTTAAATGGTCACTGTCCTATGAATGGACATTTAAAATTAAACTGAGGTATGCAAAACTGCATTTTGCTTGAGGATGATTACATACCTAAAGTTACTCTTGATTTCAAATAGGTAACAATGACATAAAGATATTGTTTTGCATTTTTTAAAATGTTTACATCATTCATTTTTGCTAAGTGATTCATATTGTAACAGCTCTACCATTATTTGTCCTTTAATTGAGCAATCATTTCATTCATCGTAACTTTAATGAACTTAATGTGACGTTTTCCTTTTGAGACAAGTATAGGCTTATCTACTGTCTCATCTGGAGAAAGCTGACACCTTTTCCCTCAAATGTTGCTTTTGAAATTTGGCATGAATAGGATTTTTCAATATCTCAGCAATGTTTTCAGTAACTTCTGTTTTTTTTTAAAAAAAAACTTTGGATTCTATACAGCTAGTCTTCAATTTACAACAGATCATTTAGTGATCATTTAAAGTTACAACGACACTGACCATTTTTCACACCTATAACCATTGCAGCTATCCTATGGCCATGTGATCAAAATGCTTGCAACTGATTCATATTTATTACGGTTGCAGTGTCCCAGAGTCATGTGATCAACTTTTGCAATCTTCTGACAAGGAAAGTCAGTGGGAAATCCAGATTCACTTAACAACTGTGTTATTAACTTAATAACTACAGTGACTCACTTAACAACTATGGCAAGAAATGGCAAAGCTCACTTAACAAATGTTTCAATTAGCAACCAAAATGTCAGGCTCAATTGTAGTCATTAATCAAGGGCTACCTGTACTCAGCTTTATACCCTTGAATATATTTCCATTACAACATCTAATTGCTTACCTACACTTCGCAGGACCTTGAGGAAGGCATGTGAATAGCTTACAGATAAGACATAGAGCCCGACATATAGTAATGTAAGTTACATTGTCAAGGTTGGACATATTCAACAATTCAGTAATTACATTACAAACTTCAACAGTTGCAAGTTTTATTCTAGAAGTGTAACTTTCCCATCAAATTTCTAATGGCATATTCTCTGAGTGTTTTACAGAGTCAGTTTATTTCATAATTTAGCTGAAGATGTAGTGAGATGAAGTTATAAATTTCCAATATAAGTCAAAGCTGTTCTAAAAGATTTAACTGAATCACATAAACTCATATTTAAGCTATGACATCAATTGGGATTCTTAATAGCATACAGTTTATATTTAAATGTGTCTTTTACATACTAACATGCTTTTCTTTCATATTTGAATCACTTGTAACCTTGATCCTTAAAGTTAGTAAGTGATCAATTTTCCTCTTAAATGAATGAATGAATGATAAATGAATGATAGATTCAGCTCTTCAAGAAAAACTCTTGTCAATCCAGCACCACTAAAGTCTTTTGATATTTATTCTACAAAGTGCTCTTCAACCAGTCTTTTCTACATTCTACATTGACTGTTCTAAAATTAAGGGCCAACTTCATTTGAACGTTTGTGTGTGCGTATATCTTAAATATGGGGTACAATTAAGAATAAGAATTTGGACGATTTAACTATACTCAAGACCATTTTCAGTATACTGTAGGGCCTATCAATCAAATTTATTTTTCATGCTTTTTGATATACTTGCTGTGTTCTACAACAGATTGTTCAACACTAAACAAAAGCTGAACTTGTTAGAAAATTTGAGACATCTCTTTGTTTCATTATTCACAATACCACCTCTGTAAGCTAAGATGAAATATTAAGAACAGAGAATGAAATGTATTTCTCCTGCACTTACTTCTTGCTGCAACTATTGTTCTAACACAATACAGTACACTATAGTATAGTAATAGTGGTTTTTACAGTTATTCAATCATACCATTGTTTCATGCAGTGCTCATGAGGTTTGAAACAATCACTTAAATGTTTCCAATAAATCAGCCCATTAAAAAAAACTTATCTTGATTGAATTCTGACCTCCTACCATTTGTACTAGATAAGTTCCTTCATCTTTATCTCAAATCCTTTTATTCTCCAAATAGACAAGATTTATCAAACATACCATGTTCATGTGTGATATATGTTTGACCATTTTACCAATTTTAACAGTTTTGCTGTCAGACTGATTGAGCTGGGTTAGATCATTCTCACATTCAAGGCTACATTTATTCTGATTGAAGTCAGCAGAAGTTCCGCTTGCATCTCTGAATTCTTGTACGTGAGGAGTTATTCCCTCCCCTTTAATTCTACTATATTAACAATTTATCTAAAGCACCTCAGTGCTATTTTGCCATAATTATCACTCTGCAGCAAGAAAGGGGGAAAAAAGAAAATACATGCTTCATTCTCTCTGAGAACTCCCAGTTGACTGAAGGAAACATCCAAAATCTGAAAAACCCTGGTCCAACTTATAAAATACAATCCCAGGTTCTTGGACTCCTCATAGCATATCTCATATGGTTAAAACTTTCTTTCTTAAGGGCACAAAATCTAATAATAGTTGTCATATTCTCCTGCTGTGTTGCCCAAGCTGTTTAAGCCAGGCAAAGAAGTGTTTCCCAAACTGACACACCACTGCAAAACTTTAGTTCCGCACAAAGGGGGACTGTTGGGATGTAAAAACCTTCAGGACACCTCTGCTAGTCAATCCACATACCCACCCCAACCACCCGTGATCCACTGGCAACTTCAAAATGAAAATATAAAGAAACTACTTAAACATTTCTGACTGCATTGACACTTGGGCTGCAATTGATTAAACACATCTCTTCAGGGAGTCAGCCAATGCTGGCAAAACAGTCATAAATCAAAATTCCCTTAAGATAAGGAAAATCTTTTATCACAATGCTTCTCATTGGCACCAGATCCTCAAGCTAAACCCTGACTCCAAACCCTCGTAAAATTCCACTCCTTTGAAAAGATCTGCATATCTTTGATATGCACATCTACTGTGTCAGAAACAACTTTCCTCTCTGGTCTTCACAATGTCCCCAGGGCAAGAACACCTCACTTTACGTATCTAATACACCTTATTATCAAAGTCCATTATTACTATAAATACTACTCCTCTCAACATTTTGACCTCACGGCTCTTTTTGACAGCATTTCCTTTGCCATTGAATAAATTCTGCTTCCACTTCAAGCAGGCATCCTGTGATTATTTATTTGGCCATGGAACAAATCAGATTTTTTTCTAACAGTAAGTAAACTAAACGCTTCTAATTTGTTGGTCATTGTGCAGTTCCTATATTAGCTATCATAGTATAATATGGAATCTAACATGGAACCATAGTATAATAAAATATAGAAGTTTCACTGATTCTTCTTTTGCTCTTTATCATTTTAAATTTAATCAGTTCCTGTAGCTTTTCTTTTTCTTGTCTGAAAATACGTTTATTTCCATTTCATTCCATACAATCACATGTATACTGTGCATAACCGGGGCATATAACATTGAATAATAAACACAGTCCTCGCTTTTATAGACAATACCCCCCATAATACAAACCCAATATACCACCTTGACCCACCATACACCCTCTTTCACCCCCCTCCAACTTTCATTCTTCCTTCCAACATACCCCTCTACTTCCTACTTCCCCTCCCCCTCTATCACTCCTCTCTCTCAATACATTCCCTCCCTTCCTTCTCCTCCTGCCTCCAATCCTCTCTCCCACCCTCTCCACCCCTCCTTCTTCTTTCACTCTACTCCTCCCTTCGGTGTACCTCTATTGTCAACCAATATGTTCAGCTTGTCCTATTTTTACACTAACATTAAAAAGCCACAGTATACAAGTGCAATCATGTGCTTTAAGATCTAACACATATTATATTTCCCCCCTCCCCCCCCTCCCCCTAGAACCCCCCCTCCCTTCCCTCCCCCCGACTTCCCAGAGCCCGTACACGGTATAACTTTTTAGCAAACACAGTCTAAAATGTCTTAAAACAAAGCAGAAAAAAAAAAGGTCGATAAGATCTCTACGTTGAACTCAGCTTCTTACTGTTACCCAAACTTTAAACAGTTTAAGTTATTGCTAATCTTAAGCATAGGCTATCTGGAGTTTCTTAGTCCCATATTTGCTTTGTGTATAATCAATCCATTTTTTCCAGTCTTGTTTATATCTCTCGTTTGAATGTTCTTTAAGATACGCTGAAATTTTTGCCATTTCGGCTAAGTTTATAACTTTCAAAGTCTATTCTTGAGTTGTAGGCACGTCTTTCTTCTTCCAGTATTGCGCCACCAACAGTCTTGCTGCCGTTATTAAGTACAGAACCAAGTTAATCTCTACCGCTGTAAAGTCAGTACATATACCTAGTAAAAACAACTGAGGGGTGAATTTTATCCTTCTTTTGAAGATATTTTGCAGGATCCACCATATTTTTATCCAAAATGCCTTAACCTTACGACATGTCCACCATATATGAAAATATGTAGCGTCAAGAGAACCACATCTCCAGCATTTAGGCTGAACATTCGGATACATAGAAGCAAGCTTTTTGGGATCTAAATGCCATCTATAAAACATCTTATAAAAATTTTCTCTCAGATTTTGTGCTTGTGTAAATTTCACATTTCTTACCCATATTCTTTCCCATGTGTCCAGCATTATTGGTTCCTCAATATTCTGAGCCCATTTTATCATACAGTCTTTAATCAGTTCCGTTTCGGAATCCATCTGTATTAGTACATTATATATCCTCTTTATATGCATTAAGCTTTGATCTCTTATTTGTTTAAACAAATTATCCTCAGCTTTTACAAAGCCAGTTTTTTTATCTATTTTCCACCTAGCCTGTAATTGGCCATACTGAAACCACGTTTGAACTACCTTCTCCTCTTTAAGTACCTGTAAAGATTTTAATTGTAACACCCCCCTTTCTGAAATAAGAAGTTGTCTGTAAGTGGTTCCATCGTGTTTTTGTTCTATATTCATATTTTGAATTGCATGTCTAGGAATTGCCCACATGGGCAACTTATCGTTTAGTTTGTGTTGATATTTTTTCCAGACCCGCAATAAAGCATTTCTTAAAATATGATTTTTAAAATTCTTATCCAATTTTTTGTTAAATAACAAATAAGCATGCCAACCATATACCAAATCATGTCCCTCGATATTCAATATTCTATCATTGGTTAAATGGGTCCAGTCACTAATTGCAGATAATGCCACTGCATCATAATATAATTTTAAGTTAGGTAATTTCAATCCTCCTCTTTCACATACATCTTGCATTATTTTCATCTTTACCCTCGGCTTCTTTCCTGCCCATACAAATTTGTTGATACCCTTCTGCCATTCTAAAAGATTCGCATCTCTTTTGAGTATTGGTAACATTTGAAAAAGAAATAAAAATTTTGGTAAGATGTTCATTTTCACTGCCGCTATCCTACCCAGCAAAGATAAATGCAATTTCTCCCACCTTTTCATCTCCATCTGTATACTATACCAAAGTGGTTCATAATTATGCTTATATAATTTCCCATTTGAAGTTAAAATATTAACTCCAAGATATTTGACATTTTTAACTACCTCACATCCTAGCATCACTCCTAATTCTTCCTTTTGTTTAGTATTCATATTTATAGCTAATATTTTAGTTTTTCCTAAATTTATTTTAAAGCCAGAGACTTGACCATATTGATTAATCGTATTCATTAAGATCGTACTGGATTCCTGCGGTTGTTCCAATATTATGACCAAATCATCCGCAAAGGCGCGGACTCTATATTCTTGCTGTCTAATCTTGATCCCTTTTAGACCATCCAAGCCCCGTATCTTATTCAACAATACTTCCAGAGTTATAATGAACAATAGTGGGGACAAAGGACAGCCCTGTCTTGTACCTTTTTCGATTTGAAAGGAGTCTGTTAAACTTCCATTAACTATGATTTGGGCTGTTTGCTGCTGATATATTGCACCAATTGACCGTAAAAAGCCATCTCCTATCTGCATTTTTTGCAATATCTTCAACAGGAATTGCCAATTAACTCGATCAAAGGCCTTCTCAGCATCCAAAAATATGAATGCGGCAGGGATTTGATTGTTCTTTCTCAAATATTCTAAAGCATTAATGATTAATCTAACATTGCTCTTCATCTGTCTCCCCTGTATAAACCTGTTTGGTCGGTGTGTGTATCAATTATTGAATAACCACCATTAACCTATTTGCTAATATTTTAGTAAAAATTTTATAATCTACATTAAGTAATGAAATAGGTCTATAATTTTTTGGCTGAGTAATATCTTGATCTTCTTTGGGTATCAACGATATGAACGCTGTCTTCCATGATGGGGGCACTTTACCTTCCGATTGAATTTTATTAAATAATTCTCTAAGAGGTTCTACCATTTCTAACTGTAAGTTTTTATAATAAACCGCTGTTAGGCCATCTGTACCTGGTGCTTTCCCTAACTTTAATTGTTTGATTACCTGCAGGATTTCCCCAGAGGTTATTGGTTGGTTCAACTTTTGCCTGTATTCTTCTCTAACTAGGGGGATTTTCTCTTTATCTAAGTATTTATCTATGTCTAAACCCCTAATTTTGTCCCCTTTGTACAGTTCTGTAAAAAATTCCCGAAATGCCTTTTGGATCTCCTCCTGTTGAAACACCTCCTTCCCTCTATAACGCAATTTGGATACATTTCGAGTTTTTCTTTTTTTCCTAATCTGATGGAGGTAATAAACCTGCCGGGTTTATTTGCGTTGCAGAAAGTATTGTGTTTTGCATATAATAAACTGGTGGCTACCTGGTCAGAGATCAGCATATCAAATTGGGATTTTAATATGGAGATTGCTTCCTTAGTCTTTATATCGCCTGGATTCAGTGTTAATTCCAACTCTTTCCCTTTAATTTCCTCTTCCAATTCTTTTCGTTTTTGCCCTTGTTTGTGTCTATGTATTTTGTTTATATTCATCAGTACTCCTCTCATATATGCTTTGCTTGCATTCCATACATATTCCATAGATGTACCCTTATTCATGTTTTTTTTTTTAGTAATTTATTTATATGCCGCCCTTTTCCCTGGGGGGACTCAGGGCGGCTTACAAATCGAAAAGGGAGGGAAACAAACAATTAACACATAAGACAGTACATCATTAAAAGCACAACATTCATACCATTCGGGTGGGTTACAGTCTTTAATCCCAGGCCTGACGGGATAGCCAGATTTTAAGGGCTGTGCGGAAGGTCTGGAGGGTGGTGAGGGTACGAATCTCCACGAGGAGATCGTTCCATAGGGTCGGAGCTGTCACCGAGAAGGCTCTCCTCCGCGTAGTTGCCAGTCGACATTGACCGGCAGATGGGACTCGGAGGAGGCCTAATCTATGGGATCTAATTGGTCGGGTGGAGGTAATTGGCAGTAGGCGGTCTCTCAAGTACCCAGATCCACTACCATGAAGGGCTTTGCAGGTGACAAGTAGCACCTTGAAGCGTACCCGGAGATCGACCGGTAGCCAGTGCAGCTCGTGGAGGATAGGTGTTATGTGGGTGAAGCGAGGTACACCCACAATCGCTCGCGCGGCCGCATTCTGGACTAGCTGAAGTCGCCGAATACTCTTCAAGGGCAGCCCCATGTAGAGCACATTGCAGTACTCCAGCCTAGAGGTCACAAGTGTGACTGTTGTGAGAGCCTCCCGGTTCAGGTAGGGGCACAACTGGTGCACCAGGCGAACCTGGGCAAATGCCCCCCTGGTCACAGCTGACAGATGGTGTTCAAAAGTCAGCTGTGGGTCCAGGAGGACTCCCAAGTTGCGGACCCTGTCTGAGGGGCGTAATATTTGACCCCCCAGCCTGAGGGATGGAATACTTGCCGAATTAGTGGGAGGGAAACACAACAGCCACTCGGTCTTATCTGGGTTGAGCACAAGCTTGTTAGCCCTCATCCAGTCCCTAACAGCTTCAAGGCCCTGGTTCATCACGTCCACCGCTTCATTGAGTTGGCACGGGGCGGACAGATACAACTGAGTATCGTCCGCATACTGGTGGTATTTTATCCCGTGCCGCCGAATGATCTCGCCCAGCGGTTTCATGTAGATGTTAAAAAGTAGGGGGGACAAGACTGAACCCTGCGGCACCCCATATGTTAGGGGCCTAGGGGTCGATCTCTGCCCTCCAACTAACACCGACTGCGACCTGTCCGAGAGGTAAGAGGAGAACCACCGTAAAACAGTGCCTCCCACCCCCACCTCCCGCAGTCGTCGCAGAAGGATACCATGGTCGATGGTATCGAAAGCCGCTGAGAGGTCAAGGAGAACCAGGATGGAGGCGTGGCCTCCGTCCCTGGCTCTCCAGAGGTCATCGGTCAATGCGACCAAAGCGGTTTCTGTGCTGTAGCCAGGCCTGAAGCCAGACTGGAATGGGTCAAGATAACTAGCTTCCTCCAAGGACTGCTGGAGCTGAAAGGCCACCACCTTCTCAACAACCTTCCCCACAAAGGGGAGGTTGGAGACTGGACGATAGTTGTTAAGGATGGCTGGATCCAAAAATGGTTTCTTCAGGAGGGGTCTCACCACTGCCGCCTTAAGAGTGGGGGGAAAGACCCCCTCCCGAAGGGAGGTGGTAACAACCGCCTGGATCCAGCCCCGTGTCACCTCCCTGCTGTTAGCAACCAGCCAGGAGGGGCACGGGTCCAGTACACATGTGGAGGCACTCACAGCTCTCATGGCCTTGTCCACGTCCTCAGGGGCAACAGCTTGAAACTCAACCCAGCGATGGCCTACCAGATTATCCCCCTGTGCCTCGGCTTGGTCTGCGAAATTGGAGTCCAAGTCCGACCGAAACCGAGCAACTTTGTCCGCTAGGAACTGGACGTAATCCTCAGCCCTACCCTGCAAAGGCTCCCCCGTATCCCTCCTATTTAGAGAACAAAGTATTCAGATAACAATTTTTTACAATCATTAATGTACTTTTCATATCTAAATAAATTTTCATTCAACCTCCAAGACCTTCTTGCCTGCACTATCCTTCCCAGTTCCATCCAAACTGGGTTATGATCCGAAAGAACTCTCGCCGCAATCTTTGTCTTCTTCACCCTAGAAAGTAAATCATTAGTAGTTAGTATAAAATCAATCCTTGAAAGAGATTGATGTCTATCAGAAAAAAAGGTGAAGTCATATTCTTCTGCATTCCTTTCGCGCCAAACATCTCGCAATTCGAAATCGTCCATCATGTCAAAAAAAGATTTGGGTAACTTAGCTCGGAATTTAGTGTTCGGGCGGGATGTCTTCTTATCTCTTTTAGTGTCAATCACGCCATTCCAGTCACCCAATAGTATACAAGACTTAAAGTCCCACTGTACTAATTTAGCATGGAGATTTCTATAAAATCCATCTTGTTGTTGATTAGGAGCATAAATTCCCAAAAGTAATGTCTTTTTCCCTTCTAAGATTAAGTCTAGTGCGATATATCTTCCAAAGGGATTTGCTTCAATTAGCTTGGCTTTAATGTCTTTTCTTAAGTATACAACTATGCCATTTTTCTTTTCCGTAGCAGAGGTCGCAAAATGTTGACCAAGTTTGGGGTTAAACAAATATTTTTGATCAGTTGATTTGATATGAGTTTCTTGCAAACAAATTATATCATTCTTAAACTGTTTGAGATAATGAAATATTTTATTTCTCTTCTGTGGAGAGTTCAGTCCGTTAACATTCCATGTCAAAATCTTAGTTGTCATTTTTGGTTGCCTGAAGCTTTTTTAGAGCCTCCCGCATGGCCTGTCTAACCTTTGGTCTGGCTCCTCCCACGGCTTCTGAGCTTGTTGCTGTGACTCCTTGATCAATGGCCGGTGATTGTTGAGATTGTTGCGTTGTAGCTTGTTTTTCCATTTGTCTGGTGGTCGTACGGTTAGGTCTTTGTTCCCTGACCCCTTGCCCTTCTGGGAGGGGGAGATGGTACGTTTTGTCTGGTAGTTGTGTGGTTTGCTGTTTATCTTGTCCTTCTCGTGGTCTTTCTCCATATCCCGATGATTCAGGGTGTCCCACCTTCAGAATCTTATGATAGAAATCTCGAGCTTTCCATACAGAGTTGAGACGATATCTTTGCTTGTCAAATATAACTATGATACCAAATGGGACATCCCATCTATACTGTATCTGACGCTTTCTGAGCTCTTCCACCAAAAAAGCATAATCTCTTCTGGCTCTTAGCATTTGAGGTGGTATTTCTTTCAAGACAATCAAATCCTGTCTGCCAATTTGAAGCCTGGTATTATAAGACTCTTGTAGTATCATGTTTCTGAACTCTCTGTAACAAAGTATATTACCACATCTCGGGGGAGTTGCTTCTGTTTTGCCGCCCAAGAATTAACACAATAAATTTTGTCGATCTGCCAATCAAAATTGGATCCCGGTCTTCCCACCAGACAGTCAAAAGCCTCTGAAAACTTCTGCTTTAAGTTCTCCTGTTTCTCTTCGCACAGCCCCCTGACTCTTAATGCAAGCTCCATCTGTTTATACTGTATCATAATAATTTGTTTTTCAGCATTTTCAACTTTTTGTTCCACCACTTCAGTTTTAGATGTCAAGTTAGTTTTAGCTTCATTAAGAACCTCTAAGTTTATCTTCCATTCCAGAAACATATTCTGTCAGTACGTTTACAATTCCCATCATATCATCATTCATTTTGGTGATCTTAGTATCAAATTTATCATATAAGACTTTTATCTCATTCCTTATTTCATCTCTGAATTCTCTGAAAGTTTCTAAATTCTGTTCTCTAGATTCTCTGAACATTTCCAAAAAGAATTCTTTCGTTGGTACATCTCCACTAGGGGGCATAGAGGGTGGGGGCTGCAACTTTGTGCCAGGTATGGGGGACATGGATCTAGGAGGTAATTTCGCAGGATTTAATTTTGATGCCATTATGTCTTTGCTTTGAGCACTTAATCAAATTTTTCTAGCCCGCTGTGCAGCTTACAGAAAAAAGAAAAGTTCCTCCCTTTTTGCAGAGAGTTTACGGAAGGTTTCAAAAGACTGGCATAACACCAAAACAGTTCAGCAAAGAAAAAAAAAACGAAAAAAAACCCCTGTTTGGAATGTCTCTATATCAACAAAGAGTCTTTGAAAACTTTTAGAGTTTGATAAGAAAGAATCTTCAAAGAAGTGGAGCTAATTAGTTCGTGAGAGGCTGCCAAGGAATTAGGGATATACCATTATTGCAAATGCGAAAGCTGGAAAATCACCATCTTGGAAACAGTTACACAAAGGAAGCTTTATAACACTGAAGCTAGGATTTTTCCTAGAAAAAGCAAATAAAGTTCTCAGGTACAGGCTCTGCTTGTATTAGTTTCAGATAAAATAGTTTCGGAAATTGTCCTAAGAGGGGTTTCTTTGCCTTGTGCTGTGAAGACAGCCGAGGTTTCTGGCCGGAGGTATGACTCAGCTTTGGTTATCTCCCCCCTTCCGTTCACAGCAAAAAAAAAAAAGCTGCAAACTTCAAAGAAAGCTCTTACCAGCTGGGCCTCTCTCTGCAATCTTCTTGCCTGAAGATATGAAATATCTGCTGGGTGTTTAAGTAGATAACAAGCCAGAAATCTGGGAGCAGCTCAATTAAGCCGCCGCCAATGGCAAAGTCCCACCCCGTAAGCCCAGTTCCTGTAGCTTTTCAACTTGAGTACTGGATGTTCTTGTAAATAGAAGAATATCTGCTATGCTGCCTTTGATGTTGATATCTCTACTGCGCAGAATTTTAGAATAGTCCATCTTTGTTTGATGTTTGAATAAGTTTCTTAAGATTTTTTCCCAAAGATTTCAGTTTAACCAATCAATCAAAATAGAGTTGGAAAGGACCTTGGAGGTCTTCTAGTCTAACCCCTGTTCAAAGCGGGAGGCCCTATACAATTTCAGACAAGTGTCTGTCCAGTCTCTTCTTAAAAACCTCCAGTGATGAAGCATTCACAACTTCTGTTCCACTGGTTAATTGTCCTCACTGTTAGGAAATTTCACCTTCATTTTTTTATTGTTACTTGTCCTGCCCTCTGGGGCTTAGGAAAATAAATTGAACCCCTCTTCTTTGTAGGAGCCTATCAAATACTGGAATACTGCTATCATGGTCCCCCAAGTCCTTCTTTTCTCTAGACTAGCCAAACCCAAATCCTGCAACCATTGTCCATATGTTTTAATCTCCAGGTCTTATTTTAGTTGCTCTTCTTTGCACTTTTTCCAAAGTCTCAATGTCTTTTTTGTAATGTGGTGACAAAACTGGATGCAGTAGTACAGGTGTGGTCTTAGTAAGGCTTTATAAAGCAGTACTAATACTTCACGTGATTTTATGGTATTCTGCAGGTTCTGACCAGTTCTGGACAATTGGTAGCAGAAATTTTGAGTAGTTTGGAGAACCACTAAATACCACCTCTGACTGGCCCCACCCCCATCTATTCTCTGCCTCCCGAGTCCCAGCTGATCAGGAGGAAATGGGGATTTTGCAGTAACCTTCCTCTGGAGTGGGGAGGGAATGCAGATTTTACAGTATCCTTCCCCTGCCATGCTGACCAAGCCACACCTACAGAACCAGTAGTAAAAAATGTTGAATCCCACCATAGGTTTATACAACCAAGGATTGTATTCACTTTTCTGGCTGCTGCCACATATTGCTAGCTCATGTTTAAGTGAGATCCTTCTCACAGTTACTGTTTTTGAGCCAGGTTTCATCTAATCTTTACTTGTAGTTTTGGTTTTTCTGGCCTAAGTGTAAGACGTTGCTTTTCTCCACATTAAATTTCATTTTGTTGTATAGGGTCCATTGTATAGGGTCCAAGTCTGTCTAGATCTTTTTGGATCCTGAGCTTGTCTTCTGGGGTGTTGGATATTCCTGCCAGCTCAGTATCATCTGCAAATTTAATGAGTTCTCCTTCTATTCCCTCATCTAAGTCATTTATGAAGATATTGAAGAGTACCAGGCCTAAGACAGAACTTTGTGGTACCCCACTGCTTCCTTCCTTCCATGTAGATGTAGTACCATTAAGGACTATTTGTTGAGTACATTTTGTCAGCCAGTTATAAATCCATCTGGTAGTGATGCTGTCTATCCCACATTTTCTAGCTTACCAAGAAGTAGATTGTGGTCTACTTTGTTGAATGCCTTGCTGAAGTCTAAGTGTGCTATTTCCACACCATTTCGCTGGTCTACTAATTGAGTCACTTTGTCAAAAAATGAAATGAGATTGGTTTAGCATGATCTGTTTTTAACAAATCCATGCTGGCTTTTAGTTATAACTTTGTTTCTCGATGTTCGCAAATCTGTTTTTTGGTTATCTTTTCAAGTACCTTCCAAGGTTAGGCTGATTGGTCTATAGTTTCCTGGGTTTTTGCCCCCTTTTTAAAAGATGGGAATAGAATATACATTAGTGTAGATTGAAATCTATGCATAATATTTATTGCACTGAATATATTGATATCTACAATGATACATTGATATTTACCATGTATGTAATACATTGAATATAGTTTGACATTGCATGCCAAAACAACTAGACACAAGAACATTCCCCCCCCCCCCCCCCATGGTAATTCTCTGCTAAACAACTAATTCCCACAATACTGTATCATTCCCTGAGATGTCAAATCATCTTATAGGACTGTATTACTCTTACCCTTCTCATCTTTCCTATCACCTTAGCTTCTTATGACTATAATTTTGTTGTATCCTATGATTTATGTTGATTGCTTATTTAGTATCTTATGAATATCACTCAGTGTTGTATCTTATGATTTATGATGATGCTATTTTATGATTATGTTCATGATTTATCATTTGTTGCTTGTATGTACACTGAGAGCTTATGCACAGGACAAAAATTCCTTGTGTATCCAATCACACCTGGCCAATAAAGAATTCTATTCTATTATGCCTTTTACCCCCAATTAATGAATGTGTTTCTGGAAGGCTTTTACTGAACTTTTGAGGCACAGGGACAAAAGAAGCAGCTTTACATTGTAAGCACAACTGAGACAGAACAAATACCTTGAAAAATGCCACTCATCAAAACTAGAAAAGTACTTGGTTTACAAGAGTGCTCAAGCTAACCTTAAGATGTAAATGAAAAAAACATATGAAAAGGACTCTTGGTTGCTCCTGAAGAACTAATTCTTTAGAACATCAACATGTTAAGTAGGGATGTACTGTATGTCTCTCTGTGTAGGTGTGTGTGTGTGTGTGTGTGTGTGTGTGTGTGCTTGGTGAGATCCAGATTTGTTGAATACCATCTGACTGTAGAATCTAAAAAGCAAAATTAAACAAACATTCCCTAGGAATAAGTGAGAAGAGAAAAACATTTTGAACTTTTTAGTTGCAATTCAATACGCACATTTATCTGATTAAGTTCTATCAAGAACAGTGAGTTTTTGAGTAAATGTGTGGAGAAGGGTGTCAGCAATGGGTTCATACTGAATTAAGTCACTTTTATGTTAACCGTGGCTTGGTAAACAAACTACGGAATCATAAACATTACTACAATAATGGTTTTCAAAATACAGTATTTGGATATTCATACCATGGTAAGTCCAAACCAACCAAACAATATTATGATTTGCTGCAATATGTGAATTCACCAGTTCTTATGTATTCTTTATTATTTATTCTATAGCAGTTCTATCTTCTTGACTAGGATAACAGCCTCCTTTTTAGATTTGCTGCACTTTTTGCTATGTAAAAGTGCAAAAGTTCAATGAAACGATCCAGGCAGGTTTCTTTGAAATATATAAGGAATTGCCACATAATCTACAGGCAATGTACAGATTTGTGTTAAATTATTGTTTATTGCATACACTTTCACTTTATCCCTGTTTTGCTTTAATAAATTTATTTATGTCAGCCAGGTACCTTCAAAGTTTAACAAATATTTTTGTTTATATATTTAATATTTTGATTAAAATATAGACATGAAATGTCTTACAGTATACTATAATAAGCTTTCAAATAATGTCCTTTGAACTATGAGAGTTTAGATCTGCTAGCTATCCGCCAGTATTTTGCTGTTTAAGTGTTTTTTAAATTCATATTATCTATGTTTATATTCATGTACACTTTTACTATTTGTATTTTTCCTTTAATGCTTTATAAAAGAATAACATTATTTTTTTTACAATAGGAAGACATGGAAATTTTATAACAGTATGCTTTTGTACAACTTTTTTCATTTCAGTGAAGTTCAATAATGGAACATTTTAATGGACTCAGACAATAATCTTTGCGGGCAGAAACTTTATTTTGTCCTTTGTAAGTAGAAGAGGATCCTCTTCAATAGCTAAGGAGGAGAAAAAAAAGCATTCATGATCTTCTTAAGGAAATGGTCCTTTCTCACTCTCTTATTAATCTATGAGGAATTAGATCACATCAAAGGCCATAGTTTTAAACTTCCTGCTCCTTCATGGAATTGCTCTAAGGTATCTTGAGAAGCATTCTGTTTTTGACAGTGATACTATCTGACAGCTGCTTTCCTTGAAATGATGAAATTGTCAAGCTCAAGAGCAAAGATTCTACACTAGAAGGTAGCATGAAACTAGATCAAAAGATGCAGTCGCTTGGCAGTTGGGGCTTTAACTGAAAAGCTGTTGAAAGTGGGAGTGAAATAAGATATCTTGTTGTAACCCTTCCCATAAGATCTTTTCTTCCACAGAGGATAGTGAAAGATTAGACTCCCATTGGGTTGGGGGAAGGAAGGAAGGAAAGAAGGAAAGAAGGACAATGAAGAGTCCTAGTCATCCAAGTTATGGTTGTCCCAAAAATACTTTTTCAAAAAACAACTGGACTTCCCCACCACCACCACCTTGAAGATGTTTGCCTTCTCATCCAATAAGCTTCTTTAGTTCTGACAGAAATCTTGGATGAGAAGCTAATTTTTTTCAAGGAAAACAAAGAGAGTCCAGTTGCTTTTTGAAAAAGCACCTTTGGGACAAGGAAGGAAGGAAGGAAGGAAGGAAGGAAGGAAGGAAAAAAAGTTGATGCCATACATACATGATAGCATCCAGAATGGAAAAACACCAGGAAAATGCTCAGTGATTTGTAAGACTGCAAACTTGAGAATATGTTTCTTAATAATTAATAATTCTTAAGAATACCCTGAATTATTGTAAACAAAAAAGACTCCCATGTGCTTATACATTAAAGAAAATAAAAGACCAGAGATACAGATGTTTAAGTATGAAGTACCTTCTACTTATGTAGAAGCATCCTGAAATAACCCAGGAAGCTGATGATAGGTAATTTTCAAGTAAAGGACCTTATTGAAATGAGTATCTAGAGTAATCTAAAATAAAACTGTATCTACAATCCAACACCCATATTCCCGCATTTTGGTTTCTTCTGAAAACCACACTTGGTCTTAGTTTATTCTAGCCCAAGGCTGTGATTGATTCTGTGGTGAAATTCACTCTCAGCTAAACCACCATAAAGGGATATTTTTAAAAAGATATTTCCACAAGAAAAAAAAAGCATATTACTTCTGTGTTCTTCCTATATAGCCCACTTTACTATTTAGAATAGCCTGCACCCAACTAGTCTTCAATTCTTGTTATTCCCGTGATCTTATTTGCTAGAAATGCACCAGGTTGGAGAAGGGACATTTAGAAAAAATGATAATCATATCTTGAGGGCATCAGATGCTTTGGATTCTCATGAACCAACTTTTCACTCAACATTTTTTTCAAGTTCTAAGATTAAGACTGAAATCAAATAATTGGTTTTTATTTCTTCTTTCCTATTGTTCCCTGTACTTCTATATGCTGAAGCCGAGTCATTTTTCCACTAATCCTAATCCCTTGTCATCTTCTCATTCATCAAAGAGGTAAGCTGAAAATGAGTCCTTACAGAAAGAAGTCCTTCAATCTCTGCTGAGCTATGTAATTGTCTGAGTAAGAGTCCAACCTGAATGCTTATCAATGCAAGAGATTTAAAGGACAACTTCACAAGTTGGACAGATAGAGGAATGTTCAGGTTTCATTCAGGTGCTTTTTGTAATCAGACCAAGCAAGACCTGATAGCACAGGAAAATATAGACATATCCCAGAATAAACATATTTTTTTTACATGGGTGTCTTTTAACTCAAAAAGTCACATGCATCCGCAGACTCTCTAAGATAGTTGTGTAACATCAAAGCCATGTTCAAGATGTAAAATAGGTGCCGAAATAAAGGGTGGGCAACAGAGCAGCATGACACCATGTTTTGGTTGTGGAGTTCATACATTTAGTTCCCTTGCATTGAGTGTCTGAGCTTCATGAAATTATTAGTCCTTGCAGAAGCTTCATTCCATGAATTAGTTCTTTACAAACCTTTGCTAAAGAAATGTTTGATGAGGAATCCAGCAGACAGTGGATGCATGAACTAGCTGTTATCTTTGTAGCCTATGCAGTTGTAACTCAAGTTTGTTGTGTGAGACAATTCTTTTTCCCTTTTACCTTTTTTATAGACTGTTCTCTTCCTTCTGAAAAGCAGAAGTTTTTGTCCTTTGTAAGTAATTTGCACAGTAGCAGCATCCTGACTGATTATCACTGATGATAGAAGCATTTAAGCAAGCCAGAAACTTCTGGTAGAGGGCGAATTTGGATACAGCATTGAACAGAAGAAGGTTTTGTGGCAGGAGTTTACATAGACATAGAAACACACTATCGCCTTCTTCTATTTCCTGGCACACGGAGAGCAGCAGTATGTGCTACGCACTCTGGACTGTTCATCAACTTCAAACATAGGCCAAATCATCCATGGAAATGGCAGCAATTAGGAGAAGTGAAATCCAAACAAACTACAGTAACTTGAAGAGTCTCAGTGGCAAAGATACAGCCCTCAATATATTCAACCCTTCCCTGCTCCCATTGACAAGAGTTAATGGAAAGATAAACCTTAAACCAGCTTGCAGTTTATAAACTGTCATCAGCTAAGGCCTCTGATCTTTGTAATAAGAAAATATCATTGTTTGCATGGATAGAAGTGACCTGTTTCGCTCTGGAGACACCCCCTCTCCTCACCCTGTTTGTTAGACTCAAACATCAGATTTTCTGAGACAGAATAGAAATGGGGATCATCAAAGTTAAGCATTTTAGAAGATTATAAATATATGAAAAGGGACAGTGATTTTGTCAGCTTGGTCTGAATGGGTATATAGTAAAATAACAGAATATGTGATGGAGTTGTGTGTTTATGTATCCCTTTAATTATTAAAACATCAGCTGGTTTTAAAATGTCCAGTGTAGTATCTTTTTCCATGTTAGTCTTGTAGCCTGTCAACCAAGAAAAAAAAGAAAGAAATTAAATCAGGTTCTATGACTTTAGCCTTTGAATAGGCTAAAGATTAAAATTGCTAGAAGTAAAAGAAAGATGGTTTATTTAATCTATCTTAAAACAGGTGTGTTGTTATTTCTGGAAACCCTTAAGGGACATTTGCTGAAACCAGGACTGAAATGAGAATGCTTTATCAATTTGTTTATACAAATTGTAGATAAGTGATGGGATATGAAAAGAAGATATCATTTGTTGTATTTGAAGAGAAGGCAGCACATTGCTAGAATTATTTACACTTGTTGAGGAAGGTGGAAAATCACTTTGCAACAAGCCCACCATCTTACCTGCTGAGGCATCACACACCCTCCCCCCCATGTTTAGTAATGCATCATACATTATCTTAAAAAATAATATTATTACAATTTCTCTGCTTCGAAAGAGAGAAAAAGCTTCTTTAATCAACTTATTTTAAAGAAAATATAAGACTCGGATTTCACTGCATATTTATATTTGCTAACATATTGTTGACTTTTGTAATAGCCAAATATTTCCTGTTTTTACTTAAGGGTAATATTTATCCTATGATGTGGGATGGTAAGTTATACCTTGAAACCCTCATTTTACCCACAAGCCACAGAGAGGTCAGCTGCTATTAAGGAGACTTAGCTTGGCTTCTGTATTTCCAATATGACTGAGCCGGGCTGTTTTAAATATACTGTGTTGACTTTGGGGACTCTACTTTCAGCCTTTTATAAGCTGGAGCATCCACACAACTGATGACAAATGGAGATTTATTTTATTTGAACCACAGAATTTTGGCCAAAGAGGTGAGCTTCCCTCTGTCAAATTTAAAACTAAGAGCACAGGGTTTCTTGGAGCATTTTTGCGTATTTAGTAATGGTCATAATATACTAATTCAGGCGGCAATGCTAAATGTATTTATTAGAAAGCACTAAATTCACCATGGCACATAACTTCAGGATAACAGCAGAGTAATTCAAGCCATGACCCTTTGAACATGCATGTAACATTAATACATACACAGAAGAGACATGGCTTTGATCACATGTCACAACCATCATGTTAACTTTTTTGATCCCTCCTTTGGATACAGCTGCTATGCACATAACCCTAACCCTTTTTACCTTCCTCACCCCCCCCCAAGGCTTGCATCCTTAAACCACGCCAATGCCCGTTAACTTACCAGATTCTGTCTCTAGTTTAAAAAATAGTTGTTTCACCTTTCTTTTTAACTTGCCTTAGTTTTTACTATTACAGTTATGATCATTAATACAATTACTATAGAAAAAAGAATATGTGATGGATTTGCCACAATTTTTCGGGTTTTGCTTAAGAATTACTGAAGGAATTTGTGTGTCTGTTTGCTAAGTGCATTTTAATTAAAAAGAGCAGAATGGTGAAGTAAAGATATGGAGGAACATACATGTGAATGCCTTTTATTTTCTTAAACTGTTGTGATGTATAGGCACAGCTGTCTCATCTTCTATTTCATGCTATTCATACTGAAACCTGAGTTTCAGAAGTTTTAAGTTGCATTACTGGACAGTCTTTTGAAGTGGATTGTTGTCCTTTCATTTTTGTTGAAATATTCATGAACAGTGAAGCAAGGAACAAAATTTTGATTGTGCGAATGCTTGATTATAGCTAAACATTTCAAAAAGTATTCAGTGACATTCTGATTAGCAGCATTAAGTGTGTGCTGATGATATGGTCATTAGAGTACTTAAACGTCATAGGGACTGCTCTGATACAGTTATACATTTTGCATATACAGTACAATTTTCCATTGTCTCCTTTCAGAGCATCTTTTTACAGGTATTTCCCAAGTTATGAGTATTCCCTTAACGAACTTTTAAAGTTATGCGATAAGTGTCCTCTAGCATTTCCCAAAACTATGAATCTTGCAGCACCATAGCGGTTGTTTGTTCTGGAGAACCAGTAGCGGAAATTTTGAGTAGTTCGGAGAACTGGCAAATGCCACCTCTGGCTGGCCCCAGAGTGGGGTAGGAATGGAGATTTTCAGTATCCTTCCCCTGCCACACCCACCAAGCCACAGCACGCCCACCAAACCACTCCCACAGAACTGGTAATAAAAAAAATTGTGAATTTCACCACCGGGTGGATCCATTAGTAACTCGAGGATTACCTGTACTTTCCATAGTTCTAACTCATAGTGATATTAATGCAACATGAAACAACCTAAAGAATGCATGTAGAGCAAGACAGAATCTTGCACGTTTGAAAGTACATGTCCCAAAGGTACATTTCCAAAAGGCAACTGGGCTTTGTTTCTTTTCAACCATGGAACAAACATGACTTGGATGATTTAGACTCTCCATAGGCATCTGAAAGTACATGTCTTCCCCATCATCTTTACAACCCAAGAACAGGGAGGATCCCTTCTAAGACATTTGCCATTCTTCCATTCCTTCTGCAGGCCAAGCTGCGACTTATCCAATCCCATAGCCCTAACTGTGTTCCATTTTTCAAGATCATATTTATCGCTTAGGCAAAAGTTGCTGCTTATCTGTCTCTTCCATGGGGATTCACTGGGAGATGTTAAAAAAAAATTCTCTACCAACCCTATCCTATACTAGCCTATTTTCAAACCTGTTATTTCTTTTGCTGTGTTCTTTCCCTGCATCAAATTTGATCCAATTAAGTTTGGGTTTTGGAAAGATATCCTGCAGATGGACAATCCACCAGAGACCTCATTCACATAATGGCTTTCCAACATTTCTTTAAAAGAATTGAAAAGGAGAAAATATTTCATGGTAGGACAGATGTGAGGATAATCTGTCAGTGATCCCTTTGTCCTATTGATCACCAGGGTTGGTTCAGCAAATCTTGCTCTCTAGGTGGATGTCCCCTTCCTTCTCTGGTACTCCATGTATATCCCACCTGAACTTGCATTCTCAATGGAAGAAGACATGGATGTGTACGGTGCTTCTATGAAAAATATACCATAGCTGGGGTCTTCTCCTAGAACTTCAAAGCAATATTTCATGGCAGGAAAGCTGCAAAATGATGGCCATTCTGATTTTGCCTAGTAGAAAGTCTTATTAAAGTCAAGCAAGAAAATAAATACAATTATTTCAATAATAATAAATCTAACTTTTAATAGTTTAATTCTAATTTAATGACATTTTGTTAAAATGTTAAGCTTGAAAATCTACACGTCTGTTAAAAGATACCTCATTTACTTCTAAGTAAGTGAGCAAAAGATTGCAACCTTATTTCAAATATTCCACCCATTCTTTTGATCTAAAAATATAAGCAATCCAGCTCATTCATTTCAAGCCTTCTTAGGTACCCTCAAGAATCTCTGAAACTTGGCAGAACTACTGCTGAATGACAGGACTATTCTGCCAAGAGTCATATCTCAAGACTGAACCCTGTGAAATCTGTGAAAATCTATACAAACTGCAAAGCAATATTCAAGACTACATTTTCCAGCTGTCTCTCCTTCCTGCCAGGGTAGCATTGTCCAGTGGGATCACAGATCTGATTCCAGATGAAAGGCACATGTCTAGGCCCTCCCTTCAACATCTGGAATTCATTCTGAGCTAGGAGGGCACAAGCAGACAGAATGTCATTATCATCTTGCTCCTTGTTTCATTGTTGGCTATTCCAGACACCAGATAATGGAAATATTACTGTGAATGAAAGGGTTTAGGTGTTTAGGGAGCTATAGTTTGTAGGCTTTTAGTGTGACTGATGGGATTATCTGATGCTGTAAATTCTAGCATATTGTATGTGAGGCTATTGGTTTGCGAACACAGGTGGTATTCAGCAGGTTCTGACCAGTTCTGGAGAAATGGTAGTGGAAATTTTGAGTAGTTTGGAGAACTAGTAAATACCACCTGTCTGGTCCCGCCCCCATCTATTCTCTGCTTCCTGAGTCCCAACTGAGGGAATGGGGATTTTGCAATATCCTTCCCCTGCCACATCCACCAAGCCATGCCCACCAAGCCAAACCACGCCACACCCACCAAGCCACACCTACAGAACCAGTAGTAAAAAATTTTGAATCCCACCACTGATTGAAAGGGAAAGAAGAAATAGAGGAAATAGAGGGGAAACATTCTCAAATAATTAATTTCTATGATCCAGAATTCTGATTAAACTCCTTCTATTTCTACTCTGCAGAAACAAACTCTCTGCTTTCATTATTAACACATGCTTTAACTTGTTACTATGGAATTAAATTTGGCCTTCAATATGTTTATGAAGTAAATAGGTAAGCAATACTTTCGGAACCTGGTTTTTGTATTTCCTCCCCTCCTCCTCTTCCCATAGCTCCAGTAAACAATGTGAAATAATTATACAAGCTCCACACACATTACCTTAAATTGCTCCCAAGGCTCAAGATATGTATCTTGAGAACAGCTGCAAGGTATCTTTTAGGTGGAGATTGAATGAGAAGTTGTTACTGAAAGAAAAAGTGGGGGGGACGGGTTAAAAAAAAAGTTAAAGGAATGTTGGCAGTTCAAGACGCAAGCATCATGTGATGGGATAAGCTCACATGGGATAAGCACTTGCATGCTTTTGAACTGCTAGGTTGGCAGGAGCTGGGACAAGAATGTGAGCTTATCCCATCACATGATGCTTGCGTCTTGAACTGCCAACCTTCTGGTTGACAAGCCCAGCATCGTAACTGGTAGGTCACTGTGCTCCCTCTGCATGCTAAGAGAAGCCTCCAAATTTAGTTTTGCATTGGCTTCCCAAATTCCTTAATCTAGTAGTATTTGATTGTCATGAAATTGGTTCATTTCTGAAGTCCGTAGATCACATCACCTTTCAGAATAGTTTTGGCAAAGACAAGCTACTTCCAAAATGCCCAAATTGCCACTTCCCTTAAATATAGATACTAACCCAGGGGTGTTAAAGTGGATTTTTTCAAAGGCTGGATCAGCATTGTAGTTCTCCGCAGGCCGGCCGTGGGGGGAAGATGGGATGGATGCCTTCTGCAGCACTTTGCCAGCCAAAATGGGGAATCCTGTTTTGGCCAGCAGAGTGCTGCAGAAAACCACCCAGGTTGAAAACAGGGTGCGGTGGTGGTGGTGGTGGGGCATGCCCCATTTTGGCTACCAGAGGCACCACAGGCTGGTCTTTTTCTATTTCCAGGCCAGATCCTGCGGGCCAGATTTAAGTACCCTGCAGGTCGAATGTGACCCATGGGCCTTGAGTTTGACACCCCTTTACTAGCCAAACAAAATCCTCACCTATCTGTACCAGCTGAATACAGTAAGTAAGGTATTCCTAACATGGAAGATATGTTGCAACTTCCTATGATGTAGTTTTTAAGAATGAAGCCCCTTGTAGAAAAAAGAGATAATAATCTCAGAAAATCTCCATCAATGTGTTTAATTATATCTAGATTTCTAAGCAGACTAAGTTAATTTCTTGGCCAGTTAACCTTGAAGTTTTGTTTGGTTCCAAATTATTGCATTCCTTCTTTAAAAATAAATATCTTCTTTCTAAATAAATTTAAAAATTTATTTCTACTTTAAAAACACGAACAAGGAATAATTCTGAAAAAAAGTATTTTATGAGGTGATAATTGTTTGATTTCATAATGGATTTGTGTCATGATAACCCCGAAGGATCAGTGGATTTAAAAAAAAATAGTTAAGATATATCCCGCATATGTAATCTGCATTTGGATGGGGGACTTCCTCTTTTAGAAACAAAGATCACATTTAAAATATTTCATTTATTATTTCCTTTTTAAAACCTTCTTCTTTTGGCTGCCCCAAAGGACTCCCTTCTACAAGTTCTCAAAAAGCAGGAACAGCTGTGGTGCCTTAATACCAGTTCTCCCCTCACCATTTCCTGCCCTCTCAGGAAGGGAAAAAGTCGCAAGGGAATCAGACGGGTAAGGAATTCCTTGTGTGATGGAAGAAGTTCTGTCCTGCTCTTTAAGCTGCCTTTCCTCCCTTAATCTTCTGGTATTTATCAAGAAGAGACCAGGGAGGACTTGCATGTGGGAGTTAACTGCTCCTCCTCTGATGAATACCAGAAGTCTAAAAACAAAGCAGTCAGCAAGTATGTGCTTCTACCTTTCTTGATTCACCCATGTAGCATTCTTTCTCCTTTCTGAAAGATGAAAATTCAGCCAGTGTTAGAAGGCATTCCACCTGTCCTTGCCTGTTAGGAGGACTGCCTGAGTCTAATGCTGTGATTCTGTGATTCATTTTACGACTTTTCTTGTTGCAGTTCTTAAGCGAATCACTGCAGTTGTAAAGTTAGTAATATTGTTAAGTGAATCTGGTTTCTGAATCTGAATCCTGTTAGGAGAGCTGTTGGAGTCTAATGCTGTGCTTCTAGGAGAATACAGGTAATCCTCGACATATGACCCCAATTGAACCCCAAAGTTCTGCTGCTAGGTGAGACAGTTATTAAATGAGTTTTGTCCCATTTTCCAACTCTTCTCGTCACAGTTATTAAGTGAATTGCTATAGTTGTTAAGTTAGTAACACGGTTGTTAAGTGAACCTGGCTTCCTCATTGATTTTGCTTGTCAGAAGTTCGCAAAAGGAGATCACAAGATCCGAGGACACAGCAATCGTCATAAAAACACGCTGGTTGACCAGCGTCCCAATTTTGATCAGGTGACAATGGGGATATTGCAGCAGTCGTAAGTATAAAAAATAGTCTTGTTACTTTTTATAATACAATACAATAGCAGAGTTGGAAGGGACTTTGGAGGGCTTCTAGTCCCCCTGCCTAGGCAGGAAACCATATACCGTTTCAGACAAATGGCTATCCAACATCTTCTTAAAGACTTCCAGTGTTAGGGCATTCACAACTTCTGGAGGCAAGCTGTTCCACTGATTAATTGTTCTATCTGTCAGGAACTTTCTCCTCAGTTCTAAGTTGCTTCTTTCCTTGATCAGTTTCCACCCATTGCTTCTTGTTCTACCCTCGGGTGCCTTGGAGAAGATTTTGACTCCCTCTTCTTTGTGGCAATCCTGAGATATTGGAACACTGCTATCATGTCTCCTCTAGTCTTTCTTTTCATTAAACTAGACATACCCAGTTCCTGCAACCGTTCTTCATATGTTTTAGTCTCCAGTCCCCTAATCATCTTTGTTGCTCTTCTCTGCACTTTCTAGAGTCTCCACATCTTTTCTATATCATAGCGACCAAAACTGAATATAGTATTCCAAGTGTGGCCTTACCAAGGCATTATAAAGTGATATTAACACTTCACGTGATCTTGATTCTATCCCTCTGTTTATGTAGCCCAGAATTGTGTTGGCTTTTTTGGCAGCTACTGCACACTGCTGGCTTATATTTAAATGGTTATCCACTGAGACTTCAAGATCCCTCTCACAGTTACTACTATTGAGCAAGGAACCACCTATACTGTACCTGTGCATTTCATTTTTCTTGCCTAAATATAAAACCTTACTCTTTTCACCATTGAATTTCATTTTATTAGATAGTGCCCAATGTTCAAGTTTGTCAAGATCCTTCTGTATCCTAAGCCTATCTTCTGGACTGTTGGCTATTCCTGCCAGCTTGGTGTCATCTGCAAATTTGATGAGTTCCCCATTTATTCTCTCATCCAAATCATTGATGAAAATGTTGAAGAGTACTGGGCCTAAAACAGAGCCTTAGGGTACTCCACTGCATACTTCCCTCCATGTAGATGCAGTTCCATTGAGGACTACACGTTGAGTGCGGTTGGTCAGCCAGTTACGAAACTATCTGGTGGTGATGTTGTCTAACCCGCATTCTTTTACTTTATCTAGCAGTAGGTTATGGTCTACCTTATCAAATGCCTTACTGAAGTCCAAGTAAACTATATTGATGGCATTCCTCTGGTCCACTAATTTTGTCACTTTGTCAAAGAATGCAATAAGATTAGTCTGGCATGATCTGTTTTTGACAAATCCATGTTGGCTTTTGGCTATTACTTTATTTACTTCTAGGTGATCGCTAATCCGTTGCTTGATTATCTTTTCCAGAATCTTCCTGGTATTGAGGTCAGGCTGATAGGTCTGGATCTGTTTTTTGCCCTTTTTTGAAGATGGGAACCACATCAGCTCTTTTCCAGTCCTCTGGCAGTTCCCCAGTGCTCCAGGATCTCTGAAAGATATAGTTCAGTGGTTCTGAGATCTCGTCTGCCAATTCCTTCAGAACCCTGGGGTGTAATCCATCCGGTCCTGGTAATTTGAACTCGTCTAGGGTAGACAGGTGCTCACTTATCATTTTCTTCCCTATTTCAACTTCCTAATTTTCCTGATTTTTTTGGTGCTGTTTTTGATAGGTTGGACTGTTTTATCCCTTTGTGTAAAGACAGGTGCAAAACATGAGTTAAAAAGTTCTGCTTTCTCCCTGTTGCTTGTCGCCTTCTTGCCACTTTCTCCCAGCAATGGACCAATTGTTTCCTTAACTTTTTTCTTGTTTTAACATGTTGGAAGAAGCTTTTTTTAATTTTTTTACTTTTGTGGCAATCCTTTCTTCATTGTGAGCCTTAGCTTTCCTCACTTCATCTTTACGGGCTCGGGCTATTTGCTGATATTCTGCCTTAGTATTTCAGTGCTGTTGTAAGTTCAGTCACTAAATGAACTGTCAGTAGAGAACCACCTATACAGTAACTTTGGAAAGCAGACTTAAACTCTAAACCAGCCTCCCCCCTCCATCTTAATGGACTCTGAATAGGCTGACACAGAATTAATCCCCTAGCAGAGATTAGGCACCTGTACCATAAATCAAAAACAACCATTCCTCTCCACTGTCTTACAAAGGAAACATTGAGCAGGAACACCAGTGGCAATAACGGGCAATGAATGGCTGGTGGACAGCTGGGATGAGGTCAGCGGCAAGGTGAATGTCGAAATATTATGACAGCGTAATGCCCAAAGGTCAAGCATTTGCCTTTATGAAAGGGTCCATGTCAGTCATATGATCTATGCGTGTCATTGATGTCCTGAAGTAAGCTTATTGACATTGTTATTGTCTTTTTATGGTTAAATAATGCCAAATTTAGCCTTTTCATACACCTGTCTCCATCTGAAAACCAAACCTTCAGACACATAAATTCTGTGGCTGTTGGAGGCCAATTACAATAAAATAAAAATAAAATTTGGAAGTTTAGCACTGTCTGCAAAAGTTTGCCCACTCTTCTCTTTAATGCCTGAATGGGATAGAAGGAAGTGGAGGTCTAGATATATTTGTATACATTCTTAGGAGTCTTAATTAAAATAATGATGTTTATCTATCTTACTATCTTTTCTAAGAACTATTTAATGCCAGGCGCAGGATGGGAGCAATGATTTAGGGTCCCCCCCCCGAAGTTCCATATTCCACAGCTAAACTACTTCTGCCAACAATTCTTCAGCAATGGCAACGACCTCCATAAATATTCATACAGATTCATTTCAGCATTTTATCCCATAAAGAGGGACTAGCTGACAATACTTTTGAAGATGCCAGCAAGGACACACTGTTAATAACATTGTGGGAAGCTAAAAAGCTCTTCCAGCTATTGTGGGTATAAATTCTGAGCCAAATAAGTATAAATCAGATTTAATAGAGATTTAGCAAAACCTCTAGGCAGAAGATGCTGGTTTGACAAATATATTACAACCAATACACTGAGTAAATAGAGATTTAATAGAACTGACTAGGAAGTTTGGTTTACTGACTGACATCTTTTGGTTCCAATAATCCTTGCCTTTACATCTGACAGCAACCACAAATTCCTATTATAGAATTAAGATGCATTCATTTTTTTTCAGGTTTTGGACAAAGCAAGCAAATTTCTGTGAAATGCCTTCAGGCAGCCTGGAGATTACATTCTAAAAAGAATGCTGCTGTTTTAAGAAAGGATATATCATTGTTTTGATATCCCTTCTTTCTGACAAGTGGTGTGTGGATGTGTAAAAATTCAGCCATCTCTATTGTTCATGTTAGTAGTATTGCAGTTTGACAAGTATTTATAGAGAAGTTTAAAATCCCCATTAATTTGTATCCTATTTTTAAAAGTCTGAAGTATTTGTAAATGTTTGTCCCTAATTTACATAACAGGTAAGGTAAATAGTTTTAATAACCATTTTTAATAATGCAAATTACATTGCTTTCATTCATAAACACAAATGAGCCAGACATAGGCTTATATCACAGAAACCTTTCCCATACAGGTAGTTCTTGACTTACAACAATTCATTTAATGATTGTTTGAAGTTACAACAGCACTGAAAAAAGTGACTTATGACTGTTTTCCTACACTTACAACCGGTCACATGATCCAAATTCAGACATTTGGCAACTGACTCATATTTATGATGGTTGCAGTGTCCTGGGGCCATATGATCCCCTTTTGCAAACTTCTGACAAGAAAAGCCAATGGGGAAGCCAGGTTCAGTGTTACTAACTTAGTAACTGCATTGATTCACTTAACAATTGTGGCTAGAAAGGTTGTAAAATGGGTAAAACTCACTGAACAACTTTCTTTCTTGAGAAATTAGTCTCAGTTGTGGTTGTTTATAAGGGTGTTTTTATTTTCTTCTTATTAACTACCACTAGGTTATGCAGTTGGAAAATGAATGCTACCTTACTTTGATTCTAGTGTGTGTCACTGTCAAATTAATTTTGGTTTATTAAATCTTCTGCCAGAATCCAAGAGTTGCAAAAAACTTTTATGTTTCTATTCCTATAGTAAATATTTCTTACAGTTAGGACCCAGTTACTAACAACCTTGCAATTCCAGATGTTTTTGTCGCTATTGTGGATAATTTAAACAAACTGCAGAGACTGGAATGGCGTAGCTAAAGTGAGCTGTTGTTTGACTATATAGAGTATAATGTGTTTTGAAATATCTCTATGAACATTAGCATGCTACTAAATGCTTTATTCACAGTTATGATTTTCTATTCAATATCTTCAGGGAAATTTTAGTTTCCGGTGCATGGCCATTTTATCTGGCAGCATAACTTTGATTTTTAAAATCATTTAAAAAATATTTTTTGCTTCTGAAAACAGAAGCAGTATTTTCTGTGATATCCCTCCCTTTTCCATTAATTCTTTTAATGAGATTGGTAAACTACTTTTAGTGGTGTCAAACAGCTCCAGCTGAGCTCAGCTCTAATCTTCAATGCTTTAAATATATTTTTCTGTAGCATTGGAGCTCTGTCTTGAAAAAAATATGTATTGATAAAAATTCCTTTGGGCCAGATGCAAACTGTGAAAACACACACAGTTGAAGTTTTTTTTTCTCTTTGCTATTTTTAAATTACACTTAATTACACTTCAGTTGCATTTACATTTCAGTGCAAGAGCTGCTGTGTTCATAAGGCATTATATGACCCAGTAACGCAGACAGATGTGATTTCGAGGAAAGTAAAGATTTAAAAGATCATGCATGTTTTACCTTAAAGTCATCTCATTGTTTGTTTCTTTTTAGTATACGCACGCATACCCTAAAGTTCTGAAAAGATGCAAGTTTGAAAACAGAAAATATCTGTCTTTATTATTCATGGATGTACGCACCATTGCAAATTAAGTGAATAAAAACACACTCCTGCTTAAAAAAGGTAGAAAGTTATGAATGTCTATCAGTAACTTTAAATATCTGTTAAGGAAGAAATGGCAGCTTACCTTTGGCTATTAATGAACCACATTCACTAAATAAAATACTGTCTACTAGTCTATAAGCGGAAAACAGGGATTTCAAGAATGGAATATATATGGACACTGGATAAGGAGTCGTTCTTTCTCTTAGCTGAGTGAAGAAAGGGTAGTTAATAGTTAGTAAAAAGTGAGCTGTTCATATAGAGAACACTTGACAGAAAGAATTGCTCCGCTTTTTCATAGGGATCTGATATTATAATCCTTTTTTTTTTTTTTTTTTAAATATATTTTATTCAATTTTCACATTCCATTTGCAATCATTTATATACAGGGTATTTACTATAAGAAAAGAAAAAAAAGAAAAAGGGAATAAAACGAACAAGTAAAAAGGAAACACAACTCATCATTCACAACCCCACCTAACCCTTTCATCCTCCATACACCCCATCTACCCCCTCCAACTTTCCTTTCTCCCTCTAACACTCCCCTCCTACTTCCCTTTCCCCTCAAACCTTCCTTCTCCCCTTACTCCCCGGACACCCTCCTTACATTCCCCTTACTCCTTCCTTACTCCTCCCTCTTCTTTCCCTCTACCTCCCTCCTTGGTGTATGCCTTTATTCGAGTGTTGTTTGATCTGATAAAAGTAAAATAAACCAAGGAAAAAAAAAAAAAAGGAAAAAAAAAAAAAGAACCACCGTATATAAATACATTCTTGTTATTAAGACTATGTTAACACCCCCCCACCCCACCCCCCACAATCCCCATCCCTAATCCTCCCGACTTCCCAGGGCCCACACCTGGCACTACCTTCTGTCTAAAATATCTTGTATACATATGGATTAAAAAATAAAAGTAATATATCAAAAGAAAAAAGAAAAAGCAGAGAAAAAAAAAAGGAGAAAAGAAAAGAGAAAAGAGAAAAAAAGAAAAAAAAAGAAAAAAAAGAAACCACTCTTTGCGTTGATCTCAGCCCCCCATCTTTATCTATGCTTAAATAGTATAAATCATTCTATCTATATTTTATTCTCGTCTCTTACTTCTTTGCTATTTACCCCAACCTTCTGTAGATTCTCCCGTTCCTCTTCCTAAACCTCATGATCCCTTCCAATAAAATTTAAGCAACGTGGTTCATGCCATATATTCAAATATAACTTTACAGACGAGTAATCAAACTTTCCCTTCTAGTAAAATTTAAACAGCGTAAATGATCTTTCTTTACCCCCTTTTCAAACAGTAATTCAAAATAATCTAACCAAACTTCCCCTTCTTAGTAAAGTTAAGCAGCGTAGATCAGATATTACTTTACACAGGAATCAATTTCTATCTTAAGATAATTCCAACCGACTTCCTCTTCTAATAGGATTTAAATAACTTAGTTCATTCCACATGCATTTTACCCTCATCCCTTACTTGTCTGATATTTACCACTATCAAATTTATACTAGCATTTGTTTAAAATATAACTCAGAGCGATTTAAGTAGCATGGATCATTCCACATATTCAAATAATACTTTCAGCAAGAGTCAGTTAACCTTCTATTTTAAGGTAGTCCCTTCTAACAAAGTTTAAACAGCATAAATCATTCCGCATTCTTTTTACACTTATCTTAAAATAATCCCAAGCGGCTTTCTGTTCTAATAAGCTTTAAACAACGTAAATTTTACCCTCATCCCTTGCTTGTCTGATGTTTACCACAAATAACGTAGTTCATTCCACATGCATTTTACCCTCATCCCTTACTTGTCTGATATTTACCACTATCAAATTTATACTAGCATTTGTTTAAAATGTAACTCAGAGCGATTTCAACCAACTTTCCCTTCAAATAAAAGTTAAATAGCATGGATCATATTCAAATAATACTTTCAGCAAGAGTCAGTTAACCTTCTATTTTAAAATAGTCCCATCTAACAAAGTTTAAACAACATAAATCATTCCGCATTCTTTTTACATTTATCTTAAGATAATCCCAACCGGCTTTCTGTTCTAATAAGCTTTAAACAACGTAAATTTTACCCTCATCCCTTGCTTGCCTGATGTTTACCACTATCAAATTTATGCTAACGTTAATTTAAAATCTAGCTCAAAGTAGTTTCACCCAGCTTTCCCTTCTGATAAAAATTAGTCCGCTTTTTCTACCGGAGGTCTCAAACCCCCATTCAGTCCTCAACTTTAGCAAGCATTTTGAAGTGTCTAAATTCTCGATCTCCGTTTTTCTGCTTCTCCGAGGGAGGAGGGGCTACCCCCTCCATCTTGCAGCCACATGGCCAGCCACTTGCCTTCTCCTTCCGCTTGTCTCTCCTCTCTTCCAAGCGCGTCAGGAAGTCCCGCCTTCAGAATCCTACAATAGAAATCTTGAGCCTCCGAAACAGAGTTAAGACGAAATCTTTGATTCTCAAATGTAACCGTGATACCGGCAGGGGCCTCCCATCTGTATCGAATCTGTTGACTCCTAAGCTCCTTAGTTAAAAAGGTGTAGTCCCTTCTTGCCTTCAGCATCTGAAAAGGAATATCTTTGAAAACAATCAGGTCCTGGCCGTCAACTCGGAAACTGTTATTATGAAACTTTTGCACAATCGCATTTCTAGATTCTTTTGTAGAGAAATGTATAATTATGTCCCTCGGGAGCTGTCGCTGTTCCGCTATCAATGAGTTCTGGCGATAGATTTTCCGAATCTGCCAATCAAAGTTAAGTCCCGGGCTTCCCAGCGCATGGCTGAAGGCTTCAGCAAAAGTCTGTTGCAAATTCTCTTGCTCCTTTTCACGGAATCCTCTGACTCTTATTGCAAATGCCTTCCTATTAAAATTTATCATCATAAGCTGTTCTTCGTTATCTCTAATTTTTTGTTGTAAAATTTGAATATTGGTAGTTAAATTAAAATTAGCCTTCTCCAGACTTTCCAATTTGTTCTCTATTTCAGCAGAGTAATCTGACAGGGCAGACACGGCTGCAAACGTATTCGCCTTCATTTGATTAACTTTAGATTTTAGATCATCATAAAGTTCCAATACAAATTCCTTAATTTCTTGCTTAAAGGCATTAAACATTTTAAAGAGATATTCCTGTGTTAAAAATTCTCCAGTAGGAGACAAAGGCTGTGTTTCCAGAAAAAATTCTTTAAATTCTTTAGACACATTTGTAGCAAGACGCTTCTTTGATCTGGGTGCCATAATAAATAAACAAGTAAGCAGCGCTTCTCTCCCCTCTATTTCCAAAGAAGAAGAGTTTATTTTGTTAAGGAGCGGTCTGCAGGAAGATAAACCCGGCTAAGTACATCCAGTAATCATCCACGGAGAGAAATCGCCATTTTGAGGTCTATTTAGACAAAGAAGTCTCTAAGACGAATGGTGCTGGTATTTAAGATAGTAATAAAAGCATAAATCTCACAGGGGTGGTACCCTCCCGTATCAATTCTAGCTTGAAAAAACTTTGTTTTGTCCTGGGGGGGGCTAGCCTGTCTGGGGCTGCCAAAAAAAAAAGGCAGCTGAGAAGAAATGGCTGGAGATAAAAGCTCCGCTTCGGCTGGATCTAATCTCTTTCCACAGCCAAAAAAAGAAAAAGGCTGTGGCTTACGAATAGACCCTAGCCTACGGAGCTATCCTCCCTGCCCCTTTCTTAGCCAAAAAGGGGTGCTATCTATGATCTTATTTAGATATACAAACCAGATCTCTGAGGAGCTCGGTGGAGCCCTCCTCGGCAACAGGCCACGCCCCCAGGAAGCCCATATTATAATCCTTTTTGACTGAAATGACAAGTAGGTGTACTTATCTTTAGTGTCCTAAATCACTGCCAAAATCAAATTTTCCGAATTCTATTTGCATTGGGCTACCAGGTCTAAGCTACAAAAATCCAAATGACCAGATGCAGCAAAGCAATGCAGCATATGCTGTTTGTTGGCATCTAGTGGCTGTCCACATTTTTAGAGCCCAGATATGATAGCCTTACCTACAACGTTCCAAAGGTACTTTTCCGAAAGGGAACTGGACTTTCTTGGTTTTTTCTTTGAAAATGTTTCACTTCTCATCTAAGAAGCTTCTCGAGGCTCTTCGGAATTGAAGAAACATCTTGGATGAGAAGTGAAATGTTTTTAAAGAAAAGGGCAGTCCACTTGCTTTATAGAAAGCACCTCTGGGACAACTGTGACCTGGATGATTGAGCATCTCTATAGACATTTAATCCTGCAATGTTTACATATGCCCTTAGGTTTTAAGATGCTTGTGTCCTGTATTCATACTGGCTTAACTTTAAACCAGAATAAGAAAATCCAGTCTGTACTGAAACATTTTGACAATGACTTGAAAGGTATTGATCCAGTCAGTTTCTCTCAGCCCAACCAACCTTGCAAGATTGTTGTTGTGCGGAAAATAGGAAGGATATTAAATGTATTCACTGCCTTGAAATAGTTATTATTTATTAAAAACAATTTAAAAGGCAGGATTTTAAAAAAATCTAAATACACAGTATTAAAAAAAGTTTTAAAAGTTGCCAAGGTTAAGAATCTAGATTTTTGGAAGTGATAGTATGTTTTGGACTGCTTCTGGTTTTATATGTGGCTGGTCACTTGTTAATGAACTAGTATGCATTAAGCTGGATAAATATTTTTATTTTCTCACATCTTGTATACATACAAGAAAGGTCTGCCACTTAGACCCCTAAATTGTCTCAGTTTTTTTTTTAAAAAAATCATGTTGAATTAAGCTTGGATTAATTAATTGAATTACACCCTCACCTATCATAATTTCTCTTGGCATCTCCCAGAAAGAATATGTCAAACCCTGTGGCAATATGATCAACTTACAAAATACTCTCTGTGTGGGATTGTAAAAAAAATTTTTTGAAAGACAAACATAGTCATATTTTTCTAAGCACCTACCCAGACTTAAAAAAACCCACCATCATTTAATTAGCTTCCTGATGATAGAAACTGGGATCTACTAATGCACAATTTCATTTACAAAAAGACAGTTGCTTCTTAAGACAGCTGCCTTGATCACAGTCCTCTAATAACTGGAGATCGAAAGAAAGATTAGAAGAGCAGTACAGAAATGGTAATAAAAATGCATTAGCTTTTTTTTTCATAGATTCAGGTTCCTGGGGGAGAGTCTATTTTGAAGTGAGTGATATGTTGTTCCTTTCCTGAAGTTAAGTCAGTAATAAAAAATGGGGGCAAGCAGATGGCTGGGGAAATTATGCAAAGCCCAGTATCTCGATCACGAACAGCAGAGCTGTCTCTGTTAAGAATCTGAATGTCTAAGTAGAGGCCTCCTGTCCAGAATGAGAGAAAGAATGCTTTGAGAAAGCAGACCCCAAAATACATATAATTTATCACCTAAGTGGAGGGAGGAGTAACTTTCAACAAGCAGATGTAAAATGTCCACCTTGGGACCATAGCCAGTTTTGTTTTCTACAGAGTGGAAAACTCCACTCACTGGAAGAAAAGAAAAGAGATGTAAAAAGGCAGCCATATCCTAGGAATGTAGCGTATATGGTTTTACAATCTTCCTTACAGGCAATATCAGATGTGATTTGCGTGCTCAGAAATGAACTTTATGAGTTAATCTGTCCATGGACTCCAAGGGGCCATTTCCTTTTTGTCTTTTAGTTTTTCAGACCTCTGAATATGCAAAGAAAGATTAAAACAAAACAAAACAAAAAAGCAAAACAAACCACATTCCTTTACCCTATTAAAGGATTTTATTAATAAAATCTGGATCTGAGAGAAAGAATGCCAGAAAGATGAAGCCCACTTATTTTGTGACTGTAACCTTTACCTGGGTGCATCGCAGATGAAACTTTTGGAACTAAGATACCACAAATGGGCTAATTTACAGAATCCAAAATCAGGGACCTGTGATTTCTGTGGAATTGAAATTCAGCAACTGTTAAAAAACATTTTTATGACACAAAAATCATCACAAATTACTTTATGATGCAATACAAAATATCATAAAACATTTCCCATGGTCTACTCATGTTGTTTGAAGGGTGTGGTGGCTCAGTGGCTAAGATGCTGAGCTTGTCAATCAGAAGTTTGGCAGTTCGAATCCCTAGCACCGAATAATGGAGTAAGCTCCCATTAATTGTCCCAGCTTCTGCCAACCTAGCAGTTCGAAAGCATGTAAAAATGCAAGTAGAAAAATAGGGAGCACCTTTAGTGGGAAGGTAACAGCATTCCATACGCCTTCAGTGTTTAGTCATTCCGGCCACATGACCATGGAGACGTCTTTGGACAGCGTTGGCTCTTTGGCTTTGAAATGGAAATGAGCATCGCCCCCTAGAATCGGGAACGATTAGCACATATGTGTGAGGGAAACCTTTACCTTTACCTTACTCCTGTTGTTTGACCTTGCTAGTCAGTTGAACATCGACTATTTTCAAGGTAGGTACATCTCTGACTAGCTCCCTGAAGTTTTAAGAACTTTTAAAAAGTAGAAGCTCTGCCACATTGCAGACATTGAGGAATCTGGAAGGAAAATATTCTTGATACTATGCTCAGTGGGTCATATGTTTTTATCCTACATTCTTTGTATTTACTGGACTGAAGGCTAACTTCACAGATTTTGCTAAAATCTCTGAATTATTTCTTTTTAAAAAGTATTTTAAAACAATAAACAATCCACTTCAGTTATTTGTAAGTTCTAATTTGTAAGTTCTTTGGAAGTCAAACTCATTAATTATGCTTAGGATTTCATTTTAAGTGTTGATACAAGAAACACTGCAGGTAATCCTTGTCTTATAACCATCTTATAATCCTTGTTTTATAACCATTTTTTCAATACAATAGTACTGAAAAAAAGTGACCTACGAATGGTCCTCGCATTAGTGACCATTGCAGAATCCCGACAGTGACATGATCAAACTTCGGGTTCTTGGCAACTGGCATGCATTTACAATGGTTGCAGCATCCCAGGGTCCTTGGATTGTCATTTGTCATTGTCATTTCTTAGCGAGCTTCTGACAAGCAAAGTCAATGGGAGAAGCCAAATTTGCTTACCGACTGCCTGATTCACTTAACAACTATAGTGATTCGTTTAACAACAAAAGGGAAAAAGGTCTTAAATTGGAGCATGACTCACTTAACAACCACCTTGTTTAGCAAGAAAAATTTTGGGCTCAATTGTGATTGTAAGTTGAGGACTACCTGTATTGTTAATAACTTCGTGTTTATTAGAACGCATACTCTACATTGATACATATGAGTTATGTCAACCTGGGAGCAAACCTTGTCCTATTCTGTACATTCCCTGCTCTGTTGGAAAGGACACGTGACAAAGAAAGCTGTGCAGGTGATGTTTGGGTGCTGGAACTTTAGATCCAAATTCAGACTTGTGTTAGTGGAACTTGATACTGAATTGGAGCAAAGCCTGCCAGGTTGTCTCTGGAAATAAAGAGAAATATTTTTAAGTCTCCAAGTTAAGAAATTTGGCAGCCTTGTCTTTACAAAATATTCATATAAACAATGACTAGGAGAGGAGTATTAATGTCATCTGGTAGCCGCTTGCACTGACACTCAGAAGGAAGAATAATGGAACTTCGTGGAAGAACATTAAACAGCTGATAGGAAGCATGAACAAAAGGTCATGTTAGGTGTGAGTGTTTTGTTAGCCAACAAACACCATGCAGATCTTTTCAGCAAGTAGGTGTTGCTCCATTTCCAGAGTCTCTGGTATAATATGTTCAGTTTATTTTAAATAAGAATTAGGAATTTAAAAAAGTATTAGTCACAGCCTTTTGTGTATCCAAACTGTCTTTGTATGTTTCTTTAGTTACTATAAATATAAGATTCTCTTCGCCACACACAGAGCACTTCATCTGAAATAAAAATGCCATGGACCAATAACTCCATCCTAAACACAACTTCTGTTTCATTATTTTCAAAGCTATTATATTTATTCCAAATATTCTTCTACTTACTTTTCTCCCTCTCAAATAAATAATGATGCTGAAGGGAATGTTGTTTCCAGAAAATATCTTTTCACCCTACCTTTTGAGATAGCCATTGTTTTCATGTTCTTCTTACACTAGGGTGGGTTCCTGCCAGTTCTAACCTCTTCTACAGAGGTTTGTAGAAGAGGTTCCACAAATCTACCGTGCCGTTTAGAACCAGTTCCAGCTCCCTCCCCCCGCCCGTCTGCACCACGCTTGCCCCGCCTGCCGCTCACCGATTGGCTGGCTCATCAATCGCCCCGCCTGCCTCTAAGAGTCCTATCTAAACCTTAAAGTCTTAAAGCTGTCAAGTTTGAACACTCCTGGGGATTTTTTTCCAAAAGGGTTGGGGGTGCAAGGGTCTTGTAACTTGACAGCTTTAAGACTTGTGTGCTTCAAATGCCAGTGTTCCTGAGCCAACATTTTGGTTGCTAAGTAAGAGCATTGTTAAGGGAGTTTCACCACATTTTACAAGTTGGCCATACCCACCCAGTCACATGACTGCCAAGCCACTCCCACTCAGTCACATGGCCGGCACGCCACTCCCACCTGGTCACATGGTTGGCAAGCGCTCCCACAAAGCAGGCCACACCCACAGAAGAGGTTCTAAAAAATTTTGAAACCCACCACTGTTCCTACAGTACGTAAAATTAATCCCCGCCAATGAAGTTTCAAGTACACAGCATGCAATCAAGCTATTGTGTGTCAAAGCTGACTACTACTGTAATGAAAACCAATCTAAGCCTGAGAACAATGGTTCATAAACAGTGGACATTACTGAAGCAATCGTCCAAAAATATTTTTGAAGGGACAGGTTCAATAACATTAAAACTGTATTTTTTTAAAATGTAATTTGACACAAATTACTGGACTGGATTCTGCAGTTGATTGTCACCACGTATCACTTAAACCAGCTGTTTCAATAGGGTTTAGTGATGGAAAGGCATATCTCTGCAATCATGCCTGCATATATATTCATTTCGTATTTACAATTAAATTGTGCTCCGATTTGCAATTAAATATTTTCAGAATGTGGCTTTATGACAGTATCTTAATTTTACATGTAACAACCACTCCAAATTCCATTTACACTTTCATGTGCTCTATAAATTCTTTTCTCCTTAAACACTGATAGATCAGTTCATATTTTGTTAAGACCATATTCTTATTCTGCAGCATTGTTCAATTCCTAAAATACTTTTCCTGCAATGGCTGATCTTATAGATGTGACCAACAATTCACAATGATCTACAGCAGGGATATTAAACTTGCGACCCACGGCCTGGATGCGTCATGCACTGGCCACGCCCATCCCTGGTTTAGTGAAGAGGGAAAAAGTTATAGTATGTCATGTGATGACGTGACTCTGCAAGTTTGACACCCCTGATCTAGGGGGAGAAAATAACCTTGTGTTTCCAACCACCATGCCTTTTCCATTTATAAATAAAAAAAATGCAAAATATTGTTTGTTTCCTCCAAACTGTATTTGAAAATGCAGTGTGCAAATCAATCTAATTTCATGACTTTTTCTGGTTGGCAGCCAATGTAAATACTTATGCTATGAAAACAAACCAACTTCCTGCCATTTAAGCTTTTTTGTTTTTCTGAGTGCAACTTGTTACCACCGCCTGCCTCTGACAGGCTATTAATCCCTGTTTGTAGCAAGGAAAAAACAGATGTGGGTTTCTTAAGCAAATTATTGATTATTTTGCCACATGTCATTTTTGCAGCTAAGTGTTTCCAGCTTCTCTGAACATTCCTCGGCAACAAGATCACATTTTCCTTCAACCTGTTAATTAGCATACATCTCATCTGCTTGGGAACTACAGCTTGAGTTTGTTAAGCAACACGCAGAGACATCCTGGATTGTAGCCCAGCCAACTTGAAAGAGTGATGAAGAGAGGGAAGCTTTGGAAACCAGACGGGTGTCTCTCTGAAGTCAAGTAGAAAGTCATTTCATCACCTTTGTTTTAGAGAAGCTTCGGCTGGTTTTATTCCTTTCTCTTATTTGGGTGACTGCCTACATGTTATAATTGCCAAAGGAAGGAGAGCAATGTGGGTTCCTACCAGTTCGGACTGGTTCGGCTGAACTGGTAGTGGTTTGGCAGCCTGGGTTGCTGGAATCGGCAGTGGCTCAGGCCTGCCACGCCCCGAACTGGTTCTCCGGGCAGGACCATCTTGTTTTTTGCTTCTGCGCATGCGCAGAACAATTTTTATTGTACTGCGCATGTGTGTGCGTGCACAGTGTGCACACGAGCGAACTGGCAGTAGTGCCTGCTAGAACCCACCCCTGAAGGAGAGCTATTGCAAATGGCCATGTTTACAGTAAAACTCATTTCAAAGGCTACTCAGGTGCATCAGGAGACTCAGAACTACCATTTTGTGAGACTTCTGCATCTCTGGTCTATTTTGGGATGGAACCAGTGGTGGGATTCAAATAATTTAACAACCGGTTCTCTGCTCTAATGACCATCTGGATAGGTAGGGGTCGGTGGTCATGTGACTGGGTGGGTGTGGCCAACTCAAGGTCACTCAGGTCAATGGGCGCTTCACCTTATCTGTTACAATGTAATAAGGGTTAACCAGAGAGGCAGTTTCTGAAAGCAGGTCAATAAAGATTAGACTAGAAACAACACTAGAATGTTTCCTTCCTGCCTTCCTTACAGGATTAGCCCTGTAAAGTGGAAAAAACAACAAAAGGAGATTTCTTCCAACAATCGGTTCTCTGAACTATGTGGAAAGTTACCAACCAGTTCTCCTGAATAGGTGCGAACTGGCTGAATCCCATCACTGGATGGAACTTCTAAATGGGATGGGATAAGAATGAGATGGTGCTTATCAGCAGTTTGCCAGAGAAAGTGGGTTAGGTTCAAATAATGTCTGCCTGACTTTCAATGTTTATTGAATTAATGTTTGTTTATTTTTATTTAAACATGCTCCACAGAATTATAGGTAGCTCAGAACAGCAATATCAAATACTGATGTTTGACAGAGTAGTAACACAGAAATATACTGCCCTTCTACCATCCAGAAGTAAAACAAGTTGAATGCCTACTGATTTATATATCCTATCTTAGAATATAAAAAAGGCTACAAACCTTTTAGTTCTTTTTTATTTTTGTTCTAATTTTCTTAGAAATTAAGGTAAAGGTAAAGGTTACCCACGAACATATGTGCTAGTCATTCCCAAGTCTAGGAGGCAATGCTCATCTCCGTTTCAAAGAGCCAGTGCTGTCCAAAGACATCTCCGTCATGTAGCCGCATGACTAAATGCCGAAGGCACATGGAATGCTGTTACCTTTCCACCAAAGGTGGTTCCTATTTTTTCTACTTGCATTTTTACATACTTTCAAACTGCTAGGTTGGCAGAAGCTGGGACAAGTAACAGGAGCTCATTCCGTTATGCGGTGCTAGAGATTTGAACCACTAAACTACCGACCTTTCTGATCAACAAGCTTAGGTTTAGGATTAAGCAAATGCCAGCAGTATTACAATTGCCTCTTCTCATGTATCCATACCATTTATTTACTAGTTGTGTTTACAATGATAAAAAGAGCTGTGAATCCCTTCAAGTCGAGAAGAAGGTGAAAAATGTGTTATCCAGCTCTTACATAAAAAAGAATGTTAACTTTGCATATTTTCTTTCTCCACCTGCCTAATGTTGCATATCTTTGTTCCTTTTCTCTTACTTTCATTCTGCCTCTATAACATCATTTCAATATAGGGAGAGTTATGGGCATATGTTTTAATTTAACACAAGACTGAATATTCATTAGTCTCCTACAAGCTAACATTACTGTGGAGAAGTGTAATCAAAAACACAAGAACTCTGGACCCGCTTGTGGTCTTGTTGGGCATTCCAGCATGGCTTTGTAGTGGCTACTAATTCTTCACTGTGATTCCATCCTCAATCTTCTGCTGCTTTGGTTAAATATTTCAGGAATTATGAATCAGAGGTAGTGTTTTAAATGGTTGCAGCTTGTGCTCAGATCTATCTATGGCTGAAGACCAAAGATTCAAGGGGATAAAATTATGCACTGGATAAGTTCACATATCACACAATGCAAGACTTTATTTTAATCATGAGTTAATTCAGAAAACATATCTTGATGCAAATGTAAATGCTAAGCAATAAGCTGTTGTTTACTAATCACAATGACTGGGTTCATTTACGTATTACCCTAGGCCAAAATGAAACAAGCCACATTGTAACTGAGCATCCCATGTGAATCTAGTTATTTCAGTACCAGACAGAAGAGTTTTATAAGGCATTTATTAAGGCTTATATGCCGCTCCAATGGAAAAAAACCAATTCTGTTAAAGAAAAGACACTTAAATGACAGGCAGCAGACCCAGCTTCCATGTGGAATGCTAAATTCCTTGGGGCTACTACATCTGAGTTGCAAAAAAATCTTTTCTTTGTCAGCTGAATAATTATAAATCTATAGACAGAGTGACTGTTATGTCTCATTTTCATATTGCTTTCGACTTTTACACAAATAGTTCTTAATTTCTACATAGCATTATTTTGCTTGTATATGTTTCCATTACACCTCTTAAAGTTTCCATTTATTTATTTGGAATTGTATATGAATATCTGAATTGGAAATTTTACTTGGGAGAGGTGATTTCTAGCAACTATTTTTTACTTCATAAGGAATTTAGATTTTGTTTCAGTAAATTACTAATATTTTTAGTGTAAGTACTATATTGGAGAACAAATACAGTTTTGCCTCTATCTAACCTTTGGAGTTCTTTTAAGAGTTAAGCTCTTCTCAATTTTAACTGTTTGTCATGGCATTTTTAATGTGATTTTTTTTGTATACATCCTATAATTAGGACTTCCATTCTTGTAGTTGTTGTATTTTTACTTTTCTTTTGCTGTCCTTGTTAATTTGGTATATATTTGGGTGTATACTTTTGTGACCCTCTTATCCTGTATCACATAATTGACTTCCCGAGATATCTTTAATTTTGTAGCATCACTTCCTTTTCCTGATAGTGTCCCCTTGTTTTTACATTATTGGACAGTGGGAGGATAAGGCTGATAAAGTTATCTTGGTGTAGAAATGAAGGGATGTCTGTGTTGCAGATGTTGGAATCCAGGCACATTGCTGGACCTTCGCCCAAAGATTAAGCTCCAAGAACTTGGATACATCCCATACTCTTTTTTTTATAGCCCCTTTATCCTTTCTCTGTTTCTGTCTAGCAAACAGACCATCTGAGATCAAACACTGTGCAAAGATTATTGAAAAAATTATGGTGGCCTGGTTTATATGCATATATACTGTATCACATATGCCTAGTTTATACCGTATGCATATGCATCATGATATGTACAGTATATATCATGCCCACGCAATGTTGAGATATTGCATTTTCTTTTTGTAGTCTGAAAATTTTCTTTTTTCAAATCCTGAAGTCCAGTCCCCAGAACTAATAACAATAGATTTGTGTGTAGAGTGGCCTTGAAGGTAATTTAGAAATTATAGTTTTCCTAGAAAGTGGTAATATGAGTGTGAGTAGAAGCCTTTAGTGCTGGTTGCCCTTCAAATTTATGTAATCCCAAGAGCTCACAATGATGTATGAAAGGAGGAGGCAGGAGAACAACGTGCCTCACCTATGTCAGAAATTTTTAGGCTTTTAACCCTTGCTTAACTCTGCTCGAGTGATCATAAAATGCCTACAGTCAGACTAGATGAGGCACGTCATTCTCTTGCCTACTCCTGAAGAAGGCACTTTTTAGAGGCTTTTAAAAACAGTTAAGCAGAGTCATCCACAGTGACTCTGACAGCAACTAGCTCAGCCTGACCTCAGCTCTTGCCTTTTTCCTTTTACATTTTTTTTCTTTTCATGATGACAGTGGTGAGGCTCTGCCTCCCCTGCCTCCCCTGACTGCACGTCTCTGCCCTTCCTTACCACAATTATTTTAAAAATGTTAAGTAGCATGTATGTTTTCTAAACAAATAATATGTGACCTGATTTGAATATCACACTGTGCTAAATTATGGTTCATTGTGTTTTAGCTTAGAAGGCTGGTGTTATAGCTTTGTGCAATGTGTGAATCCAACTAACTGTACCTTATGCAATAATCAATGTGTAAGGAAACCATGGTGTGGAATGTGGAAACCAATTCTATGAGTGAAAAGCTAAATGACATGTTCTATTTATAAATTTTACAATTTTGAGGTCTTTTTTCATATAGGATGGGGGGGGGGAACCAGAAAGAAAACATACTCAAATCATATGACCAACCTAACTACCATAAACAAACATTATTTTCTATTACAACTTATTACACAGTAATGTGTTTTGCCCAAATAATCCCTTTGGACAGTGTGTACTGAAAATAACACTGCAGTAGGAAGTCTTTCTCTATATTCATGGCATTCAGAGATTATAAATCCCAGAATTCCTAGCCAGATATAATGGGAAGAATGAATAACCTTAAGAAATAGGAAGAAGAAGAACCACTACTAGGTTGGATTTTAAAAAATCCAAATCTGGAGCAAAACTATTTTCTAAGTAAACATCTCAAAGAAGTCCTTCTTTCTTTCTCACAAAGATTAAAGGAAGAAAGAATGAAGGGCATTCAGGCTTGGCAAAATTCTGATACTTACATTTCTATAAGTAATATTGGCCTACATGACTTTACTTTCCTGGTCTGGCCTACTTTGAAGAGCTGATGCCAGCATAGCCAGTTGGGGAAAATTGCTTAATGATTGAAATCAGACTATGCTCTTAGGTTAATGAATCACACAACTGATAGTTGAATGGCATGGATGGAAACTATGCAATGGATGGAAACTATTCAAGGAGAGAAACAAACTAGAGCTAAGGAGAAATTTCCTGACAGTTAAAGCAATTAATCAGTGGAATGGCTTGCCTCCAGATGTTGTGGGTGTTCCAACACTGGAAGTTTTTAAGATGAGATTTGACAACCATTTATCTAAAATGGCATAGGGTTTCTTGCCTGAGCAGGGGGTTGCACTAAAAGACTTCCAAGGTCCCTTCCAACTCTATTTATTCCATTAAAGTTACCAGATATGATGAAGTTCAGAACAAGTTCATCATTTCTTTGTTGCATTTCTCCAGATTTTGCAATGCAACTGTCAACTAAGAAGAAAGAAAGCACAACAGGGATGTCTAGGAATTGGGATGATTAAAAAGAAAACCGCAACCAACCCTGATCCTGTTTGATATGCATTACACATGCAACACATGTAAAAAGAGGACATCAATGTATGCCTACCTTGGTTGTCCCTGAACTAGAATAAAAAGTTTAGGACAAAATGGGCATAAAAGTTCAATGGGACAATAAAAAAGAAATGCCACATTGTGCATTTATGCTTTTCACAATATTGCAAACTAATACAGAAATAGGATATGTAGAAACGAAAGCTTATTAAATTGACACTGAATGGAAAGGATTCGATTTCTCTACTGAAATGGATATTTCATGTGTTTTGAGAAGTAAATGAAGTCATTGTAATTTCTATAGTTCCTGCTTAATGTGCTTACTTTCTAGGAAGTGACATTAGAGAAATATGTCAGGGATTTCACTTAAACTCAACAAAGGAAAGCTTTGTTGCTAAGTCCTTCCAAAATTATTACTGGCTTTGAAACTCGGTTCAGCTGATGATTCCAGGCAACAATTATCATTTTATTTAAATTAAGACTAAGTCTAAGACTCATAGTAGCAATAATCATTGTAATCAAACTGTTGCATTGGTTAACATGCAAAAGGCCTCACTGAATTCTTTGATGAGTTTAACTGTCACTTGAGAAAATACTAAGACCAAGCCAAAATTACTGTTTTTCCTATATGGCACACATATTCCCATCCAGGAACTTCTATCTGTGGGTTTTTTCAGCACCATTTGGAATCTATTTACATCAAATTTGCCTAAGTATATTTAGAATCTTGTACTTTTCCACAGCTTATTGCTTTCAAATAAACATTTTTGTAATCTAAAATTAAATTTAGTCTCTCTATTGTCCACATTATGTGAAATGACTCAAGAGTTCCCCAAAATACGTCCTATAGCTACATCTTACTTAAGCTTGATGTAGTTTCTTTTGTGGTTGCAGTCTTGGGCACGGGAGCCTAAGTTCCCCACAGTCAGAACTTTGGAGGATTCTGAACAGTCATTGGCTGCCTTCCCAATCTATATGAAGCATGGTTTCATTGAACAGGGTTGGATGAGTTCATGCAATATACTAAACCATAAGGAAACCACCCTGACTAGATTCATAGAACCAGTGTTTTACAGAACACAATTGCAATTTTCATAAGTGTATGAAAGTATATGAAGTTCAGGATAGGGAGAGAGGAAATTAATATTTTACAATGTTGGAAACAACTGTGTTGCATTGATTAGCTGGTCATTGATTATCTCCTTCTCAATTTAGCACCATGGCATGGTCCCATCCTTAGCAGATTGGGAAAATTTCATAGACATTTGAAGTTCATAAACCTGGACATCAGCAAAACCTTCAACAAACTCAATAATATTTTCCTTATTTAAAAGTTAAAATATGGGTTAGATGATACTATTAGTTGGAATCACAACTGCTTAAATGTCCAACAGTACTATTAATGGCACCACTTCACTTTGAAGGGAAGCAGTCAGTGAAATGCCACGGGATTTAGTTCTGGACCTATGCGATTCAATATTTGTTTATTTCTACCCTATTCGTTTCATTCCATTTTAAGTTTGTCTAAATTTTTTAACATTTTTCCTTTAAAGTATTAGTAAAGTATTTTTAATTTTGTGACCTCTGCAGACTTTACAAATGTGTCCTCTGAACTTCCACATCACACTCATTTGTAAAGTCTGCAGAGGTCACAAAATTAAAAATACTTTACTAATACTTTAGAGGAAAAATGTTAAAAAATTTAGACAAACTTAAAATGGAATGAAATGAATAGGGTAGAAATAAACAAAGAGAAATTTAAAGTTCTGTATTTTGGATAAGAAAAAGAGAAGACACAAGTATAAGATTGAGGGGGCGGTACCTATCTAGAAAATAATACATATGAAAAGGATCTGAGTATCCTTGTTAACTACAAATTAAACATTGGCCAACAGCATGATACAGCTGCTGAAAAGACAAACACTATTATTCACATTAACAGAAGGAGGGTCTTTATCTTAGGAAGTAATTGTTCTGCTTTACTGTACTGTGGTCAGATCCCACTTTCCATGCTGAGTCTAGTTCTAGGCACAGAATTAAAAATGACAATGATAAATTGGAGCAAGTTCAGAGGAGGGCCACCAAGATGTGGGAGGTCTGGAACCCAATCCTGTGAGGAATTGTTAAAAGGATATGGGTATGTTTAGCCTATAGAAAAGACAACTTAGGGGTTATGAAAACAGACTTTAAATAACTGAAAAATTCTGACATAGAAGAGAGGATGAATTTATTTTCTATTGCCCCAGAAGATGGGGCCAAAACACATAGATAAATATTACAAGGATGTTTATTCAGGTTAAATTCAGGACAAACATCCTATCTACGCCGGCTGTGAACTAATGAAAAAGGATGCAACATGAAGTAGTATGATCTTTGTTGATGGAAGTTATAAAACAGAGGCTACGTGATCATCTGTCACAGATGTTCAAGTGGACTGTACATTGAGCAGGAAATTGGACTAATAACTTCTAAGATATCTTCTAATTCTATCATTCTGCAATGTGCATAGAAACGATACCAGCATCTACAAAGAATAGCCATCACCAAGAAACAGGCTGAGACCTACTTGTATACTCACTTTACACAATGTTAAATTAGGGTGTACAACTTTTTCCGAATGGAGGATTACACTTGGCCTTTGAGTGCCATGCTATGCCATGGTCTAAAAAGTAATAGGTAAGACATTGGCAATAACTCATTTGAATTAATTTTATGCTCCTGTTAATTTAACTAAAGTTAAATACTTTTAATTAGATTATCATCTGGACGTGCATTTACAAATTTTCCTCTTTGGTCACATTAAAAATTTAGTTAACCAACGGCTTTGGTATCTCAGATTGAATATTTCTGCCAAAAATAATACTTGAACAGTGCTCTAATTGGTTCTTATACTGACAAACCTAGTGGACAGTGATAAAATTAGTGGACAAGTGAAATGCTATGAATATAATTTATTTGGACTTCAGTAAGGCATTTGACAAAATAGACCACAATCTACTATTAATAAGATAAGATAAAAAATATGGGATACACAACATCACCTTCAGATGGTTTGAAACTGGCTGACCAACTGCACCCAAGGTGTAGTCCTTAATGGAACTGCATCTAAATGGAGGGGCTCTCCAAGGCTCTCTCTTAGGCTCAGTACTCTTCAATGTCTTCATCAATCTTTTAGACAAGGGTATAGACAAAATTTAGATAAGGGGATTTATACAAAGGAATATCTATTTGCAGATGACACCAAGCTGGCAAGAATAGGCAACAATCTGGAAGATAGGCTTAAGATAGAGAAGGATCTTGACAGACTAGACCAGGGGTGTCAAACTCAATTTCATTGAGGGCCGCATCAGGGTTATGTTTGACCTTGGGGGCTGGGGTGGGCATGGGCAAGGTGTGTGTGGCCAGCTTGACATCATTCATGTTGGGGGGGGCTGTGCCCACAGCGCTCTGCCAGAGAAAATGGGCTCAGCTGGGACGGCCTCCTGCAACCCACTGCAAGCAAAAATGGAGCTTGGGAGGCTGTATTTTTGCTGGCAGAGGCACTTGGGCCAGCCCTTCGCTATTTCCAGAGCTACTCCACGGGCCAAATCTAAGGGAGGGAGAGAGGGGGGGGAGAGAGAGAGAGAGGGAGAGGTTGTTTTTGTTCATCTATGCTGATGGGCTGTACATGGACATATAAATGGATGGAGTTCAATATCCCATTCATTTGCTTCCAATCCAGCAGGGCAATTTTTCTATAAAGTGCCTGTGACTTGTTCTCGAGCTGATAGGCAAGAATGCCAGTGGCCCAGGTGCAACCTGGACAGTTTGATCCAGCAAAGAATTGCTTTAGGAAGAAAGTCAGTTTGAAAGTTTGATTCATATTAGGCCATAGTTCGCACAAAATTTATATTTAGTATAATAAGTGGAATCTGAATGAGATGCAATCCTATTACAACTTTCATTCATGATGAGTTAATAAAAGATGGCTAAAATTATCCTTTCCAATAATAAAAGTTTTGTCCAGTTTTTCAGGCAAATACAAAATCCTCTAAACACTACCAATAAATTAAAGCCAAGCTTTAATTTGCAAAGAGATTTTCTTCAGGCCCTCAAAACAAGCTATTTACAGAAAGGAAGGGGGGTGGGGGGCTAGGCCAAACTGACAAATGTACAATGATCTGTTCAGTAGTTTTGAACTTTCTGTTGATGGATGTTTCAGTTAGAATTACCAAGCTTTGCCCCAAGAACCTTTGCAAGCCACAAAGAATGGACCGACCAGCTGCAGCATTTATGTCAGCCACAAGTTAAAGAGGCTGGCAGCTGTGAAGCGCAAGAAAGAACAATGCATGTGGCCTTCTGAAAGCATGAGCTGTAGGAAACGGGAAGGGGGGGGGGAAACCAGGAGACCAAGCTCTCTAATTTAGCCCCATGTACACAGTCTCCGGTTTCAGACAGAAAAGGGCCAGTGTGTGACTGTTATGTGTGTATTTTTTTTCCACCAGAGATGGGGGTGGGGAGAGGGATTGCCCTTCATGCTAAACCAGTTCTATAAATGCTGACTATGTAAACAGAAAAACAACCATAATAATATAGAGGAAAGTGCCTGATGTTAAACAGAATCACCAGCTAAAGACCTGTGTGGAGCTGTGGATTATTAGTGCAAGAGCATGGAAGGATGAAATGGAAGGTTGGGATCATCTAACAAGTTCCAGTGCAGCTATCTCAAAATTGTGCCCTTCGCTTGTGCCCGGTGTGGCATCAACCTGGTTTCAAAGCAGTTAGGAACTGTTGTCATTGTTAGTAATTTTAAAGGAGCTCAGGGTTCGTTATAGCGTAACAATAAAATACTGGAATAGCAAGGACAATAATGAAATAATGTTCAAAACACTTCTAGATGAAATTGAAGCTGGATTGAAAGAGAAAGGAAAGCCATGATCTATAAATTCAGTTTCCTTGGTCTTTCCTTCTTGACTGCAACCAAATTTGATCTGATGCTTAGCTGAGGGGACATTAAGGGCCCATCTGCTTCTCAAACTGCAGTTGTATCTTTCCATCAGCACTTCGGCTGATTTATTTTATGCTTAACTTGCCTCGACTTCTTTTCTTGCATCCATGCACACATCCAGTATTTTCCTGCCTTTCATTTATTTTGATCTCTAAACACAACAACTACAACCGAAAAAACAAGCTCTCCAAACTTTCTCATATATTCTGTTTGTAACTATTACAGAATTTGCAACACTGTGCAATTTAAAAAAGGGGAACCTAGACGCTGAGCTTGTCGATCAGAAAGGTTAGCAATTCGGTGGTTCAAATCTCTAGCGCCATTTAACGGACTGAGCTCCTGTTACTTGTCTCAGCTTCTGCCAACCTAGCAGTTTGAAAACATGTAAAAATGCAAGTAGAAAAATAGGAACCACCTTTGGCGTTTAGTCATGCTGGCCACATGACCACAGAGAAGTCTTCAGACAGCGCTGCCTCTTCGGCTTTGAAACTGAGATGAGCACCATCCCCTAGCGTTGGGAATGACTAGCACATATGTGCGAGGGGATCCTTTACCTTTACCTTTAAAGACTAATGGTTGTTTCAATGGTTGTATCATGCTGCCTGCAAAAATGTTTTTCATTTGCAAACCTATCTCTGGAAAATAATGGAACAAGGCACTCAGTGCCCAAGAACATGTTCAGTTCCATCTGTATAATTAGCCTGTCTGATATCACATATCATAGCTGAAGTGAATACGATATACAATATATTAGGTAAATATTTAGATTAAGTGTGCTGTACTAACCTGAAAAGAATATGACCCTGATTTCACCTCTAATACTGCAAGAAAAGAAAGATTAGTTTAGAATATATACATATATAATCTACAATCTAAAGCAGTTTTTCCCATTAAATGTTTTGGGAAAAATCAGTCTTTAGATGAATCCAGTGTCTTCAGTTCTTAGGCCAATATCCTCTAGGGCTAGGAAGGAACTTGTACTCACTCCTTACTCTTTGGAGCAAATATGTTGGAGACAACATGTTACAAAATATTGAAGCAAACATGTTATAAAAGAACGTTTGGCTGGATGAAAAACCAACCGTACCCTCAAGACTAAGATCTGTGCAAGTTCCAGATCCTTCCCTACTTTAGAGTTCATACAGAGGTGAAATGGTGCCAGCACCCTTCCTTAGCATGGCTCTAATTCTTGGCAATGTGAATGAAATTGGGAAGCCGACCAGTTGGTCTATGACCTCTTTATGACTCCTCTGCCCTCAAGTTCAAATTGCGTAACTGATGCCCAAATCAGAACCAACATGTTGTAACCTCTCCTTGCAATTCAGCTGAAACTTCCAGGTTCATTGCTAGCATTTCTTTTTTTTTGGGGGGGGGGGGGTAACCACCTAGTATTTTCAATGGAATCTTTATTGCTTCTTCTCAAGAAATGATAGCAGTTGCAAGAATTTCTTTGTTAAAGGAATGATTGGGAAAGGGAACATGCAAGACTAATGCTCTAAGGTAGGGGTGTCAAACTTGATTTCATTGAGGGCCATATGAGGGTTGTGTTGGACCTTGGGGGGCAGGGAGGGTGTGGCTGGGGTGGGCATGGCCAGCTTGATATCACTCATGTTGGGGGTGCCTGTGGCCCGAGCATTCTGCCGGCGAAAACAAGCTCTGTTTTCATTGGCAGAGGGTTGCAGGATGCCGTCGCAGTCAAAAATGGAGCTCAAGAGACTGTTTTCACTGACAGAGGCACCATGGGCCGATCTTTCACTTTTCCCATGGTAGCCTCGTGGGCCAAATCCAAAGACTCTGTGGGCTGGATCTGGCCCCTGGGCCTTGAGTTTGACACTGGCATAGCTGGCTGGGGAATTCTGGAAGTTGAAGTCCACAAGTCTTAAAGTTGCCAAGGTTGGACACCTTAGCTTTAACATGATTTTGCACACATTTTACACAATGTTTATTTTTGTAATTTATTTTTCTTTCTATCTTTAAAATATTTAAGTCCTTAAACAAAAAAAAAGACTGGAAGATCTAGCTGTCTGAGACTTATTTCCAGCTTCCTCATTGTCAGATTAGTCAATTTCATAATAGATATGATCAGGGGTTGGTTCCGGCAGGCACTACTGCCGGTTCGCTCGTGTGTGCTTTCTGCAGGCATGCTTGATGCGCTCTGTGAGCACATGTGCAGTGCTATTAAGATTGTTCTGCACATGTGCAGACCTGAAAAATAAGATGGCGGCACCTATGGCTCCACCCAGAGAACCAGTTCAGGGGTGTGGCAGGCCTGGATTGCTGCCAGTTCTAGCGATCCAGGCCGCCAAACCACTATCAGTTTGGCTAAACTGATCCGAACTAGTAGGAACCACCACTGGATATGATATTTCTAAATAAGAGGGAAAGAGATTTCCCTGTCTTGGTCTAGGAGAAAATAAAATGCTGCTATGATATCACTAGTTTATATATACTCTGATGCAGACAAAAGACAGTCTCTATCAAAATACAGAAAGTCTGCTCTTGGGTAACCAGATCACCATTTTTATTAAGACATCAATAAGTTACCGCTCCAGAATCCAAAGGTTGACTGCCCCAGTGTAAACTATCTCTTTCTGAGATCCCAGAATATTATACTGCAAATTGTGACTTGCTATTCAGTGATTTGCTAAGACCTACAGTGTTTGCAATTTACATTTCTTGGACTTACAAAATCCCTGATGAAAATTCAAGATTGCAATACTATTTATTACCAGGCACACAAACATCCCTTTAGGCACACAACTACAAAATACTGTAAGAATTGTAAGTCCATGGCAAAACATTTCTGTTCTGCTGTTGTCCCCACTTAAAGGATTGGGGTGTGGATATAAAAAAACATGGTTTATCATGTACTTTAGCATTCATGTGCTAAATACTTGCTTGAGGTAGGGATTGTCAACTGATCAATGAGAACTGAAATAATACCTGTTTTCCTTACAACCTGGATTAATTCGATACTCCCTACAGTAAGTACAGTGTAACAAAACAACAATAACAAAATTGGTGAATTGCTCAAATGATGTTCAAATGTATATATTATATATGTACCTGTTCAAAGGCCTTCATGTCTTGATGGCATGCTGTTTTTCAGTGAAAAATATATATTTTACAGTAGAATTCACAATAGGGATAACATTGCGTAGGTACAATAATGACCAAGCTATTTAAATGCCAAACAATACTTTCTCTTTTTCACACACACCTTTTCTTGTTGCATGCCTAAAAGCAAAATTACAATTACTCACCTGTGTAACATGTTACTCATATGGCTAAATTGTACTGTAAACATGTAATGCTGTATTGTTAGCAGTTAAATGGAACAAAATCAATTTGTGCATTTTATGTTTAATTATACCAAGAAGGTACGGGCAATTCATGATTTCATTGTAACTTGAATTTCAGCCCGACATCTATCCCTAGGCTGACTAAGCTATACTGTACTGACATTGATTGGACTGGATTCAGTTTTTGAACATTAAAACATAGACATTAAAAGGTAAAGTTCAGTGCTATGGGACAGACAGTGGGAAGAAAAGAGGAAATATTTGGATAACAAAGAGAAATATTGATGACAACAGACATTTACAGAATTGCTTATGAAATATTCTAAAATCTTCCTGGAAGACATAAATTTATTTGTGGCTCCAGTTCCAAAAGCCAGGAAAGCATCAGCTTTCTGAAAAGTTGAGTCTGAGATACTCTCTTCCAATTTGTTCCCGTGATTCAAGAAAACAAAACTGTGTTTTCTATGGAAGCCTTCACCTGTAGCAATTAAACCCATTTTCTTCATGGGATAGATTGCCCTCTTCTGCTCTTCAATGAAACAAATGGCTGAAGATCATCTGTTGCAATGCTCTCAGGCCTTTTTTAATGTATAATTTCAGGCCTAGAGTTTCAAGTTCAAGGTCATATAAGCCAACTTCACCATGCAAATCATGCACCAACTTACTAGAGACAGATGGAATATATTCCTAGCCATCTCTTCTGGTGACTGTGACCCCGGTTCTCTTCACCTCTTACTCTGAAGCAGGGTGACAAGTTATAAGTGTCTCATACTGCATTTGGTGATGGAGATGGGGAAACCAGATTTTGGAAACAACTTCTTTCATTAGATTTTTCCAGTTCCAAATCACATAATAACCACCCTTTGTGCTTGCCATTTATGCTGGGATTTGCCCCTGCCTTGCTCTTGCTCAGTGTCTCTGTCTGACCCTAACTAGTTATTGGTTGAGAAGTCCTTATCCCTTGATCTCAACCTCCACATGAAAAGCTGCAATCGGGACAAGATCATTTTGATTTGATACAGCTCTCATGATCACTGACTCCAATATTCTCCCTTCCTCTCCCTCTTTCCTGCTCTCACAAAGGCATTTAGATCAACCAGTTTTTAATTCCCACCCCTTTTCTTTGAGGGATGGCTGTGGCTCCTTTGTTTTCAGCACAGGGAGCTTTGAAATGACAAATTGGGAGCCTCACTGAAAGATTTGAATTACGAGAGGGCAGGTTTCAGCTATCTATTTTGTCTCTAGCAAGTAAAAAAAAAACAACTAATTTGACTCAGTCTAATTCAGATTCATATTTTTGCCTTAAGCCAGACATAGCCCTATTAAACAAAAACTAATAAATGTTATCATTTATAATATAAGAGTCCCTTTATTGGAATGCAGAGACAAGCAAGAACATTTTATGAAGCTTCCATGCAAATCTGAGAAAATGTGGATGTTTTAATAAATTATGTTTTGTACATGTTCCAGTATGTTGCAAAACTCCTTTTTAAAATACTACTACTAGCTGCAGTATTTAGGTACGATATGTTTTCTAATATAGATATTTTTTTCTTTCTTATTGTATGAAATAATATTATTTTATGATGCTAGTTTTCAGGCATGTTTTATTTAGAATTAAGACTCAAAGTTTGCAGTGTATTATATTCTCTGATTCTCTGTGGTAGAATCTAATTAAATTATCTGAAATGGTTATGGATTCTCTAGAGATGAAATACATCTTCCTTTTAATGTTCCAATTCAAATCTTCTTATTTCATAACAAATATTTGTCTTGCAGAAAAATATCTAAGTCTGAATTATCCACAGCTAAGCCTGCTTTCTGCACCTGGCAATCTCTAGATATTGCTCAAATACGATCTTTATTATGGTCCTGTATTTATTATTATGAAGTGTTGTCAGAAATCAAGACATAGGTAGTCTCTAAATTGAAGGAAGGAAGAAAGGAAGGAAGGAAGGAAGGGAGGGAGGGAGTGAGGGAGGGAGGGGGGGAGGGAGGGTACAATAGTATAGCAACAAGGGGAGGATTGAATGCACTGTATACATTAGGGCTGTGCCAAAAATTTGAAAGGGGAATTTGGCAAATGTGTTGGCATGAATCAACGTTTTCTTGAGGACTTCACTGCTTTTACACTTCAAGGATTAGTACTTAGATTACTACAATTCATCACCTTCAAATGCTTTGAATAGCCTAATTAAATACCTTTGTGTCAATTAAATCTTACTTGCTATTCAAAATCAGAGTTAAAAATACATTTTAAAAAACAGAGTTCATATTCGAATGTCATGCTCTCTTAATAATAGTCTGGAATATATAAGAACTATCTGGGGACAGATATATTTAAAGGAAAGTCTCCAGAAGAATGTGCGGTTTAGAGGGAGGAGTTAGATTAAAAATTAATGAGGAACATGACTCAAAAGTATGTACAGCTGCAGTATCATCTGTATTTTATCCACTGGGTTTAGTAAATGAAGAAAATTATCAGTGAACATCTGTATTTCCTGTAAAAATTATTTCTCTGGAGGGAGTGAGACAAAGAGATACCAATCTTTGTATACAACTGACTCTTTTTTATAGTATTCCTGTTTTGTTTCAATAAATGAAGGCTCGACTACGAAGTTGCAAAAAATTCAAGAAGGTATTAACAAACCAACCCATATTACTACATGAAGTCTATGTGGGTATGTACATACATAGGCACATCATTATTTATAAATTGGAAACAAGTCAGAAAGATTCGAGATGGAATACATAAATACAAATGCTTTGATATGGTTTTAATAGTCTAAAGTCCTTCTTCCCTAAAAATAAGTTTCTTGCATTCATATTCAAATGTATAGTAAGGCAAGAGCAAATTTTTTGACTAAAATATGAAATCAACAACAAATTCTCCACAGGATACAATTGGATGGCCTGTAGACTGGGAATGTAGTGTTTATATCATTATGCACACAGATATAATCCCAGTAGGTTCTTTGCTCTTTTTCACATTGGCTTAGACCAGTGGCTGGGGGATTCTGGGAGTTGAAGTCCACAGGACTTAAAGTCCCCAAGGTTGAGAAACACTGGCTTAGACTGTGCTATTCTTTAACTTTTTCAACATATCTGACAAACATAACTGTAGGTTTAGGGAGCATCTCCTACCTCTTGCTTAGTGAATTTAAAAGCAAGGTGCTTAAACTATTCTTCACATTACTTTCTCTAAGAGGTAGGCTTAATGTAACAGCTTCCATAATTTAGAAATACATTTAACACATGCATTTTTAAATCCTTTACATCGAAAGCCGAAATGTATCTCAAGGAAGCCTCACTGACTTCAGTGAAACATCATTGGCAAGATATATCCATAGAAATCAGTGGCCTCACTGAAACATCAATTTTTATAATTTCTTTAATACAGATAATCCTCACTTAGTGACTGTTCAAAGTTGCAACATCACTGAAAATGTAACTTATGATCGATTTTCACACTTCTGACCATTGCAGCATCCCTATGGCCACGTGATCAAAATTTGAATGCTGGGCAACTGGTTCATAATTATGAGAGTTGCAATGTCCTGTGGTCACCTTTTGTGAGCAAAGTCAGTGGGAATTCAATGGGAAAGCCAGATTCACTTAATAGCCCTGTTATTCATTTAACAGCTGCAGTGATTCACTTAACCACTATGACAAGAAAGGTCGTAAAATGGGACAAAATTCACTTAACAACTGTCTCAACTAGCAACAGAGATTTTGGGCTCAACAGTAGTGGTAAGTCAAGGACTACCTGCATTAGACAAGACTGGTTTTCCTTTGACTCTTAGGCAAAATACAACAGGACTGCCAAATCCAGACAGCCATAGATGGCGGCAGAGTGATTTTACTGCCAGCTAACAGCCACTCGGATTTTTGCAGCCCAGCTATTTTTTCCCATTGTCTCTCTTTCTCCATGTGCAGGATGTGCAGGATGAAATGGAGAGAGTTAATACTTGTGTTTGCTGAAGAAGCATCCAGAGTCTAGAAGGGATTTAATTCCAGCAGCTGATGATGATGCAACGACTTACTTGACAGCAGCCTCAGGAGAGGTAGCAGTAGCTCTTACCTTCCATCTTTCTGTCTTCTATGGCCCGTCATGTCTGTACCACAGAATTCAACATGGCAACTGAATTGACTTTTCATTGCTATCAAAAGCTCATCTGTGTTTTTGCAGCCCATATACTATCTTCTATCCCATGAAGGGTAGCTGAATTAGGGTAAATGCATGATAGCAAGTGAAGTCCAATCAGCCCCCCATTCCCGCTCTTTCCTCCCGCTTCCACTGCAGTGGCTTCCACTGAGCCACTCTTCTAGCAAGTTTAAGAGCAACATACCCTATAATAACATCCAGATTACAGAAGAGTACCACTCGTAGCAGTGACATAAATTAAGCCACCTTGAAGAAAAGATACGAAGTAGGGTAAGTTAAACATTATGGTATCTTAAGCGACTCTTTCATGCCGGTCTATGACTATAATAAAAATGTGATTTAAGTAACCCTTTTGTATGTGTGTGTTTATGGATGTCTATCTGTGTGTCTGTCTAGGTGTTGTGGAGAGAGAATTAAAGGATAGGGTTACCATATCCAGAAGACTATTAGGTAGCAGCTCCCTCTCAAAGTAGAAAATATGTTGCAGTCATCTAGTGGCCATCTGTATTTTTTGCAGATTTGATAACCCCAAACATGCATACTGCACTACATTATTTGTTGGGGCTGGTTTATAATCTCACTTTAGGTTGTTCTGGGAAATAGAAATTCAATGGTGTTAGTCCCTATGCCTCCATCATGTCAGATGGTCATGCAATGGTTGGATTGTTATGTTTCCATATGATAAGTTTATTTAAATGCCTTTTAAAAGGCCACTCTCTAGGTGGGTGAAAACTTCAAATCCAAGGCAACTGAGACTGGAGTTTCCAATTCTGATTTATACCTAGGATTTAGTTTGAGGTCTTTAGTTTGAGATTTGGTTGAAGGTCCTTTGGAGATCTGATTGAAGGTTTTTTGGAGATCTAATTGAAGATCCTTTGGAGATCTGGTTAAGGTCCTTTGGAGAGCTGGTTGAAGGTCCTTTGGAGATCTGGTTAAGGTCCTTTGGAGAGCTGGTTGAAGGTCCTTTGGAGATCTGGTTGAAGGTTTTTTGGAGATCTAATTAAAGATCCTTTGGAGATCTGGTTAAGGTCCCTTGGAGAGCTGGTCGAAGGTCCTTTGGAGATCTGGTTAAGGTCCTTTGGAGAAACTGGTGTCAATAATAGCAGAAATTACACTGGAAGCAAGAAGCAACAGACGTGTTCATCAGAACTACACATACACATACAACTTTGCAATCATAATCCATTTCTAAACTAAATGAGCTAATTTTGAGAACTACAGAATATGTTTTTAAACGTGTCTGGTGATTATGACATATTAAGAGTAAAGCATGGCAGATTGCCAACCTTTATGGAGGTCTACAGTCTGTATATTCAGTTATGAAAGACCAATGTTTGATGCTTTGTCAGCTATATGGTGTTCAAATGGATGTCATCAAAATTATTTTAAGTTGCAATATAGATTCTGAGCTACTAGAGGATAGGATTGAAATAGGGAATTTTACAGAGATCAGTTCCTTTCCTGTGAGTATTTTTAAACATTTAGCCAACATGGCCATCTTTATAGGTTCCAACTTGGGTATTTTCTAGGGATAAATCAGATGAAAACTATTCTCTGACAGAAAGAGCTGTTATAAAGCTGTAGTCTGAATGGTCCAAGATCCAAGAACAAGTAGAGCAGAGAAAATCAGCCAGATAATTAGCGAGGAGAAAGCTTCACCCTTCTTGATGGGTTGCACCAGAAGCTGACAGAGGCAATGCTGGCAAAAAAAAATGTGTTCATTGCTAGCTTGTGTTTTCTGCTTATTGTGATTCTTGCCTCATTTTGGAACGAAACTGTGCCTTGATTTGGATCAAGCCTTGTGAACTTTAGACTTTTCTTGCCTTGTGAACCCTCTTGTATTGTGGATTTAACTTTGCCTGATGGGTTTATTTTGATGGGAAATTTTCAAGTGCTGTGTGTCAGAGCTCCAAGTAATAGATCCATAGCAAGCAAAATCTCCGAGGCAGGTGGTTCCACAAAGAATAGCTTTATTGGAAACACCCTATTGGCATTTATCTATTGAAAATCAACTCTGAGAGGCCCCTTTGTTTTCACCTAATTAAAAGGAAAAGTTTTCCTCTCAACCCCAAACAATCAGTCACATGGCCCAATCAAAGCAGTATTCGCTGGTCTGATGACACCACTCCTCCTTCCTCTGGCCAGGTATGAGAACATCCTTGGTTCCCTAGAGAAAGTATTTTATTTTGACTACACCACTCCAGCCATCTCTAATCCCCCCCCCCCTATTCCTTGCTCCAGTGTGGCAGCCGATCAGCTGCAGGGTTGACACTGTTTATTCATTGGTCATTGCTCGGTGGACTAGCATCGTCTGCTTGTGGCTGGATTTAATTGGAATAGTTCTGGATTTTGGGTGTTGTTGTGGAACATTAATAAACCCATGAAACCACAGTTATGTGTGAGTGGGACATCACAGTCATGTATCTCTTGTACTGTACCTGTGTTTTTAAAGCCAACTTTAGAAATTCCAACCGTTGTGGCTTGGCAATCAAATTGGAATGGAGCTTGGTCTCGATTAAGCTTAATGTAGGATATGATTTGTCCTTCCCCTCCTTCTTATCTTTCCATTTCTGCATGAAAATCAAGCATTATTAAATGGCCATGATATTAATAGGTCTCCCTATACTTGGCTTTTCTGCTTAGGGACTGGCTTGCCTCTCTAGTCCCTCAGGTTTTCCTTCACTTCCTTCTCCACTTCCTGTATTGTCCACTTTTAACTTAGTGCTATCCTCTTAATTCTCTTTTTATTTCTTTTGATTTTTATATTGCTGCCCCAGAAAACTGAGGCTGCAGACTAATCCATCATTTCTTTGATTATGATATTTGTTGGAGTGTTCCCTCTTTTTAAGCCTCCCACAACAAGCAACTTTTTGTTTGGGAGTTTGAGGCAATGTTCCTATCTAGGGTTTTTCTTAATAAATCACAGAACCAATGAAAAATATTGCATAGAGAGTGGATGGGGAGGATAGAGAAAGAGAGCAAGCTTCACATGGTGTGGGGAGAAGTGACAGGAGCTTGTCAAAACCAGTGACTTTCAAGGAACTTTTACAGGTATTGAGAAATCACTGACCATGAAGTCATCCCTGATAAACTGTGGAAGGAAGGAAGGAAGGAAGGAAGGAAGGAAGGAAGGAAGGAAGGAAGGAAGGAAGGAAGGAAGGAAGGAGGAAGAGGAGCTCTGAGTAGTTTGATTATCCAGGAGAAAATGTCTGCAATGACCAGTTATCAACCAAGGGAAGGAGCCATGACAAATCATGCTGCCAATCACAGCTGCATGATTAGTTGGTAACTAAATTGGAGCTGAGCATTTGAGGCAATGCACTCTGAAGGGTTTAAGGCAGCTTGACGATAAAATACTATTTTTTAAATCATCTATTAAATCATCAAAATATTGGTGGAAACGGCTTTTGCAATGGTCTAGGAGTGGAAGAAGCATTATGTTGCCATAATTGTTTGTCTGAATCACAAAGATATAAATGGTATTTGACAGCCAGTGGAATGCAACATAATTCCACTATTGATCAACTACAGGTAGCCTTTATTTAGCAACTGCCTCCTTTAGTGATTGTTTGCAGTTATGCTGGAAATGAAAATGTAAGTTTATGGCCACTTCTCACATTTATGCCTTTTATGGGTCTGTAAAGAAAAGGAAAGCTGAAGTAAGATCATAAGCTCAATCATGATTTGACTGCTTTGCTTAATGACCAAGTTGCTAATTATGGTTGCTAAACAAGAACTACCTATAGTGGATGCAGCTTCCATTAGAATTCATAGTATTATGAATGTTAAAATTAAAACAAGAACAAGGTATTGCTATCCTCATTTTGTCTAAAAAATGTATTTGTATCAGTGTAAACAATTTCAACAGATTATTGATGATGATAATTATCAAAATATTTAAAATAATCATAAAAATAATATTTTTATTGATTGGACCTTAGTAATGAATAAATCACTATATTCTTTTGAGTTAATCTTTTCTTTTATTAGTAATATACTGTATATCAGTGTTTTTCAACCACTGTGTCGCGGCACACTAGTGTGCCGTGACATAGTGTAAGGTGTGCCGTGGGAAAAACACCTTATATATAGTCAATATAGGCACAGAGTTAAATTTTTTTAACATTTTCTAATGGTGGTGTGCCTCGTGATTTTTTTCATGAAAAAAGTGTGCCTTTGCACAAAAAAGGTTGAAAAACACTGCTGTATATTAATAACTACATTCATTATTCAAATAATCTTTTGGTATAATGATAAAAGCACTAATTTTCACTGGAAATATTATTGTTTTAATAATATATACAAAGGGGAGAGACCTTTTGGAAAACAAAATTCAGATTTTTCTATACCTGGTTAATTTAGAAGACGTTTGCAACCATGTGCAAAACTGATGTCTTTGAAGATTTTATGTGCAAGCAGTGAACAAGATCTGCCTTTTTCAGAGTTTAATTATCCAAGTATGTCCTTGCTATAGATTTATAAACTTAAAGATTACCAAATATATGATGCTGTGTTCTTTGAAATTAAAAAAAACTCTGGTTCTTTGCATTTTTCTGGAGGCAAATTGGATTTGCGTCCTTTAGTGGGTTGTTGAAGCACTTGGATTTCCAGAGGAAAAAAAATGCAGACTGTAAGAACCAGGGGCACTACTCAAGTGACCCTGAGGACACAGATAAACCTCCAAGTGCTTCAACAATCCTCTAAAAGGATGCAAATGACCAGCTGTCTACAAGGAATATAAATCCTTCCATTCCCCATTATCCTGTCAAGAGTTGAAGAAGCTTCTTGGATGAGAAGTGAAACTTCTTCAAAGAAAAAAACAAGAAAGTCCAGTTGCCTCCTGAAAAAGCACCTTTGGGAATACCATGACTTGGATGACTGAGAATCTCTACAAACTTCTGGCTCTTTGCAAACTTCTGAAATTTCTCACAATTCAAAGGATGGATATAATAATAAAGCTTTGGAAAACTACACATTCTAACACTTCTATGTTCCTTCTAGAATTTTACCCACAGGAAGCAGCTTGGTTGGTGCTTTTAACAAATATTAAGTGAATATCAATGTCTATAATAAAAAATTGATGGGAAAAGCATAATGGTATTGATCTGACATAAAAGTAATTTTGTCTGTCTACATTTTATGAGCACCATCTAGGCTCAATCTCCACTAGACTCATTTGAGCTCCCTCTGTAGAATTACTAATGTAATAATAATAATAAGAACAACAACAACAACATTAATTTGTTTAAAGATATTCTTTACAAATTTACAAGACAGGTCCCTAAGAGAAAAATGTAAAGTTAACAATATTATTAATGGAGGATGGACGGGGGTTTGTCAGTTTTTCAAACTCTGAATTTTCCTGAGCTTCCATATTGACTAAATAAGGCTTCTTCAATATGCATCTAGGATTGCCTTCAAAGGAAAGTTTTAGCAGCATTATTTTAAGCTAAATTTTATGGCAGTGGAGACAGCAAAGGATCATCATTCTAACACAAGGGAGGGACAGAAGCTTAAGCCAACATGAAATTTTTAAAAAGGAAGAAAATCCTTCTTACCAGCCAGTTACAAATATTGCTAGTCTGATATACTGTGGGATCAAATCTACAGTTTTTAAATGCTCTTTTCAAGAACAATTTATATTTATCTCCCTTTCATTAAGTATTTAGAGAAATGTTCGGAGCTGCTGGAGGAAAGTTTTTGGGATGAAGGCTTTCTTTAACCTCTGCCTAATAAGTGGGTGCCTGAGGACTGACTGCTTAGCAAATTTGAGATGTTGAATTCAGTGTCTGCTGCCAATCCTACACGATTTCTTAAAAAAAAATACAGTGGTAATAAACTGTCATCACTTGTACAAAGACTATAAACTGAAACTTGCGAGAGCAGTCTCCATTTCCACAGCACTTGAGCAAGATAGAGTTCAGTTTAAAGGGTTAGTTTATGGATATACCATTGTGCTCAACTATGTTAGCAGTTGCCAATCACATTTAGCATAAGCTGAAGACCTCTTTCTAAATACGTAACATCAGAAATATTTCTATCTTAACATTGTCATTGAGAAATGTTTATTCCCACATTATCAGTCTTGCAATCTATTTTTTTTATAACTCCCATACAATTTACAGCTGATAGTGGTAAAACTATAATACTAAGGACTGCTATATAAACCTTCTCTTTTCTATGGGTCTTCGTTCCTTCCCCCCCCTAAAAAATAAGAATCTTTAACTTTTTTAACATTCTAAGATTGAAGTCAAAAACTGTGTTCCTACAAATACGTTAAAATCGTAATGCCAACAACAATTCTACCAATATATTTTATAGATCTTCAGTCTATACAGTGAGGGACATATGAGTAGGGTGGATCATAAAAGTTTAAGCTGAAAAGAGTACAAAGCTTCACTATTATATTATATAAAGAAGCTTTTGTAAAACAATAACGTGAAGCACATTCTGTTCTTTTTATTTCAGGACTTTTTATCACTTGTCAACTTGCAAAATGTTTAGACAGAATCACGAGATGTCTGCATATCCTATGCGTCATTGAGGGGAAATATTTTATATTCAAAGATAGTAATAACACTTTCCTTCCCATAATAATAAGCATGTCTCCATTCTTGTGTCATAAAAGTAAAATCATTAAATTTCACTAAAACAACTGTAAATCTACTGTGGAAGATTTTAGTAGATATGCTTGAGATCCATATTCACGAGATCATGGTAATTTACAAGGTCATGCTGTTGTCCAAAGCTAAATTTGGACTGTGAAATGTAAATCAATAACATTCCAATGAAAATTAAAGCAGTTTGGATTTGCTAATCGAAGGGCAATAAAATTATGTGAACTTATATTGAGTTTTTATTTTCAGTGTTATTCTTGAACAGAATCACAATTATTCATCAATTTTATTTTACTAATCTAAGTGATCCAAATGAATCTTTAAATTCCAGTTTTGCCATTTCCTATGGATTCCTTGCAAAGATAGAATCAATCTAATCACAGCAACTCTAATTAGGACAACGTGGAGTATAGAAACTGATTAAATTATCTGTCAAAAAACCAATTAAGATATTTTGAATAAAAACCAAACTTAAGCCTTTGATCAATTCTATATATGAGCAAAGAACAGAAAGAACAAAATACATTTGAATCATGAAGAATATTAGCCTACATATCAGGTTTTAGAAAAGTAAATAATGATCTGGTTCACGGTCATGTTATCATCTTACAAAACATTTTTTGGGAATTGCCCAGGTAGGTGTGCAACACTTATTCGGGTTTTCTTTTATTTGAAAAGAGATCATAGAAACATTTTGAAATTGCTGGAAGGAGACTATGGGAACATTCTGGAATATTTGTACATTTATTTATAGTTGCTTTAAAAAAATCCAAGAACTCTTGCCTAAATCAACTTCTCATATAATTTAATTGAATTACTAATTTTCAAGCATCAAAACATAACTCTCACTGCACTTATAGTCGATTTAAAAGATCAATCTTGTTCTTCTTAGGTTTCCTTTACATCAGGGCTGTCAAGCTCACGGCCCACAGGCTGGATGAATCACGCACTGGCACCACCATCCCCGCCTGGTTTAGCGAATAAGTCCTGATACGTCACATGATGCTGCCGTGATGACATGAGTTTGACAGCTCTGCTTTTTATGAATCTCTTTCCCAGGTAAAGGCATCTTCACCTTGTTTTATCTGCTTGAGCCTTGATCAAATGTAGAATCTAAAGGATAACACTTTTTAATTTTTTATTTCCAAAGTTAAAATACAAAATAAAGAAACAAAAGAGAAAACAAAAAACTATGCAACATAAATAATAAAAATTAAAAAATGTGTACAAAACCCCCCAAACAAATGACGAATATATCATTTACACTGACATTAAACATAAAAAGTCCACCTTGGCTGAATGCTGACAAATACGTATATCAAAAATATCTGATGTGTTCTCATCCCTTTATATAATACATCTATAAGTAGGATGATATTATTGATATCATGATATTAAATGATATTGTACAAGTAGGCTGGTATTATTGAGGAAAATCTTGAAGTCTTCTTGCTTGAGAAGCACTATATTTGAACACCATTTTTTTCTTGAATAATGCAATTGAAATAAATTCAGAAAGACAACATAATTCAGAATCATAAGACAGCAGTACAAACAATGCAACATTTGATTTAAAGTACTAGTGGTTTTCAGCCTCAAGTATTTTAAATGTATTGCTGCTTCTTCAAATAAACATTTGATTTCCCCACTTAGAGTTTCCCCACCATCTAAAAAATACTGAAAGAGATCCTGGATTTACATATTATATTAGGCCACATTTATTTATTTAGGAGACCACATTTATTTATTCACTTTGGCTTCAGTGTGATGTGGAACACCCATCACTCTTCATGAATTGGGCATCTATGTCTTACTTGGAAGCCATACTTCAAGTACTCCTAGTTTACCATGAATTCAATCTATGATTATGTAGATATTTGTGATATTATTAAGCAGCTCCATTGACCTTAAATCTTCTATATATTATGTTTGTAATTTATAAGTATACTATGAATTTATTTGTTTTTATATTAATCAAGTCAAAGTGGTAACTTTTCCTCGTTTTCTTTTCTTGCTTGAATAATATTTCTCTAGGATAATAATATTTCTCATTGCTCTTAATAGCAAATAAAACCTTTTGATATTCCCTATGGATCTGCATATATCTCTTTGTATTGTGGCACTGCCTTTCTATATGTACTATAATAATATGCATAAACAGCATTTAAGTATCTTACTTAGCAGAGAAGAAGATCTGTATAGCTGAATGACCTTTCAAACAAAGGAGATCCTGTTCTCAGCTTCATCTCCATCCTATCTTTCAAAAGCAGGTATTTCCTGAGAAAAGGGCAACAAGGGAGCTGACAGAGATTACCTTTCTGTGTCCTGCTCTCTTCCCCCCACCAGTCTCTTTCTGCCCCCAGGAATCACTGATGCAGATAAACTGAAAAATTGGCAAAGCAGAAATTCCTGGACAACAATGAGGATGCTTGTTACCCCTTGAAACAACCAGTGACTGAAAAATATAATCCGAGTGAAGACAACCCGGTGGCAACATCTAGTAATTATTTTCTTTCTTCCCAGGCCTCCACCCTGTGTGTGCTTTTGTATTACTTGGTATACATGACATTTGGTGTATTGAGAAATATTGATTTGAAAAATGTAAGAAAAATATCTTTTTCTGAAAGTTAATGGATGCATTTTGGGGACTGGATTTCCCTTTAGTACAAGTGTTCTTCTAAGCTAATGAATGTACGTAGGGACACAAAATATGGATAAAATTGCCCAGTGAAAAATAGTTAAGCACTGAGGTCAAAAAGAAGTAAAATGCAAAGAGCATAATTAAGAAACCCACATTTATTCATGTATGTTTTGCTAAGTTATAGCTGGCCACATTTCAAAATAACTTCCCAAATGCTTTTGAGAATATGAGCACAGCAGAGGTGGGTTCCTACTGGTTCGGCCTGTTTCGGCCAAACCGAAACAGTAACTTGGCAGTCTGGGTCGCTGGAACTGGCAACAACCCAGGCCTGCCATGCCCCCAAACCAGTTCTCTCGGAGGTGCCAACTTTTTTTTGCCTTCTGCGCATGCGCAGAGCAATTTTTGTTGCACTGCTCGAGCGGGCGCATGTCGCGTCCCTGAGCAAACTGGCAGTAGCGGCAGCCGGAACCTATCCCTGGAGCACAGCATTTCTCAGTGGAACAGTCTAACTTTTTATAAAATATTATAAGCTGACCCTTGGAACAGGGGCATATTTTTCAGGTTTCAAACATCAATGAATAGCAGAGGCATATACAAGGTCCAAAGCACTTCTGCCAAATTATTTTTAAAAGCATGTATAGCACAACGGTAATATTATAGTTGTCTGCAATGAGATCTAAAGGAACTCCAGTGCAAAAGCTGTACTCATATAAGTTGTTTTATTTGTGTGGACCATTCACAAAGGTTTCTGACATGGGTATGCTAATTAAAACTCTGGCTAAGTTACTGTTAGAGTAAGGTGACCAGATTTTCAGATTGGAAAAGAGGGACGCCCTTGACCGGGGGGGGGGGGGGACCCTGGGACATTGCAACCATCATAAATATGAGCCAGTTGCCAAGTGTCCAAAGGCTGCCCCCTCCCTCTCCTGCCGCGGCGATCCCAAATTCATTCACTCAGCTGGGGCGGGCGGAAAATTCTCTGCACGAACGGACTCCGCGGCAGGAGAGGGAGGGGGCAGCCGCCCGTGGTTCAGGGGCTTCTGCCGGGCGGCGGGAGCCCCGGAAGCAAGAGAAAGTTCTCTGCAGGCGGCTGCCCCCTCCCTCTCCTGCCGCGGCGATCCCAAATTTAATTCATTCACTCAGCTGGGGCGGGCGGAAAATTCTCTGCACGAACGGACTCCGTGGCAGGAGGAGAGGGAGGGGGCAGCCGCCCGCGGTTCAGGGGCTTCTGCCGGGCGGCGGGAGCCCCGGAAGCGAGAGGACATTCTCTGCGGGCGGCTGCCGCTGCGCCCACGCTCTCGGAGGCGGCGATCCCATTCACGAAGAGGCAGGAGGAGAGGTGGGCGCAGCGGCAGCCGCCCGCAGAGAACTTCCACGCGCTTCAGGGGCTTCTGCCGGGCGGCGGGAGCCCCGGAAGCGAGAGGACGTTCTCTGCGGGCGGCTGCAGCTGCCCCCACCCTCTCGGAGGCGGCGATCGATCCCAAACACGAACGGACTCCGCGGAAGGGTGGGGGGGCAGCGGCAGCCGCCCGGCCTTCCACGCGGTTCAGGGGCTTCTGCCGGGCGGCGGGAGCCCTGGAAGCGAGAGGAACTTCTCTGCGGGCGGCTGCAGCTGCCCCCACCCTCTCCTCCTGCCGCGGCGAGCGGAAAATTCTCTGATTGTTAGATAGAATAGATTAGATTACTCACCAGTGAGTAAGCGCAGCTGCAACCCCAAAAGACGAAAGGAAATGGAGACTCGCGCAGGCGTGCTCAGCTAAGCGGAGTCCAGCCAATCAGTCAGCTGGTTAGGATGGAAAATTTTCAGCACGTGGCGTGCTGAAAATTTCCCATCCCAGCCAGCTCACTGATTGGCTGGAGTCCAGGCCAATCCAATCAGTGAGCGGCAGGCTGGGCTGGCTTAAATTTGTAGGTAGGTAGGATAGAGAACAGAACGATGAGCCAGCCCAGCAAGCTAGCAGCTGATGGGCGGAGCTGCGAGCGCCAAAAAAAGCGTGCTTTTTAAAAAAGCGTGTGGGACGCGGGAAAATGCATTAAAAAGCGGGGGTGTCCCGCCAAAAGCGGGACGTCTGGTCACCTTATGTTAGAGGCGTGCAAAAGATTTTCAGTGCAGAATGTTTTCCACACCAAACACCCCATTTTGAAGTTGAAACTTCACTGAAATCCAGCCATACAGATGCTCAAAACAGACAAACTCCAAAGACTTCTGGTATGGTCAGAACCAGAGGTGGTATTCAGCCAGTTCTGACAGGTTCTGGAGAACCGGTGGGGGAAATTTTGAGTAGTTCGGAGAACCGGCAAATAGGCTGGCCCTGCCCCCATTGCCTCCCAGCCTTCCAGCTGATCTTCTTTTGTTGCCCTAAACAGGAGAAGAGAGCTGGAAAGCAGGTTAGTGGGTAGGGAGGGAATGGAGATTTTGCTGTAAGCTTCCCCCAGGAGCGGGAAGGGAATGGGGATTCTGCAGTATCCTTTCCATGCCACGAACACAAAGCCACACCACGCCCACAAAGCCACGGCCACAGAACCGGTAGTAAAAAAAATTGAATCCCACCACTGGTCAGAACAGCATCCAAAGCCTCCCAGCAAAACTGGAAAACCCAGTTCAAAGTTACAGCAGAGACTTTCCAGTTTGAATCACTTTATATATCATTAATCTCAGAAGCTAAACAACTATCAGTTAAGATACCAGGCTAGAAAGCGGGAAACCATGAGTTCTAGTCCTACCTTAGGCATGAAAGCCAGCTGGGTGACCTTAGGTCACAGGGTTGTTGTTTTGGAAGAAATAAGAGGAGGAAGGTATGTTGGATATATTTGCCACCTTGGGTTATTTGTAAAAATAGTAAAGGCGGAATACAAAATAAATAAATAAAGTCATTCCTGGTTAAGAACTTGGGTAGTGGCATTGACTGTTTTGATCAAAGAAAAGAATAGAAGTACTTTTGTTTCTACATAGACACCACTTCTAGACTTTGTGCTTGGTGGAAAAAAAATGAAACTTTGATTTTGGGGTTTACTGATTTTTTCCTATAGAAATGGGTAGTTTATACTATTGTGGAAAAGTAAAAAGTTGAGGTTTGATGTTAATGCTTTATTTGACTGCAACAGAGGGAGTCGGAAGTCAACATCATTTTTTCTCCTCCCCCCTCCTCACTTTTCTTTACCCTTCCCCTCCCCGTTGTGTCCTACTATTTGCTTTTGTATTTTTATATTTTATTCTATATTCTAATAAAATGTTATTTTTTAAAAAAAAAAAGAGAATAAAAATCTGGAAAAAAATCTGCAGTAGAACTCACTTTGATAACTTTACGAGGGGAGCTGCATGGAAGCAAAAGTTCAAGTTGTAGGCCACTCCCATCCGCATGAGAGAGGGAAAAGTTTGTTATAATTAAATTGTCATGTGTAGAATACTTTTCTCCCACCTACTTATAAATCTCCTTATTGCTTTGACATTCTGTTGCTATCAACATATGGTCAGCAGCAAGCACAGCAGGGGTCAAATCCACAAAATGGTGGCTATGGCATTGTTATCCAAGCCACACCCATGTGTGTGTGTTTGTGTGTGTGTGTGTGTTTATCTCAAAGTGGGAAAATGCAATGTTACAGAGCATGAGGAATATGGAATTAAACACTGAAAAACAAGGATAAAATTGAAGGAATATTGGGGCTTTTTACTGGATTAAAAAGCTTTTTGCTTCAACCACACCTGCTTCTTCTCTTGCTCTCCCTATCCCATTTCTTGAAGCCCAGAGGCAGGCTTTCTGTGCAATCATATTCTAGAATATGATTTATCTGATTTGGACTTTTTTTGCTTCCTTCTCCTACAATATAAGAATATCCTGATAGCTGGAGATTATGGAGGCTGAAGGGCAAAAGTTTTGGAAAATGTAAGAAATAATGGTCTTTTGTTACTCATCTCACTCACTATCTTTCCTGTCATCTGCATTCATTCCTGGAAGTAAAGAGCAATGAAAGATATAAAAGACGTTGAGGGTATTTAATATGACAGCCCTTTGATTCATGAACATCTTTGGCAGTGAGTGCTGTGTCTAAAAGTGCTGTCAAAAGACAGCCATGAAAAATAAGTAACAAAAAAAGTACAAGTGAATCTGCAGAGCAGGCCCAGATTTCTAGATTTTATATTTAGACTGTAATTCTTACATGTTATTTGAAGCTATGCTGAAAGTGAATTTGCTTCTTTTTTCCCATGCAGAAGATTTTGCTACTTAGGATGTGGCCAAGTACATACTTGACTGGATCCTTCATTTCTTTGTTCAGAAGTCCAATTGTATTGAGTTAACTTTGCTCCAGAAGTCTGTTTCCTTACTTAGATGTCAACTTTCCGATTGCAATTTGTTTCTGCTTTAACTTAGCAGTTGTGACCTACCTAATGTGAATTCATTATGTCTGTCTGTCTGTCTGTCTGCCTGCCTCCTGCCCATCCATCCATCCATCTATCTATCTATCTATCTATCTATCTATCTATCTATCTATCTATCTATCTATCTATCTATCCATCATCTATCTATCATCTCTCTCTCTCTCTCTCTCTCTCTCTCTCTCTCTCTCTCTCTCATCTCTCTCTCTTTCTATCCTTATTTATCACCTATCATGTTGTCACGTCAGTGATGGCATTTCCTAACTGAGCAGGGGATTGGAGTAGAAGACCTCCAAGGTACCTTCCCACTGTATTATTCTGTTATTCTGTAAAAACAACTCTGGTTGAATCTTGAGGTTACACAAATGTATAAATGATGCTCACTTAATATAGTTCAATGGAAAATCTGTCATTTCTCTTTTTTATAAGAAGCCAAATTGGGCTTAAGAGAACAATAGTTAAATAGTTAAAATAGTTAAAATAATAAGAATATCTCCTCTTTCCATTCAAGTAATTTTATCTGGTGAACCGGTAGTAGTGGCGGCGGGGAACTCCACCCAGACGCTTCTGCGCATGTACAGAAGCGTTGCGGGAATATATGGACGAACTGATAATAAAAAAATTAGAAACCCACCCCTGATTAGCATGTGATAGTCTATATTTTGTAGCTGTGACATGGTTCGGTCAGAATGTACAGAATTCCTGGGTGCCATCTTTGGCCCTTTCATCATGCTGGTTAATAGCTGACTTACTTTAACTGCCATGAAAACTAGTCTGAGAACAGTCCCTTTGTGCAAAATCAATGGTGGCTTTGCAATCTTTCCTGCACAGTGTTATTATGGTGAAATAGATCCTTTAAGTCCTTGCAATAGACAATGGGGATATTATTTTTAGAGGACTGCAAAGGAAAAGGAAGGAGAGAGGAGGGGAGAAAAGAAGAAAGAGAAAGAAAGAAAGAAAGAAAGAAAGAAAGAAAGATCAACAAGCCAAATAAAAACTAGATTGCCTTTTTTTATCATCTGCAAAAAAAGATGCTATTGTGAAACTTGAATAGCTGATGAAAGCATTGTGATAAAATTGGAATCTTTATAAAAGGCTTTTCTATAAGAGGACATGTTGTTTTATATTAATCATTAAGGTAGATGATTTAATAGGTATTTGATAGCATTCTGCAAAAATCTATATATCTATTTTTGAGATGCATGGGAGTACATGGAGAATTAATTTACCTGCATACTTGCTTTATAAAACAAGGATGCAAATCTTGACAAATGTCAAAATCCTGTAAACTAGAGGTTAGATTAATTAAGCCAATGTCCTGGTTCTCTATAATGGACAATGCTAGAATCTCTTTTGCTAAAATGTGGTTCAGTGTATAGAACAGAAAAGCCAAAAAAAAAAAAAAAAAAAAAAAAGCAAGCACACTCTAGCTGAAAGACAACAGAAAAACCAAAACCAAACAGGTTTAACATTGAATTCTTTTTTATTTGTTTGTGCTTTCAAAATATGAATGTTATTTGCCATATAAATCTTGATCACTGCTAATCTCTGCATAAGTCAGTTCGCAGATATCAATTTTGGGATAAATCTTCTACCTACAGTAGTGGAATGTATGAAGTACCTTGGGGGGAAAAATAGGAAAAGATGATGCCTAGAAAACAATCAGTCTAAGGAGGTTTAACAAACAGAAAAAGAAACTTAAGGAGGACTCGCCCTAATGGATCAAGCAATTAAAGGTGACATTGAGAAGTTTGGACTTTCAGACTTTCCAGGATTCTGTTAATGTAGCCTTATAATAAAATGAAATTAGTCGGGTGAAATGCTACCAAATTGGTAGTAAAAAAAATGCTACCGGTTTGGCAAATCGATAGTTCTGATGATCAGTTGTGCGATAATCGTGCAGCACAGCTGATTGTTGCACAGCCAGTCATTGAAACTACTGGTTCTCCTTGAACCAGTATCAAGTTTTTACTACTGGTTCGGGTGAACCGGTAGTTCCGACGATCTGCTGTGCGACAATCAGTTTTGCCGTGCAATTTATATTCGCTAGAAAGCAGGAAATCCTGTTCCCTCCCTCACTGTTCTACTTACCTTTGCAGACTCAAAAAATACTTCTTAATCCTCCTTTTTCAGCGCTGCATGGTAGTGCCTATGGTGCACCTGCACATAAAATGAACTGGTAGCAAAGTAAACTGGTATAAAACTTCAGAGCATTTCACCCCTGGAATTAGTTCATCTAGTTGTATTTCCTATCTGTTTATCTGGGAGGGCAGACAGGAGACTTCCATCAGCAGAATGGGAAATAATAGTTTTCCCACTGTCCTCTCATTCACCCAAATCTGCTCACCAGTTGATTTGGTTAGGACAAAGCGGTTTGTTGCAAAAAAGGGAGCTTTGCTAAACATTGCGCCCTATCCCATCTGCTAGGAGAAGTCTTCTGCTGGAGAGGAAGCAGTTGGCTTACAGCCATTTCTTTTTTTTTCTTTTTAAAGGTGTATTTTGTTTATGCCAAAAGAAGAATCAGAAAAATGTATTATCTTATTTTGCTCTTAGAAACTTTGCTCTTTTTTTCCAAGAGAAAAAAAAGGTGATGGATTGGTTGGAATTTTGTTATTTGTCTTTCCTGTTATCCTGGAGATAAAAAAACCCCTCCAAATTATTTCTGGCATTTTCATTTAACTTAGTTGTAAAGAAAAATAATACTTCAGAGTACAGATAGGAAGGTATCTGTAAATTTTATTAGTCTTATGCTTACAGTTTTTTAATCTTAACTTTCTGGCATGTGACAGCTAATATATAAGAGATAACCATGACATCTTTCACTTGTTACTACGTAAAATAAATGTTTACAGATGTTACTCAAAACCACATTAAAATAGCACATATTTCTCCAAGTTATATCCTACCAAAATGAACTGTTTATTAAATTGAGATTCTAAAGCAGCACTTTCTCTATTTTACTCTAGCACAAGTTATCTATAGAACATTGAGACCTATCCTTGATCCAAAACTGGGCATAAAACTTTCTAGAAATAGACGTAAGTGTGCTGGATCAGAATAATTTGGAATTAAGAAAACTTCATGTACTTAATCTTTCTAACCAAAATTATACTGAGAGTTGGTCTAGGTCAGAGATGGCTAACATTTTTTAGATCGCGTGTCAAAAGTGGGGGCAATGCAGGGTCATGTGCAGGCATGCCACACCCATAATACTATGCGCACGACCCCCTCCACGTGCATGTGCACGTGACCAGCGCAACCACCCCACTTTTGGCATGCTTTTTTCACCATCCCCAGACTCCAGAGATTTTCTAGGAGCCTGGGGACTGCGAAAACAGCCTCCCTACCCCCCAGAGACCCCCAGAGATTCCAGGAGCTTCCCTGAAGCCTTTGGAGGGTGAAAAACAGCTGTATAAGCTGGAAGTTTGGGAATGGTGACTTCTGGGTTGCCCATAGGGCCGTTTTTCATCCTCCGGAGCCTTCAGGAGGCTTCCCTGAAGGCTCGGGGGGGGGGAACAGTCCTACGGATTGCCCCCAGAGTAACCAGGAAGTTTGGGAATGGTGACTTCTGGGTTGCCCGTAGGGCCATTTCTCACCCTCTGGAGGCTTCAGGGAAAATGGCCGTATGAGCAACCCAGAAGTTCAGGAATGGTAACTTCCGGTTTATTCGTAATGCCATTTTGAACCCTCAGAGCCTTCAGGAGGATTTCCTGAAGCCTCTGAAGGATGAAAAACAGCCCAACGCACAAACCAGAAGTCTGTGACGAACTTACGGTTTGTACATTGTGTGGTTTTTTGCCCTCCGGAGGCTTCTCTGGGAAAAATGGCCGAAAAAGAAGGCCAAAGTCAGATGGCCAGCGTGCGCATGTGCGCTGAAGCTGAGAGGGCAACACCTAGCATGCCCTAAAAAATGGCTCCGTGTGCCATTTGTGGCATGTGTGCCATAGGTTTGTCATCATGGGTCTAGTTATGGATGACTTCTCAGGATCAGTTTTAGTACTGTGAACTAATGTTAATAATCTCATATTTTCCTTTCATTTTGAAATTAAAGCAAAAGCAAATTGTCATTTTCTAAATATAGTCCACTTTCCAATTTTAAGGCTGGCAAAACACCCCATACTACTTATCCCAAAGGTGCTTTTCAAAGGGCAATTGGGCTTTCTTCTTGTTTCTTTTCCTTGAAAACATTTTGCTACTCATTTAAGAAGCTTGCAGAATGGATAAGGATTTTAACTCCCATAATTTCTTACAAAGGATGATCATTGCAGAGAATTCTGAAAGTTGAAATTCTTACACCTAGGGAGCATGCAGCCCAGATAAAGCTATCTCGCCCAGTATTGCCAACCCAGGAAGCTCCAGATTCAATTCTAATAGATTGTAATAAAGACATTATTCATACCAAACACCTGAATTGCAGCCTTTTTCTTAAATGGACCTGACCCTCATGTTACAGGAATGAAGTCACAAGTCCCCTCAGGAAAGAAGAAGCAAAGCTCTTCCTTCTCCAGGTGGGTGAAGATGTGCCACGGTTCTCACATTTTCCTTGCTTAAATGGCTTGTTGCTGAAAGGCCCATGGGTGAAATGGGAAATACCACTGCAATTATATCCCCTAACAACCACCTACATAATTATCAAAGTGCATATTAAATGTGACAAGCAGCAGAATAATAGCAGGGCTATCACTTTCCCTGCAGCTCATCCATTTTCCGCCACCTATTACCAGAAGCCCCAGGAAACTAAGGAAATATCTCAAATTACTCAGTGCTTTGGCTCAGAGTACCAGCCTGTTGCTACTTGAGGCAGGAGTAGCAAACCCTTCTGGCTTTGCAAGAGCTGCCAAATAAACTGGGAAGGCTTTTAATTATGGGGAGAATGACTGCCCTGGGAGAGAAAAGCAAAAAATATTCTACCCTTTCTCTGATAACATGCACCAGTTGAACGAGTAACATTATGGCAACAGGGTCCATCCAAGGGTTTTAATCTTTGAAATGGGTCTAGGTGAATTGGGAGTCTGGCAGAGCGTGACCCGACAAATGCGCGCACGACAAAAGCACGCCGACAAAACCACGACGTCATCAACGCGCCGACAACAGCGCGCCGACAACAGCGCGCCGACAGAAGCGCAATTTAAGTTAAGGTAAAGGTTAGGTTCAGGGTTAGGTTTAGGTTTAGGGTTAGGTTTAGAGCGCGCTTCTGTCGGCGCGCTGTTGTCGGCTCACTTCTGCGCTCATTCATCAGCACGGTTTAGAACTCACGGTTTTCTCGCCCCGGTTTGTCGGGCGTGCTTTTGTTGGTGAACCCTGGCAGAGAGGGTCCACACACGGAAGAGTTAAAAAGTTCAAGATGGCAGCTGATCAAAGCTCTATCCTTTTTTTTTTTTTAACATCATACATGAGGGACTTTGATTATGCAACCAGCATTTTATTTTGATCCCAATTCCCTCAAGATGCTGTTAGGGTGCAGTACCCTGCTTCATTGTCTGTCTGTATGTTTTCCATATATCTTTAATTTCTGAAAAGAGCTAAACTTGGGAAATAGGGGGAATGTGGGTGTGACTAACTTAATTTTTCTAGTTTGAGCACACAGAAACCCATCTATATAATTTCAATACTCTTTCTCTCAATACTCTTCAATAATCTTTTTCTCCCTTCTGGGTGTTACCTTATCTCCTGCTCTTTTATATGTACCATATGGACTTTTCTTGTCCATTTCTTCCATTTGGACAAATAATCTTCCCCTTGTTGTTTCCATTACAAAGATCTTTCCTCTCTACTAGTGGAAAATGCTATTTTATACCTTTTCCATTTGCAAAACCAGGCCTATATTTAACATATACTATGGACATTTAGCATTACAATTGTGCATCCTCAGATAGAAACAGCCCTGTGCAGTGTATCATTTTATATAAATTCACATGACACTTGTGTATATTGTAAATGTATCAGAATATGTTATAAATGCCACATAAATATGTAAGGATAGCTCTAATGGTAATGAGATTTCCATTAGAAAGCATTCCTTGTATTACTGAAGACAGAAAATCATCACTTTGATACGGTGATTCATGAATACTGTGTTATGATGTGCGCTTAGCTGAATATATGTCTGTAAATGACTGGAATAACAAGCAGTACTAATTATAGTTTTCTAAATGTACAGAAATTTGTTCTTGCAACAAATCTTATGATCAAATTCTATGAAAATTGTTCTTGGATGCTGAACTACGATTAATAAAAGTTGCATGGTCAGTATGTTTCTCCTGGACATGAGATAGCTGTTACGCCTTCTGACAGGAAGAGATCCATTTCTCATAATATAAAGGAAAACATGAGAATGGTCCCCAGAACTTCAAAAGTTGAATCTGCTTTTGTGGTTGAGTCAGGATTTCTGTCATGATGATGCCTTTAAGGAGAGCTAAATTAGCTTAATTCTGGAAAGATCTTATCAACCAGCATAATCTTTGGAACTTTATCCTTGTTTTTCATTGAGACTTTAACTTGTCACCACCATCATTGTATTATGGCCAGAAAAGAACCTTCAAAATCTGTATTGGAAAATCTGGTAAGAATTTTTAAGTTTTAATATTTTTTCTATAACATTCACAAATAATACATATATTGATCAGGAGAAGTTACTAGATATTGAGGTAGTCTGGTTCAGTGGTTAAGACAATAGTAAGACATTAGTCTAAAAACCAAGAGACTGTGAGTTCTAGTCCTACCTATTGACAAAGCCAGCTAGGTGACTTTGGGCCAGTGACCAGTCAGTATCTCTCAACCCTAAGAAGGCAGACTACTTCTGAAAACCTTGGCAAGAAAGAAGGGAAGAGCAATCTTTTTTATCCAGAGTACATAAAAAAGGTACCAATATGCTGACTTAACATTACTGTAAAGTGTAGACTATTATTCTATCATTTTTATGCTAGAGGATGAAACAGGAGGAAGAAGAGGAGGAGAAACTCTCAATTCCAAAGCTAACATGGTTATGGGATCTATTTGCAGCATATTGGAAAAACAAAGAGGACTGCAAATCCATAGGATTCCCAATAATTCCTGATCCCAATGCCTAGCTCCATTATCTACCAGTGAACATTGTAGTAGACAGTCCTTTGCTGCACAAAAGAGGGTTCTATTCCTAGATCTCTCTCTTTGCCTACAGAGATATGGTATCCATGGTTTTGATTATTCAGCTTTAGACACTAACTACCTGGTCAGTTATTGAAAAAGAAGAAAATATATTAGGGGAAAATGCATGTTCACTAAAAGTGTTTCCCCCCCCCCCCCGAGGATGATATTTGAAAATCACAATTCTGTATTTCAAGACAATATTCTGGCTCTTTTGTCTGACAAGATTCTTGATTCAGATTTGTGCTTATATCTGGTGACTTGCTGGAGAAGGAACAGACTCCTCATATGTTGCAGTTATTACCCTTTTTGCATACTTGCTTAAATAGGTATCATAGATTCCTGCCTCTTTATAAGGAAAGGAAGTAGAAAAATGCATAAATTTTCCAAAGAGAATCATACAGCCTGAAGTCATATGACAGCTGTTTCAGAGGACAGCAGGGCAATGAAGAGAAGGAGAATTATTAGAAAGGGTCTGAGCATAATTTTCCTGGATGGGAAATATGGCAGTGGTGGGATTCAACCGGTGTAACAGCTGGTTTGCTGAGCAAGCTCTTTGCAACGGCTTCAAACAAAGGAAATAAGGGAGGGGTGCAGGTGTGCAGAGGTGGGTGAGCGGCTCTAACTGGTCATCGGAGCTACCGGTTCACCGGAATCACAAAATTGTCTAAAAAAGCAACACAGTTGTCTTGAAATACTTCAGGTAGAGATTACGCATATTCTACATTATACATAACTAGCTGAACTATGAAATTATGTGATCAGACTTGATAAATCGACACTTACAGCTTGAAAATTAATGAGTAGTTACCATTACTCTTCCCTTCTCTCCTTCAGGCTTGCCCCACAGATGCCTCTTTTCCTGTCCTATCCCCTTCTCTCCCTTAGGCTTGCCCCATGGAAGCCCCACCTATCATATCACTTTATCTCTTCTTCAGGTTTGCCCCACAGAAGCCCCACCTATCTTATCACCTTCCCTCCCTTAGAGTCCTCTACAAACTCCCATCCAACAGGCCGGATGAGTCACATGCTGGCCATACCCATGTCCAAGTTTTCAGGTTGGGAGGGGGAGTAGACCGTCTAACTCAGTGGTGGGTTTCAAATAATTTAACAACCGGTTCTAATGACCAGCTGGGTAGGTGGGGCTTAGAGGTGATGTGACCATGTGGGCATGGCCAACTCAATATTACTCAGGTCAATGGTCACTTTGCCTTAGCTATTACAATGTAATAAGGGTTAACCGGAGAGGCATTTTCTGTAAGAAGGGCAATAAAAATTAAGCTAGAAACAACACCAGAATGTTTCCTTTCTGCCTTCCTTACAGGATTAGCCCTGTAAAGCAGAAAAAAAAACAAAAGAAGATTTCTTTCCTCAACTGCTTAGAAAGTTAAGAACCGGTTCTCCCAAATAGGTGCGAACTGGCTGAATCCCACCACTGGTCTAACTCCTTAGCATCAGAGCGTGTTAATAAAAATATACAAAATACTAACGGTCATTTCAAAAAATCCTTTATTGTCAAGCACCTAGAAGCCTATAGGAACATACATGCCAAATTTCAAGTTTGTAGGCTTTACAGTTCTGGAGATTTTGTGATTCCTGGTAAGTGTTTTCACATTTATCTATATAGATTAGCTGAAAAGCAATGATTTCATAGCTTGGATTTCTTTTTTACTCATTTCTTTCAACCTTTGGCATGAATAATCTAATATTAAAATAAGGTTGAGAACTGGTATGGTATAGTGATTAAGATCTCAGAGTAGAAAACAGGAGGTTGAGAATTCTAGTTCAGCCTTAGGCACGAAGCCAGCTGAATGACACTGGGCCAGTCACACTCTCTCAGCCGTAGGAAGCAGGCAGTGACAAACTACTTCTGAAATCTTGCCAAGAAAACTGCAGGGAGTTGTCCAAGCTGCCACTAGAAGTCAAGACTGACTCGAAGAACCATAAAAAACGAGTAAGGGTATTCATATTAATTATTGCAAAATCTGGTTTGTCTTCTGTAACTATTTCTCTAAATGCACAACATATTTGTTTCTTTAGTTGTTTAAATGATTTATATGGCTACCCATCTTATTTAACATAACTGTTTTATATAATATATAGTTATTTATATAACTGTATAAATATTTTCATGGGAAGTGGGCAGATAGCTCAGTGTTTCCATTTACATCCTCACTGAGTATTTGCATAGCTTTACTGACCTTTGCAGATCATGCAAAATGGAAGGTTTGATGTACTCCTCTGTTGTTGTTTTTTAAATTAAGGGGAAAAGAAATCACGCACACAGTTTAAAATAAGTTTTAAAATATGGTTTGTAGATGCATTTTCAAATATTTAGGTAACTTCCTTTATTCAAACCTCAGAAAATATATGAGCAAAAAGGTTTTATAATTCAGAGAGGTTTTATAAGATTGTTGTTAGTTGCAAAGTCATGTCCGACCCCATGGACAATGTTCCTCCAGGCCTTCCTGTTCTCTATCATCCTCTGGAGTTCATTTAAGCTCACGCCTACTGCTTCAGTGACTCCATCCAGCCACCTCATTCACCTTCTTCTTTTGCACTCAATCTTTCCCACCATTAGGCTCTTCTCCAGTGAGTCCAGTCTTCTCCAGTGAATCTCCAGTGACTGAGATTATAGTTAAGTTGTTTGATAAGGTGATTTCTAAGTGGCCTTTAGGAATAATTCAAACCTGATACATTTTTAGATTGGATGTCAAGCTACATGGTCAGCTAAAAGTTGAAGTGCTTCCATTTAATTTACTTGATTAATTTAATAAGATTCCTAATGGGATTCAAAATTCAGCACTCTGCACTCTCCTTCCACCTATTTCTGAAGTAGACTTGTCCTAGAAAACCCCCACAAATGTATTTTGTTTTTTTTAAAAAGTTTGTTACATTTTAACCACACATTTATTTATTCCAATCTTTATTTTGCCTATCTCAAGAGGTTCAAGATTGTTTGCTTATATATTGATGTTGGAGAGACAGCTGTAGCCTGAGAAGAGTAAAGACTAAGGAACAAGTGTCCAAAGTTGAAATCTCAGAAAAAAACTATGGTTTTTTTAACCCATGATTATCCATAGGCATGGGCTCCTTTTTCTAAGGTTCAATCCAATAAACACATATCAGGGAATAAAGGCATACTCAAATCTATGGTATTTATTTCTGAATAAGGTATAGGACTGTATGTATGTAGCAACTGGCTCTCTTTTTTCTAAGCTTGTCCTGACTGAAATATTTCTGGCTAAGCATTAGCTATCTGTCTGATTTGAGACTACAGTGAGATCTACATGGAAACTTAATGGAAATGAAATTCATACTAAATGGGGGGTCCATGAGGAGCATTATGTCTGCTCATTGCAGTTGCTAACATAGGATGATAAATATTACCTGATCTCCTAGTTAGGTCACCTTTTTGTGATGGACATCAGCATAGATAAGTATGGCCCTTGGAGGCAGAACTGAATGTTTATCCCTTTGAAAATTCCTTCACACAACATTGCTCAAAATATTTTTAAAGCTGGGTTTCAGACGACATAAAAACAAAAACATTAACAACTCTTTGAAATAATAACTGGCATGGCATGGCTTCTTAGTCTGGCCCTGTTTAATTCAACCTCCCCAGTCTATTTTCTTTACTCTTGTGCCTCTTAGCTGGGAGGAGACCTTGATTTACAATTATGACTTGACAGATTACCTGAAAGCCTAACCTTCAGGCATACTGTGATTAACTTGACCAAAGACATCTGGAAGAACCATCTATGGCTGAAAATTATGACCTTGGCATTCGAGGCTGAAACCAGACACCATAGAAATTGCACTGATGAAAAAGCTGCAGTACAGAGACCTCTGTGTAAAAGTTCTGACATCCTTTCAGTTTGTTTGTTTCTTGCAGAAACCCCCTTCTGCGAAGATGCAGAAGAAAGAAGAAACAGCAGGAAACATCCCAGGTTTATTTTGAAAGCATTTATTTAGCAATGAAATCAACATTTCACACAAGCCTTTCACACACACACACACACACACACACACACCCATCCTCCACCTTAGTCTTGTGCAATAAAGGCACCACAAACAATTAAATGCTTTAATGAGTAGCAAATGTTGCAGAGCAGAATAGCGTTTTCACTGAAAGCAGATTTATGGAGCTAAATATAAAAGTATGACTCTGAAGCCATGTGATCATAATTAAGTTGAGCTCTCCCCCCCCCCCCCCCCATCCCTGGATTCTGTAAATGTATGCTGTCAGGGCCCATTTTCGGTTCCTGTTATCACTAAAGAAAAAAAAGACCTGTATGAAATGCAAGCCAGATTTACAGGTGCTAAAACAGCTATTTTACCAGTGGGAAACAAGCTACCTTTGTTGTCAAAAGGGATATTTCATGATCAAGGAAGACTAGTTATTACAACACAGGAGAAGCCTACTGTAGTATTCTTGCCCAAACTTTCAAAAGGAGAATGACTAGAACTTGTGAAAAAGTCCAGACTCTGATCATATCTTGAATTCCTGGTCAGTCTTTTGATGTGAGGTAAGCTTCTTCATAGTCAAATTCTTTGGTCTCAACCCTTTGAAATGCCATGGCAACTCCCATTTTAGAGATAAGAGAAGTAAGATTGATAGAGAATGGCCTGGATGAAGGGACTCATTGCTAAGCAACAGACGGTCACTGTGCCATCTTGCTCCATTCTTCTCCTAAGAAGATGAAAAGTACTTTCATCTTCTGTTCATCTGCACATTCATCCTAATACAACTGAAAGGTTTTAATAACTTGCAAAATGAAATGGCATGGAATGAAATAGCACACTGGATACCTTAATACTGTTGTGGTTGTTGCTGCTACTATTGTTATTCCCAGAAGTTAATGTAGAAACCATTTTCCTAGGCATGTTCTTTCAGTAATCCTGGCCAGTTGTAAAACAACTGTTAAACATGTTAAATCTTTCATAGCAAGAGTATTTATGATGGCTATTCCAGTTATCAGTTGTGGTCCTCCCTTTGCAACAGGTGACCAGACACAACCGATGGCTACAATGGCAAAATGGTCTATAGGTAGACCTGTACAAGAGTCACGAACAACACCATAATCTATAAAAGTTTATTTTATTTTTAAAAAGTCTGACTTTTGTGGTCTGCAAAATGAGAAGTTTTTGAAAAGCCCCTATTATAAACAGTGATTTTTGTTCCAGCAAGTTAATAACAAAATTAAAATAACTTTAAATGATTCTTGGGAATTTGTATAATGTGATCATTTAATAATTAGTTATAAATATTGCTGAGTCTATATTGCTGTTAGCAGTCATTATACGTCTCTTACTGTTAAATTTCCTGACAGTATTGCACCATTTCATAAAACTTTTATTCCATTTGGATAAAGTATCTAGAAAGATTTTGAATGTCAAATAGTAATAATGAGGCTGGCTCCAGGCTGGCTGATCTCAGCTATGATTTTTTTTCCAGGAAAATTTCCCTCTTTCCTTGCCAAATATACAAGTACAAGAATAGGGCATGAAAGCTGTAAAAAATATGAGCTTTTATGGTTCGTTGGATATTTCAGATTCTTAATTCTCCATAACTCAAATTGCATCAGGTGGTCTACATTTTCCAAGCTTGCCCTCAAACCACGGTTGTGTGATGCTTCTACAGCAGGATTAAGTTTTGTGCAACTGGTGCAACAAGACTGGCCTGGTAAACTAATAGGTGATGAAGACAGAAAATCCTTTTGTACAAGGAAATGTGTTAGGGGCCCATGTTCTTGATTATGGGAAAGGTTTTATTCTAAATTCGGAATAGGTAACTTGGACCTATGCTTTGGATTTCAACAGCTGCAAACCCTAGCTAACATAACTATCACAAGCCATTATGGGAATTTCAGTTCCAAACACACACACACACACACACACACACACACACACACACACACACACTTGCTGCAAGCTTACATTTATTAAATCTGTTCATTGGGCAGTAGGGTTAAAGGCCAGGAAAACAAGATTGTTTCTCCCCTTTTTTTATTTGGCTGGTGTTAGACTCATTCCTGTACAAATTACATTCTTCTATGGAGTGTGAGAGAAGCTGAGGAATGCAATTTGGCTGTTATCTGCTACAGGATAGTTATAAGAGGTATTAAGGACCACGGATACGATTGTGTTCTAGGACAGTTAGCAAACTTCTTGTGCTGTTAGCATAACAAAATGAAAGAAAATCATCTCTGTACGGAGAAATTGTTTCTGGCTTGAGGATTGGCAAAAGCAAATGCACAGGGTTCAAACAAGAAAATGGATTAGAGTTTTTAAGACTGAGATCTATAATGTTTTTTTTCCTATGGGCTTGCTGTGTTGCCCACAATATCTGCTTCCATCTGCCATGGAAAACACTCAACAAACCTAGTAAAGCCTCACCAAGAACTGAGGTGGCGCAGTGGTTAGAGTGCAGTACTGCAGGCTGCTTCAGCTGACTGCTAGCTGCAGTTCAGCAGTTCAAAGCTCACCGGTTCAAGGTTGACTCAGCACCCATCTTTCCGAGATGGGTAAAATGAGGACCCAGATTGTTGGGAGAAATATGCTGACTTTGTAAATTACTTAGATAGAGCTGTAAAAGTGCTATGAAGCGCTATATAAGTCTAAGTGCTAAGTGCTAAATTAATCTCTCCGGCCTTTGCTAGACATGCCCACTTCTCTTTGGATCATTGACATAACGCCTTTATGGTGGCAAAGTTCTATCATTTTATGTCACAGAATGGATGTAGGAGAAGGGGGAGGGGGAGGAAGCAAAAATGCCATCTATGTTTTTTAAAGAAATATTCTCCAACTTGTTTCCTTATGGTATTTTGTTTGTTGTTTGCTTGTTTTAAGTTTGCATGTGCTCACATGCTTTGTGAGTGTTCCTTCCCTGGGGATATCTATGCATGATAGTTGATTGCTATATTTCCCCTTCTTTTTGGTTTCTGCTTATATCCTAGAGCAGGGGTGTGGAACCATGACCCTTTCATGACTTGTGGATTAAATTCCCAGAATGCTGGCTCAGGAATTCTGGGAGCTGTGCCCAAATCATAAAAGGGCCATGGTTCCCTACCCCTGCCCTGGAGAAAGAGGACAGGGGAGACAAAGGAGATGATTAAGAGGAAGAGACAGAGGAAAACTGAATTCCAAATGGAGTGCTGGGTTTAAATGAGTTATTCTTGTGTTTGGGATATCAAACTTCATCTCTGCCTCAGAATCAGGTTATTAGGCAAACAACTCCTCTTTCAGCCTCACCAGTTTGTCTTCTGTAAAATTCTTGCTTTCTGACTCACCATTCAAGTTCAGCTTGTCAGCCATTTTGGGATGAGCAAGATCTCATGGCATACCATTCTGTGGCAGAACCAAAGCTTCATTTGGCAATTTGTCCAAGGTTCCCCAGCCACTATCATCATCATCATCATCAAAACACACACACGTACACACACACACACTATTAAAAGTTTGTGAAATTCTTGGTGATTTTTGAGTTTGGTTGTTTGCTTGCAGACCTTTCATCACCTGGAACTGTTGATGTTACCTAGTTGGGTAATGAAAGGTCTGCAACAGGGGTGAAATGCTACCAGTTCGGACCTGTTCACCTGAACTGCTGGTAAAAAATGCTACCAGTTCACCCGAACCGGCAGCATTGTTTTACATTCCGATGATCAGCTGTGCAACAATCAGTTGTGCCACATGATTAGAAATCGCACAGCATAACTGATAGTTGCACAGCTGATTGTCATAACTACCGGTTCACCCGAACCAGTAGCATTTTTTTAGGTTCCAACAATCAGCTGTGCGACAATCAGCTGTGCTGCATGATTTATATTTGCTAGAAAGCAGGAAATCCTGCTTCCTAGTGAATCTAAATTGCGCGGCACAGCTGTTTCCCCCCCCCCGGCTGTTCTACTTACCTTTGCAGAGGTAAGGCTCAGAAAAGGCTTCTTAATCCTCCTTCTTCAGCACTGCGTGATAATGCTTGGTGCACATGTGCATGAAGGACATACAAAGCGAATTGGTAGCGAAGTGAATGGGTAGCAGACTTCAGAGCATTTCACCCCTGGTCTGGAAGCAAAAAACCGACCACTGAACAGCAGATAACACACCACCTGATTGATAAGGTAGAGGCAACTCTTCCCCATTTATATATTAGCGATTAGACCAGGAGGAAAAGATTAAATTACAACTTTACAACTTGCAATTGAATGGCAATTTCCCATATTGCAAATAGAAACAGGAGACAGCTTTGTCATTTGCATTCAAATTGGGGGGGAGGGGGGAGAGAAGCTGACAGTTCTTTCCATTTGTCCACCCATTATGGAAGCAGATTAAAAAATTCTTTCTGCGATTAGAATCCTGCAGCCATAACCTGGTAACAGTAGTATATGTTGTGTGCAGAAAGAAGCTTCTGTCAATTGATCAGCTTGTCCTGGCTCTCTTCCTAACACACCAGTTATTACTCTGAAATTATTTGGGCAATTTTCCCAAGGATCCTGAGAGTCTTCATGATTTGGTAAGAGTCTCTAACAACCGAGAAAATTGCTGGCATTTCTAGCTGGAATTCTTATCAGCCTAAACATTTAGCTGGAAAAGGAAGTGATTAGGTGCTGCCAGCTTATCCATCTGCTGCTGTCCATTAGAAGTTGCTGTTATTATTGAGGCCACTACCATGTCTTCCATCTGTACCACTGACCCTGATCTTCTGCGTATCTAATGCCTCAAATACTTTCTTTTGAGTCTACATTTCTGGCATATTGAATCATCCTGACATACTTGGATGATGCTTCATATAGTGGAGTGTTTTAATATGAATATTAATTTGAATAACTGCCATGAATTTTACTTCTTGCTCATGCAATGCTCAAGGGCCCTGCTTGAAGAAAACTATCAGGGCCCCATCCTCTTCTTGAATGATCCTTTATATAGCAGGCTGGCACACATTCCACATATTCAGAGACTTGGCTTTCTAGCCCTCAATTCTGAGGATGTGAATTGCAATAGAAACAATGCATCACATAGCAGTGGTGGTCCCATTCAAAACATCTGTAAAAAGCTATAATGATGTCCAAAAAACAAATCATATTTGCATAATGACACCACACGGAGAATGCAACTTAGTATATGTGTCGCAACATTTAATTCATATACATATAAGTTGCATCATTTGCATCATGATGATATGGCGTGTGCAATATCATTTAGCTCTTTGCTGCCATGCAGCTGCCCATGTACTGGACATAAAGCACCATTTCTCTTCTGAGTCTCTGATTACAATTAGTTTTAGAAGATCTTATTATTTTGGGCTAGTGGATAAGTAAGTATGCCTATATTCACAACCATGATGCTTTAAATAATTTTATTACTTTTTACAAAGCATAACATAAAAGGATAACATAAACTACAGTCAAAATAAATGATAGAGAATGAAAAAAAGAATAGGGATAGAAGTGTGAAAAAGTAGAAAGGAAAGGAAAACACAAATATATTCAAATAATCACTTCCGATTTTTCTTCCAAGGATATAAAGAACACTTACTTTCAACACTTAGTTTAAGACTATAATAAAATGTCCATTTTCCCCCCCCCAAAAAAGGAAAATTTTAAAAATCCCCTTTTAAATTTTAAAAATCATCAAATCCATAAGTCAAAATTTGATTTTTCTTCATCTCTTGCAGAAATCCCCAATTATAGATGAATTTCTACAATGATTTTTCTCTCATGAGGGATGTTAACTTGACCAGCTTTCTAGTTCTGTCATCTTTATTAACCATACCTTTATTGTGGGTATTGTAGGATTTTTTCCAACACCAAGTGTATAAATGTTGTGCTGCATTCACAGCCTTATAGTGATTATTTATGACATACATAACTTCTACCTGAAGAAATTAACTGAGACAAAATGTAACTCATAAAGATAAATAATAAAATAGGAGATAAATATATTTTTTATTATATATTAAGAAATGCTAAAACAAAGACAGGAATTAATGAAGCTTATGGATGATCGAGGTTAAGCTTGGAAAAAACCCAAAATTTTAGTTACATTCAATATTTAATATAGTTATATTCAATATTAATTCCAAATATACCTCATGTTGCTTTTTCTTTGTAGTCCTCCCTTATAAATCAATATGTTGATTTATAAAAGAATATGATTAGCCTTGTTTAAACTATTTATAGGAGTAATTAAATATCTCATCAATATTTGGTATGTTCAGTTGCCTTAATTTATCTGTGGTTGATGTCTCTGAGGAGAAATTAAGGGGGAAGGGTGAAAAACTCTGGATCTTAAATTGATGGAACATGCTGCAATAGCACAGTAAATGTCAATCCTGATTGTATTATTGTCACAAAGAAGAATGTGTGTGCCTGCCAGGTCTAATTTTCCTGAGGACCCAAGTTTACTATGGTATTCCATTACTGAGTACTAAATCCTTTGGGACTGTCAGGAAGAGCAGAAGGAGAAGAGGCCATAGTTGGCCATTCAGGGCTGGGGGAGGGGGGGGTTAATCTCAAAAGTGCCTACAGTCAGATGTTTTTTTAATTTTATTTATTATGAATTTGTTAATCAAATTTGTGTAGCTGCCCATCTCCCAAAAAGTGTCCCTCAGAGATCTACAATGATCACTAAAGCAACACAAAGAAAAATAACACAAAGATTTTCACAAAGATGTGAAAATCCACATTAAAATATAAATATCATAAACACAAATATGCAAAAGCTAGACCATCTCAACAGTGGAGCTATTGAAGATGCTTCTGGTTCCCCGGGAGCCTCAGGCCTGATAATATAATCAAGTCTTGAGGAACATCTGGAATATTTAAAGTGATGAAGCTAATCTAATCTCAGGGAGAAGACTCCATAATGTGGGTCCTATGGCAGAAATGATATGAGATGTTTGATACAAGGGGTCCTTAAGGAAAGCATTATCGGTGGTGGCTCTGGTCCTCTGGAACAACAGCTCCCTCCCAGGCAACAGTAGCTCCCACAATGTTGTAAAAGCTTTTTACCAGAAGGGCTCTCCCAGAAGAGCTTTGGGACTTGAGCATTGTATGGCTCCAGTGCCAGGACTGTGATATTAATTGGGATTTTTAAAACTGTATTTACATATTGCATTTTTATTGTAAATAATTGCCTTTTATTGTCATTCCACTGGTTGCACCTGTTGCATTTGTTCACTGGCAAGAAACAACTTTAATTAATGAACAAAAGTCCTTGCACATAGAGATCATATTATCTTGACTCCTCTAAACCAGACAGCTTTTGATGGAATTATTCAAACTTCCCAATTATAATACAAAAGAATCTTCCGTTAGTGCAGTTAGGATCCTTTTTTGGTAGCAAAGTACCGTATTTTTAAAATTGATCATTGTAGTTGTTGTTGGACAGCTGAGGCCACTATCATGTGATGTAATTTCATTATAGAAAGAAAGGCTTTGTGATCATTTGTTTGGGGTTACTGGATGTCTTTGTTTGATTTCTTATTCTTATAAGCCTAAATGGAGGTTTACATATCAGTTTTTACTTGCTTTATTTTGGAAGAAAATGGAGACTCAATTTTCCATTGGCTGTTGTCCTACCAACAGCAGTGGCATCCTAATTTCTGAGGAACACACCCCAAAAAATGAAGTTTAAAGAATTTGTGTGAGGAATAACAGAATAACAGAGTGGAAGGGTTGCTTCCCCTGTGATACAATGCTGAGCTGATTGAAGGCAAGAACTAACATTAGGATAGCTTTGAGTCCTCAAGTTATACCTTTTCATTTCAGAGAACTTCATCCTGAGCAGATATGAAACCTATGCTTCAGTAAGCTGAATCAGAATTTTGCAGAAATGGGGAAATATTCGAAATATTGTTGAAAGACAATATCAAATGTCTATGTGTTGCACCTGATTCCTGATTACTTGCCACTTTTCTTGGCAAGAAAATGGAAGATGTTTACCCTTGGCTTCTTCCATGATAGTTTTCAAGTTCTCAGACTAGCCCCGTAATGGCAAACTTATGGCATGTGTGCCACAGGTGGCACACAGAGTCATTTGTCAGGGCACATGAGGCATTGTTTTGTCAGCTGGCCAGCGTGCATGGGCGTGCTGGCCCGCTGACTTCAGCGTTGTTTTGAGGCCATTTTCACCCTACGGAGAGTGAAAAAATGGCCCTATGGACAAACCGGAAGTTCGGGAACATACTTCCGGTTTGCTCATAGGACCGGTTTTTGACTGGGCTAAAACCGGCCCTATGATCAAACTGGAAGTCCATTCCCGAATTTCCGGTTTGCCCGTAGAGCTGGTTTTTTGCCCTCCGGAGACTTTAGGGAAGCTCCTGAAACCTCCAGAGGGCCTCCAGTGGGGCAGGATAAAGCTCCTATAAAGCTTGGGGAGCTTGGGGAGGGCAAAAAAGCATGCCAAAAACAGGGGGGAATGCTGGTTGTGTGTGCATGCGTGCTGGGGTCATGCGCATAGCATTATGGGTGTGGCATGCCCGTGCACGACCCACCTGCTCTCCCCCTGCTTTTGGCACACAAGCCAAAAGATTCGCCATCAATGGACTAGCCTATAACTGCACTGTTATAGTATAAATTAATGCCTATGCATGTCACAATGGAAAGTAGACTCAATCTCTTTGGCTTTTAATCAGTGGCATACAATATATAATTATAGGCTACTTTGGCATTTATGCAAAGCCTTTCCATTGTGGCATCTTTAGACATTTATCCTATGTAAAAAGGGAATATTATACCAGGAAAAATAAAATGAAAACCAACTTGAATGTTAATTTTTAATGGCAAGCTGTGATTAATATTTCACTTTTATATTGAACAATTGGGGGTTGGGAATGTGAATGTGAATTCTTGTATTAAAATCAAGACGTTAATTCCTTTGGCAAAAGGAGACCTTTCCTTTCCCTGCCAAAAGAGAGAAATTTAAAAGCAAATATTAGCCTTCCAATAGGCCTTTCTCTTTGTTTCAAGTACAAACACATGTTTAATAGTAGAAAAATATTTTGTTCATTTCCTCTCTTGGATTCCAGTTGGAAGTTTTATCAAAAACAATTTTGAAAAGAAGGTTTTAAATTTCCAAGGCTTTTGTTATTTTAATAAAATTTGCCTTTGACCAAGAGAAGACAGGAACACCTCCTTTTTCTCCCCCAAGATCTGGTAATATTATTAAATGTCTAACTTGGTCATTACGTCAGCTGTTTCATTACACTCTTAGGCTCAGATTTATTACAGAGGCCCTCTCCTATTCGGTTTCCTCCAGATTGTTGGGACTACAACTCCCTGCCAGCATGTGTCCATAGGCAATTTGGAAGCTTTAAATCCATGGAGAATCAGCTTCTATTAGTCTATTTTTATTCTATTAGTCTCATTGGCTATATGTTATTTCCCAAATCACAGGTAGAGTATCAGTTAGATATCAAATGTTGGCCAACAGCAGTAGAAATAACCATTCTCTCCATTTTGTTCAGCTTTCTAAATGTAATTGGAATAGTGAGGATATTGCTTTGCTCTAAGAAGGCTAAACTTTTGAAATGTTGTTCTAAGCCCAATGCTTGGGGCATCAGTGTGAGGCAAGAGCTTCAAGCATAAGTTGACTAGAAGCAATTATGTTGGCTGGTTACCAGGGTTGACTTGACATCAATTTTTTATGAACTGATTAGAACGTAATGAACTTCTTTAAAGTCATTTACACTTTTGTTAGTTTTAATAGTAGAGCTAACTGTTAGCTAACTGTTCTGGGTATAAAAAACCCTAGATGAACATTACTTAGAATTTTATCATGTTTGTCTTCCAGCGTTGTTTCCCCCTTCCCCCCCCCAAATTCCTTTTCTGGTATTCTCATCCAAGTATTAACCAAGCCCAGGCCTGCTTAACTTCTTAAACAATATTAGATTGGCCAGATGCTGCTATCTTCTGAGACAATTTGTATATATCCATAAGTAAGAAAGTTAGTCTGCTCAACATTGGATGCATGGTCTCCGTACACATTGGCTGTGTTTATAACAATATGCTTAACCAGATGAAATAAAGTTTAGCAGACCTATTTGCACAAACTGCATAACCTGGTTGTTGCATGAACCCAGTCTGTTGATTAGCTTCAAATTATTGTTCAATCTCCTCAGTGCAACTATGTTAAATATGTGATTACTGCTATTAAATAGTGAAACTTAGAAAGTGGTAGATGCAGAAACCTTGTCTCCTTACCAGTGGAGTTCTCGTTTCCTTAAATAAAAAAAAATCAATTGCTTCAAATATTCAAATTCAGTTCTAGTAAGTAAGTAAGTAAGTAAGTAAGTAAGTAAGTAAGTAAGTAAGTAAGTAAGTAAGTAAGCAAGCAAGCAAGCAAGCAAGCAAGCAAGCAAGCAAGCAAGCAAACAAACAAACAAACAAACAAACAAACAAACAAACAAGTAAAACGGATTCATTTGAGAGCAGAAATTCTTAAAATGGTACTTATAAAAGTAACATATTATATTTTACACATAATTCAATATGAACAGGTGATATCTGAAAAGAACTAGACAAAATTTCATGATTCCAAGGAAAACATTCATTAAACAAATATTAAGGTCATGAGAATAATTTATATTCTTTTCTTGTTGTGCTTAATAGAAGTAAAAATAATATATGGCATTTTATAAGGCTTCCTTTTTCATTACTCTAAATTATTGCCCTCCCTTCCTTCCTATTTTTATAATCCTGTCAAGAATAAATGTATTATATTCTCAGTACTGTTAATTCCCGCCTCCCCTCCACCCCCACCATTAGTGGTCAAAACAATGTCACTATAGAATGAGTCTATGTTACTAATGCTACATTTTTTTTCATTCTGTTGCTAGCATGTGTTCCAAGGCTTCTCAATCTTAGTGAACTGGGAATTCTGGGAATTGAAGTCCACACAATTTTAAAGTTGCTAAGGTTGAGAAACACTTATGTATACACTTTCCTTCTCAGAGTGAGCTTAGTCAAGCAAAACATTTTCCCCATCATCTGCTTAGAATATCTGTGCCAGTCCACTCGCAGCCCTTCCATTTCCTCTTCATGTGTTCCTCAAGCCACAGAGAGGACACATTTGTTATTTTGTAGAGATCAGGAATGAGATGCAATTAAGAGAGGCCTCAGCAGAAGACTGATAGCATCTCTTTCCTGCCAGCCAGCCAACCGGCTGGCCTGCCAATCTCGAGGCCTAAAGGCACAATCAGACTGGAGCTAGGGTTTTGAAAGCGACTTCACAGCCCAACTCTACCCATCCCACTTGTTTAGTTAAACCAAAACCACAGAGTCACTTGGCTATTCCAAATCAGCGAAAACAATTCCTAGCTTTTAAATATCCATCCTGACCATGGACATTCACAGGGGAAGCAAATAGCGCTGTCATAAATGACATTGTCAGGCAAATGCTGAGAGATCATCACGTGCGTATTATTTTGACATCATTGATATGGACCTGAAGACATAGCCTTAGTATTGCCTAAAATCAAGGATTTGGATGTCATGAAAAGACAGCATGTGGACAATATTGTTCAGAGAAAGATTAGAGGAAAGAGATCTTCTGTGATTTGCCAAACTTTCAAATCTACCCTTTACTCACTCAGGGCAGTATTTGCTGTGACAGCTTATTTTTCTGTGTGTCTGTGAAGACATCACTTATTCCTTAGCCTCCAGGAAAATTCCTTTTGCCTTGATGTTCTACATTCTTTTCATATTGTCTTTGGATTTCCAAACTCAGCTTTCTGAATGATTGAATAGCATTTTGTAATCTTCTCAGACAGGCTGATAAAATTTATATTTATATCTCTGTTGAGTGGAATGTTTCACTTATGGGCGTAATTCATAAATCTGCTAAATGTTGTAACACCTTTTTGAACAAAATGTACAGTTCTACTTAAATCCATTTATCGCAGCTATGCTTCTTTCTGTGTTGAATGATTAGCCTTAATGTTTTGACAACTTTTATTTGAAATATATTCCAGAATTAATGTAGCCTGGAGATATTAGGCGTAACATTCTACAAATATTCACATTATCTCCCTCTGACTTGTGTTTGTCTGTTAAATTATGTTTTCTTATTAAAACATACTTAAAATATATCTATACATATTCTGTGTCCTTGCCTTCTTTTTAAGTGTTTGGTTATACCAAAATAGGCCAGATTATATTAGGGCAAAATGTGGACTTTTGAGAAAAACTAACCCCTTTTCTTTAGTCCTCTTACTATATTCCTCTTCCCCTCATGCAATATTTTTCCATTCCCCCCAAATGGAAACTTTGGTTTCATTTTTAGTATGAATACAGGAAATTATTTCTTCTCTGCTTAAGTACTACAGTAGTCCAGGACTCACAACACTTTATTTAGTGACCATTTGATGTTACAACAGCACTGAAAAAAGTGACATGACAATTTTTCACACTTATGACCGATGTCCCATCCCCGTGGTTACATGATTTACATTCAGATGCTTGAAAACTGGTTCATATTTATGATGGTTGCAGTGTCCTGGGGTCATGTGGTAACCTTTTGCAACCTGCTGACAAGCAATGTCAATAGGGAAGCCAGATTCATTTAACAACTATGTTACTAATTTAACAACTGCAGTAATTCACTTAACAAATGTGGCAAGAAAAGACGTAAAATGGGACAAAACTCATTTAACAAATTTCTCACTTAGCAACATAAATTCTGGGATCAATTATGATCATAAGTCAAGGACTACCTGTATCTCTATTAATTTCCACCATTACTATGTGACTGTAACAGTAGAGTAGGCTTTTAGATCATAACACTTAGATAATGCTATAAATAACTGATGGGCTTGGCAATTAGAGAGAGGAGGAGAGCAACAGCTTCCAGCTCTTACCCTTCACACCACAGAAAGATGGTGAGAGAGCAAAGTCACGGAAAAAAGAATTGGTGCTCCAAATGCATGGTTTCACCTTTCTACAATGGAAGAGATTTTTTTTAGTATTTTTTTTTTTTTTTTAGTATTTTATTGTCACTTATAGGCCGCCCTTTTCCCTGAGGGGACTCAGGGCGGCTTACAACTCATGGGAAGGGAGTGCAAGACAAAACGTAAAATAATATGTGAGTACAAATAATAATAGCAATAAAACACAACATTCATTCAACATTCGGGTGGGGTGTATGAAGATCTTATCCCCAGGCCTGACGGGATAGCCAGATCTTAAGGGCTGTGCGGAAGCTCTGGACTGTGGTGAGGGTGCGAATCTCTACGGGTGAAGAGATGCGTCCAAGAAGTCCCACCAACCAAAGTTTCAAGCTGAAGCAGTTAGTCTTGCCAAAAGGATGAAGTGGCAGTTTCCATGAGTAGCTGGGTCTTGTTTGAGGCTCCATCAGATGAGAAGCCAAATATTTGCAAATGGATTTGCAGAGTAGTTCAATATCTATTTTGTGTCATTGCCACAGATTTTTACATAACACTTTTTGTAGAGGCACTTTTTATAGACTCTCCCCTTCCCCCATTTTGCAAGTGTACAAAACTCTTTACATAGTACTTTACCTAAAATGTAAGCAATATTACCCCAGGGTTGTTGTCAATAGACATCTGCCTATAATATCAAGTTTCGAAGTAAAGACCCCAACCAGATATTTCTCTACATATTCAGGTTTCCTTGTTGTTGTTAGTTGTGAAGTCATGTCCAACCCATCGCAATCCCACGGACAATGTTCCTCCAGGCCTTCCTGTCCTCTACCATTTAATAATCCATTTAAGCTCACGCCAACTGCTTCAATGACTCCATCCATCCACCTCATTCTCTGTCATCCCCTTCTTCTTTTTCCCTCAATCTTTCCAGCATCAGGCTCTTCTCCAGTGAGTCCTTCCTTCTCATTAGTTGGCCAAAGTATTTGAGTTTCATCTTCAGGATCTGGCCTTCTAAAGAGCAGTCAGGGTTGATCTCCACTAGGACTGACCTGTTTGATCACCTTGCAGTCCAAGGGACTCTCAGGAGTCTTCTCTAGCACCATAGTTCAAAGGCTTCAATTCTTTAGCACTCAGCCTTTCTTATGGTCCAACTTTCACAGCCATGCATTGCAACTGGGAAAACCATAGCCTTGACTATATGTACTTTTGTTGGCAGGGTGATGTCTCTGCTTTTTAGTATGCTGTCTAGATTTAGTATGCTGTTTAGATCTAGGTTTCCTATGGAGAAGAAAACAGCAAGAGGGACAGCGGGTTCAAGCTTTTATTCTTTATTATTTTGTTCCAATCTTTAGAGCACTTCAAAAATACAGCAGGGAGGGAGGCAACCGAACCATAAATGAGTCATGGAGTCAAGGCACTGAATATATCTCTATTCTTTTCATTGGGTGAGTGGAAATAAAGAGATGTGTAGATAATGGGAAAGGAAATACAGGCACTCCTCAACTTACGACCACAATTGAGCCCAAAATCTATGTTGCTAAGTGAGAAATTTGTTAAGTGAGTTCTGCCCCATTTTATGACTTTTCTTGCCACTTTTGTTAAGTGAATCACTGCACTTGCTAAATTAGTAACACAGTTGTTAAGTGAATCTGGCTTCCGCATTGACTTTGCTTGTCAGAAAGTCTCAAAAGGTGATCCCAGGAAACTACAATCATCATAAATCTGAGTCAATTGTCAAGCATCCTAATGTAAATCACCTGAACCTGGGGATGCTGCAATGATCATAAGTGTGAAAAATGGTCATAAGTCATCTTTTTCAGGGCCATTGTAACTTCAAACGGTCACTAAATTAACTGTCACTAAATAAACTAAGTGAGGACTACCTAAATTAAGTGAGAACAACTATAAAGATGAAATGAGGTTGCACATATGCTAAAGAGTAGTCTATCCAAATGACAGAGAATTGTGGGAGATGCTGTTCTTTTCAGATGAATTTGAAACTTTTTGTTCTGCAAGAGGGAATGCATTTTATCATCCTGTAATCAGGAACTCAAGATCAAAGATACTATAACTTTAAAGAATTATCTTGGGACAGCTTTCTTGCTCTAAGTCTGAATGCCTGTTCTTTGTTGGACACTTTTATGTGTTTGCATTCCATACATTAGAGATTGAAGCTGCAAAGAAAAGGAAAGAAGATACTTAATGGGAATTTTTAAGAAAGTGCAACTTAAATAACTAAATTAATGTTGACGGAGAAGAATGCATAGCTGTAAGATTAGTCACCTTTTGAAGGAAGGCTTGATGAGTTAGTATCCTTTAAAAAATGTTGTGAGATCTATTGCTCTAAACTAATGTCATCATAAATCATAAGCACCTTTTAATATTCCTGTGCCGAAAAAACAGAACTCTTACCCAGTGTAAAGAAAGAATGTGGCTTATGATAGCAAATTTATCATGATATAGCAAGTGACAAATAGATGCATATGGAAATTAAATAATTAGATAAGAAGTCTTCAGGGCAAGGTGTGAGTCAGAAAGTAGAGAAGAAAGTCTGAAACTAAACTAGTAGTTTTCTGACAAAATAAGGCAGGAATCTCTTGGTTGTGATCCATTATAATATTAAATAGAATATAAAATCATCATTCAGGAAATAAAATTCTGTGATTTATATACAATTCAGTCAACAAAAATCACATGTGCATAAATTTGCTTATGAGTGAAACAACTGAACAATTGTTTATAGTTTTACAATTCTTTACAATTTTGCTGTGATTGGCCAGGGAAGCAAAGTTCATTGCTATGATGGGTTATTGATCCATAGATAAAGTCAGCTGATGCCAAAGATCACATCTGATGACAGTGAGTGGAGATTCAAGTAACTATAGGATTGTATAGCCTGATCATATTCTGACAGATGTTTATGGATTTCATTTAACTAAACAAATGTGCTTTTTGTCTGATTTGCAGAGACTCTGGGCAGCTCACAACTAAAACAAGGAAATATAATACCAACCAGTGCCAATAATAATAATAGGCAAAAATGACAGACTCAACAAGGATGAAGCAAGAGGTCTTCACTCTCCCTTCCCAAAGGTCCATGTACAGGGCTTTGAACAGGAACAACATGATGGGCCTTGAACACCAACAGCATGGAAGCCACCAGGATCTCAGAGGGGACCTCATTCAAGAGCACAGGCACTATTACAGAGAAAGTGCACTTCCAGCATCCTTATACTGTACATGACATTGTTTAATCAAAGGGACCTAAAACACATCCGCCTTGCAGGATCAAATCAGATCCTATGGAAGACAGTAACCATGTTTCATAGATACCTGCTGGATTATCATGAGACCATGATACTGAGGTACCTAAATTTAACTGATCCAATTGAGCTGTTTGTATGTTCTCTAGGATGTGGTGGCTCAGTGGCTAAGATGCTGAGCTTGTTGATCAGAAAGGTCAGCAGTTTGGCAGTTCAAATCCCTAGTGCCTCATAATGGAATGAGCTCCTGTTGTTTGTCCCAGCTTCTGCCAACCTAGAATTTCGAAAGCATGTAAAAATGCAAGTAGAAAAATAGGAATCACCTTTGGTGGGAAGGTAACAGCATTCCATGAGCCTTCAGCATTTAGTCATGCTGGCCACATGTCTTCGGACAGCGCTGACTCTTCAGCTTTGAAATGGAGATGAGCACCACCCCCTAGAGTCAGAAACGACTAGTACGTATGTGCAAGGCGAACCTTTACCTTTATGTTCTCTGGCAACCAAATAGACACCTTGTCTTAGGGATCATCCAGACAGAAGCTTTTGGTAATTTGGGGTCTGCCTAGAGACTTTTTAAATAGACGTATATTGGGTTCACCCATGAAGCTTAAGAAAAGCTGTTGTAGAACAGATTAGGTTTAGGTTAGGTTTATTGGACTTATATGCCGCCCTTCTCTCAAAGGACTCGGGGCGGCATACAACATAAAAACACATATTACAAAACGTAAAAGAAAGATTAAATAGAATATCCAAAAAAACTAATAGACATTTACAATAAGATTTAGAAATTAGATTAAAATTAACAATTAAAATTATTACTATACAATTGTATCACAGCGGCCAGTTGTTTCACCGGATTTGGCATTGGTTACTAGTCGGGCCCCACCCAGGGGTCTAGGACGTCGTAACGTATTTTCGTAATATGCGTGCAGATCCAAGCAGTGCGGCTTTTTGCATTTGACTGATGGTGATTTTGTCAATTTTTAACTGTTTTAAATGTAATTCCAGTGCTTTTGGAATAGCACCCAGTGTGCCAATTACCACTGGAATTATCACTGCTGGTTTGTGCCATAGTCGTTGAATTTTGATTTTTAAGTCCTGGTATCTTGCGATTTTTTCATGTTCCTTCTCGGCGACCCTGCTATCACCTGGTATTGCGATGTCTATGATTGTGACCTTATTTTTCTCAACCAGTGTGATGTCTGGTGTATTATGCGCCAGTATTTTGTCGGTTTGTATACGGAAATCCCACAAGATCTTGACCATCTGATTTTCGGTGACTTTTTCAGGCTGATGTTCCCACCAGCTTGTTGCTGTTTTAATATTATAATTTTTGCACAAATTCCAATGGATCATTTGTGCTACTGAATTGTGCCGCAATTTATAATCAGTCTGCACGATTTTTTTACAGCAGCTGAGTATGTGATCAACAGTTTCATCAGCTTCTTTGCAAAGTCTGTATTTAGCATCATCAGAGGATTTTTCGATTTTGGCCTTAATGGCATTTGTGCGGATAGCTTGTTCTTGCGCAGCTAGGATTAGTGACTCTGTTTCTTTCTTTAATGTACCTGTTGTTAACCATAACCAAGTTTGTTCACTGTCCACTTTATCTTTTATTTTTTCCAGAAATTGGCCATGCAGTGCTTTGTTCTGCCAACTCTTGTTATTATTACTATTATTATTATTATTATTATTATTATTATTATTATTATTATTATTATTATTTAGTTTTGTATGCCGCCCACTCTCGGAAGACTCCGGGCGGCTTACAATAAAAAAGGGAGGGGGAATATATAAAACAATACAACAATTTAAAATTACAACAACATTCATAACTTAAAGTGGGGCTGGATAGTTCAACAGCCCCAGGCCTGCCGAAACAGCCAGGTCTTAGTTGCTTTACGGAAGGCCGGAAGGGTAGTGAGGGTCCGGATCTCAACGGGGAGATCATTCCAGAGGGCCGGAGCTGCAACAGAGAAGGCCCTCCCCTGGGGAATCGCCAGCTGACATTGGCCAGTAGATGGAATCCGGAGGAGGCCTAGTCTGTGCGATCTGATCGGTCTTTGGGAGGTAATTGGCAGGAGGCGGTCTCTCAGGTAGCCAAGTCCGATGCCAATGTAATAATTTATTTTATTCAGGCCAGGCCCACTTGCTGGAAAAGCCAACTTTTTAGGGCGTGCCGGAAGGACCAAAGGTCGGTAATTATGCAAAGCTCCGGGGACAGCTCATTCCAAAGGGAAGGCACTCCCACAGAGATGGCTCTCCCCTGGGGGTTGCCAGCCAACACTGCCTGGCCGACAGCATCCTGAGGAGGCCAACTCTGTGGGATTGTACTGGACAGTGGGAGGCTACCGGTGGCAGTAGGTGGTCTCACAAGTACCCTGCGCCTAAGCCATGGAGCGCTTTAAAGATCATAATTAACACCTTGAATCGCACCCGGAAAACAACCAGCGATCAGTGCAGGCCGCCTAAAAGGGGTGTAACATGGGAGCACCTGGGTACCCCCATGACAACCCACACATTCTGGACTAGCTGAAGCCTCCGGGTGCTCTTCAAGGGCAGCTCCATGTAGAGAGCGTTACAGTAGTCCAGGTGAGAAAGGACGAGAGCATGAGTGACTGTGCACAGGGCATCCTGATCCAGGAAGGGGCGCAACTGGCGGGGCGCAACTGGCGTACCAGGTGAACCTGGTAAAAGGCCCCCTGGTCACGGCCATCAGGTGTTCTTCTAAACTAAGCCGCGTATCCAGGAGGACTCCCAAATTGTGGGACCTCTCTGAGGGGGGCTAAAATTTCTCCCCCATCATCAAAGATGGTACAAGATGCACAAATCAGGATGACAGGAACCACAGCCACTCAGTCTTGGAGGGATTGAACTTGAGCCTGTTCATCCCCATTCAGATGTGCACAGCCTCCAGGCATTGTAACATCACGTCACATTGTTTGGGTGGTTTGGGGTAGAGATGAAAAGTTGGGTATCATCAGCATATTGATGATACCGTACCCCAAAACCATGGATGATCTTACCCAGCAGTTTCATGTATATGTTGAACAGGAGGAGTGAGAGAACCAACCCCTGGGGCACCCTACAAGTGAGGCGCCTCTGGGTCGATCTCTGCCCTCCAGTCAACATAAACTGCAATCGATCTGACAGGTAGGAGGAGAACCACCGCAAAATTGTGCCCCCCACTCCCAATCCCTCAAGTCATTGCAGTAGGATACCATAGTCGATGGTATTGAAAGCCGCCGAGGGGTCTAATAGGACCAGGACAGAGGAGCAACCTCTATCCCGGGCCCGCCAGAGATCATCAACCAACGCGACCAATGCTGTCTCCGTGCTGTCCCCGGGCCTGAAACACGACTGAAATGGATCCAGATAGGCAGCTTTGTCCAGGTACTGGGGAAGCTGATGTGCTACCACACTCTCAACAACCTTCGCTACAAAGCGAAGGTTGGAGACCGGACGATAGTTGGCTAAAAAAGCTGGGTTCAGGGAAGGCTTCTTAAGGAAGGGCCTCACCACCGCCTCCTTCAAGGCAGGCCTGGGGCTGTTGACCTCACTGTTGAGGTCCAGCCCCGATTACAATGAATGTTTGAGGTGTTGCTATTTTAAACCGTTTTTTTTTCGTTATGTGTTCGTTATGTGTCTTTTCCCCCCTCTTTTTTGTAAGCCGCCCGGAGTCCTTCGGGATTGGGCGGCATATAAATTTTATAAATAAAATAAATAAATAATAAAAATAAATAATAAACCTCTCTCTCAACGAAGCGTTGGTAATCGCATGGAACCAGCCTCGTGTCACCTCCCGGGAAGCCGAAACTAACCAAGAGGGACACGGGCCAGCACACAAGTGGCAGCACTGTGTCTCCCCATAATCCTGTCCATGCCCTTGGGAGTCACAGTGTCAAACTCATCCCAGATAGGTTGTACAAGATTCATCCCCGCCCAAATCTACCCAGTCAGAATCCAAGCCTGTCCAAATCTGAGCGATTTTATTCTGCAGATACTGAACAAATTCCTCAGCCCTACCCTGCAAGAGGTCTTCCCAGATCCTTGATTAAGTAAGGAGTGGGTCGCCCTAAACAAGGAGGCTGGGCAGTTATCTGCGGACGCGATAAGGACAGAAAAATGTTGCCGTTTTGCCGCTTTAATCGCCACTAAGTAGGATTTAATATGAATTCTTACTAGTGTTCGATCAGATTTGGACCGGCTGGCCCTCCAATCACTCTCTAGGCATCTTTTCCAGCGTTTCATCAGATGTGCAGATGTGCAGATTCAGATGTGCAAATTACCCAATCTGTGGTAGTAAGGACCACTGGAGACTAGTTGGATGCTTTAAACTAAAGTCTCCTGTATTTCTAAATTGTGATTTAACTCAATAATAACATGAGATTTGTTTTATTTTACAAAAAGAAAGCTGTATTCTTGTACTATGTTATGTACTGATGGAAGCTTTGTACCATAAAGCAAAACTATAAGAGCAAATCTAGCATTTGCAATCTACACTGAAGCTGTAATAATACCTGAAAGAGAATGAAAGTAATACAGAGACAATAATACAGAAGACCATAAAACAAATCTGTAATCTCTTTATATACCACAACCACTAACTGCTGTTTAGCTCTACATACAAATTTATAATGTTCAGAAACATATTTTCCCCTCAAGTCTTCCACATGACTTCTCCTTGCGATAAAAGTACTTAAACATACAGAGAGGGAGAATAAACCCTCAAGATTATGGGTAATCAGGTTTTCTTCCACAATGTTGTCATCGTGCTTTTAAGCTCATTATCTAGAACAGGTTATGGTATAAAAAGATTAGGATGCAAGCATCCATCTCTGTAATTTTCAAATCAAGTGGTATGTGCATTCAGCAAGCAGCATCATTACTATGAAAGGCTTATTGTCAATAAAATACAGCACTACAAATAGGTGTTCAAATTACAGGCTAGGGAAGGGGCAACAAAAATAAAGACGGATGAAATACGGTAAGAAATAGGAGACAGTGGGAAGAGGCAAAGGAGTATTATCAACTAATTCTTGAGAATTATTCTACCAAAGAGCAAAAGCAGTGAAGATTTCAGTCCTTCCAGATAAAGCAGACAGGAAACATAACTAGATTCTATTTTATTGTAAGGTTACATTCATAGAATCTTGCAAATTTGAAATTAGAGTCACCCCCCCCCGACACTTTTAACTGCTTGATCCTTGTCTTTCCTAAGTTTCTTTCTCTGACCACTAGGCCACTGGGGTCTACAACAACTCACCACAGCCAACTTGCTGTGGCCACGTTACCGCAGGACAAGAGTTTCACTAATATCGAAGAAATAGCGGGATGCCACAGGAGAGACAAAATGAAATGCGAATGACAAAAATTAAAAGATTTTTTAAACATTTTAAATAATTAAACTGAATTGATGAATAGTCCTGCATTGAGTTGTCCCATGGCAAGTTGTCCCATTCTGCCAATGAGGGCTCCTGCCTCTCTTGTCCATTTCCTGGGCTCTTTCCCTTCTTCTCCAAGGTCATCCACACATTCCATTACATCAGGCGAAGAAGAAAATATTAAAAAGGCAGGGCAAAAACAAAAGAGAAGCCAATATTACAACAAAGAAGAAGTACTTGCTACTACATCTTGCAGCAAAAACCAGCCCACTAACAATTTAATGTCCACCAATCTACAATTTCTATTATCCTTAGCTAGATGGAGGTGATAAGAGTTTAGTCCCATCTGAAAAACAACAGATTAAAGAAGGCTGATTTAAATAGTCAGGGTATCTGTTCAATTCCATCTCGATTATTGAGGATTTGCTTTATTGGAATGTTCATCAGAACAGAAATTTTCAATCATTCTTCTGAAGTACCGAGGATGCAATTCCAGAAAGTTACAAAAGATAAAAATGGACATTAAAAAGAAAAAGAAACAGTCCTATGCAAACATGTACATTCATTATCATTGTTTCAAAATATAAATAAAACTAAAGTCAAAATTCTTTCATAAGTATGTACTTAATTAAAATAGGATCATTTATTTCTATTTTACTATTCTTGATTTCTATTAAGGCAAAGAAAAAATATCTCCGGAGGACTTGAAATAAGAATAATATGGAGAAATCTTCCCATTTATCATAGTTGTTGTATGTACTACTATACATACTTTTAATATTAACACTAATACAAAATATACAAAATTCCGACCAAATGACCAAACTCTCTCTCTCTCTCTCTCTCTCTCTCTCTCTCTCTCTCTCTCTCTCTCCATCCATACATCCATCTATCTTCCTTCTTTTTTCTTTCTTTCCTTCTTTTCCTTCCTTCCTTCCTTCCTGCCTTCCTTCCTTCCTTCCTTCCTTCCTTTTTTCCTTTCTATAAATGAAGAAAAAAGTAAGGGGGAAAATCCAGAGGAACTGAAAGAGAATCTTCTCAGCTATACTGAAGACCTGTTTTAAAAGGAAATAAATCAAGGTTGAATACAATATACAATACAAGAGTACAATAGTACAGGAATGCCCAAATAAGGTAATATATAAATTTGGACAAAAAAGGTAAAATTCAATCCAAACTAATCAAATAAATCCAATGTTATGCTAACTCATGATATCATCAAGTTTAGTTTTGGTTAAGCAAGGCATGTGAATCCTGCCATTTTTGTTTATGTATAGTAGAAACCAACCTACAATCACTTGTTTAATAAACCATATTTGGAATTAATCATTGTTTTATGTGATAAGTGAACCAAGCTTTTTCAACCCTTTTCTATATATGTAAGTCCAGCCTATGTTGTAGCACTTCAGAATCTCTGTAGAAATTGTGTTAAGGCAAAAAAAAAAAAAAAAAAAAAAAATCTCATTCATTTCACGTGTTTACAAGAAGAGGGCCTCAGACAACAGCTTTGGTTTATCATCTTTGCCTAACTTGGAAATGAATGTTCAGCTCTTCACTCTCTAAAGCAGATGTTTAAAACATCCTGCAGAGTGATTATTAACACACTTCGCATGACCTACATGCCCAATTGCAATTTTCCTTGAAAACCTATCCTTCCCTTCCCTTTGTCTTCCTTTGCTTTTCCTTTTGCTTTGCTTTGGCCGCTAGGTTTATATATATATAACGTGGAACAGATGAAAGAGCCAACATATTCACATATGAAAAGAATATGGATGGCTTTTCCATATAGCATTGTTTACATTCTTTGCCCTATAGTACCATCTGACTCACTGTAACAGGATCTGATGTCGCTATATCCATCATAACCAAATAATTTATTGTCCCAAAGCCAAGGGCCTCTGTCCATCCACGACTGACCTTTACCTCTCAGAATAGACCGTAAAGGTTGACAGAAGGTAAATGTTAGACCAGGATATCAGGCTACAAATCCCTTTGTGTGTTGCCTTTCCTATATATCCCCTCCTACCATCTCTGTTACCTTTCTGGGTGCTTAGAGCACTTTCAAGTGCAAGCATGCAAGGTATCACTTTTCTGATAATTTTGGCCTCCAACCATACCTATTCAGTTCTCAGTAAAAAGATATGTCAGCAGAAGAAGCCAAACACAACAATGAATGTGACAGGATCTGGGGGGAAAGTATTTCTGCAATATGAGATCGTATTACTACTGATGTCAAAACTAATACATATCGAATCTGATAGAAATGCATGGTAATTTATCAGCCTTATTCTGACTTGCCTTCACTGGTTTAATCAACTGAAATCTCTTGGCTTTGAATTTTCTGTGACATATGTTGGAGCTGAATGTGCAAGGAATTGAAGCCAGAAGAAGTTCAGAGTCTGAGTAAACATTGACATAACTTTGTGTACCTGGAAAATTAGAATGTGTTATTTTGAAAAACTATGATGAACCAGCAATCTCAAACAGACAAACTCCAAAAACATTGTATTGTTCCTAACCCCATGGTAGCCTGCTGCAGCTGGAAACAGCTGACTTATTCTTTACTGACCTTTAGCATCAGCCCAGATGTCCAGGAAAATTTGTTATAGCTACCAGATAGGAATGAAAAAAATTATACCAAGGATCTTTGTTTGCCTCTACTTCTTAGTGCAAAAGCAGTCCTGTCCTGGCAACATTTCTCCGCTTACCATTTCCCCACGTTATCCCCACGTTCCATGAGTGAAACAAGCTTAAACCACTCAGAGAGAACCAAGACTGAGCTTCAAAGTGCTAACAATCAGATGACTGCAGAGAATATAAATCCTATTCTCCACCATTCAGTCAGAACTGAAGAAACTTCTTGGATTAGAACTGAAACATTTTCAAGGAAAAAAACAGGAAAATCCCAGTTGCTTTTTGAAAAAGCACCTTTGGGACACACATGACCTCCTGGATGATTGAGAATCTCCATAGACACTGAAACTACAAGAACATGTTCTCCTTATTGTCCTATTATTCAAAGGTCTATTCTGCCTCTCAATATCTCAGAGGGAAATTGGGACTAGGAACTGCCTACAGCTTGAACCAGTCAAACATGGCACAGGCTTGGTTGCTGGGAATTAAAACCCAGCACTTGTGCCAGAAAAATACATTAAATTTGTTGCAGAAGCTGGTTTTGAACACTAATATGCAGAAGGCAAAATGTATTAGCTTTTTTTTTGCAGTTCTCACAACCATAGTTCATTCAATTAATGCCTTTATTCTGTATTGTGCAATTGTTAAAACACTAGATTAAAAACCTAGAGGCCATGAGTTGTGATCAAGGCTGCCGAGAGGATTATTAAGTGCTGGAACAAGACTAATATGCCCCCTCAAAATGCAATGCACATGCTCCCCTGTGCATGTGTGAACAACCCCTGCACGTGCAACCCCTGTGCATGCGTGACCCCTGCACATGTGTGTGTGACCCCTGTGCATGTGTGTGACCCCCCTGTGCCCCGCCCCCACACATGTGTGTGTGACCCCCGGAATGCACCCCACCCATTCACGCATGCTGCAGGGGTGTCTGCAGGGGAGTCACTGCTTTGCCAAAAAAACATGAGGTCACTCTTTCAACCTCTGTGTCAATATCTGCAGTTATTAAGTGAATCACATGGCCATTAAGTCAATCCTTCTTTTCCCCTTCCCTTTCCCCTTTGGGCTCCATGGGCCCTGGAACAATGCACCGGCTGCACTCCCCTCTCCTCAGGCCTGGTTGTGATCCTGCCTTAGGCCCAAAGCCTAAATGACTTTAGGCCAGTCCCTCCCTCTCAGGCAAAATGTTCCCAAGAAAACTGCAGGGATTTGTCCATACAGTCAAGAGGAGAAAAGACTGAAAATCATACAAACACAAATCTCGTTTTCAGCACCCTTTCAAAACAAATATACCCAAGGATACATGAATCTATGAAGAACTGCTGTTGAATTAATGCAATCACTTTATTGCACGATCTAGCACTACGAAGATGGGAATCAGGCATGAGGAAATCTATTGATTCAAGTGATAGTTATTGGGAAGGGCTATATATGATATCCATTATTTGGACTAAACGGTGGTGAAATTTGTACTTGGGCTTAAAGTATCACATTGAAGGATATTTAAAAATTAAGACCATAAAAGTTTCATTCAGAATCTGTATGTACTCATGATAAGAAATCTACTAGGTCAAAATCAGAGCATTCTGAATACAGGCCAGCTATAAATGCACTGGTCCCATAATCTCTCCATTCCTATAGCACAGCAACTTTAAGAATTCTGGGAGTTGAAGTCCATGCATCTTAAAGTTACTGATGTTGAAAAAACACTGTTGCAGAGACTAAATACTGTGCCATCATCTACATCAGGAGTGTCAAAACTTGGTAACTTTAAGATGCATGGACTTCAATTCCCAGAATCTCCCAGTCAGTGCCAGATCTACACCAACCTAAAGAAGTATAATGATTTTAATTGGCTAGGAAGACTAAAAGAAATAAGCAACCCCCCCCCCCCTCTCTCTCTCTCACACACACACACACACCAATCTTCCTGACCTTCCTGGGTTAAACTGACAGTCCTTTGGAAGTAATAAACAATGCCACATTGCCATGTCACATGCCTGCAAGCCCCTTTAGGTTACTGTTAATGCTACTGACTCCCTGCCTTACCTTTCTTGTATAAAATAATGAGCCAGATCATTTACCGTAGAAAATATGGTCCTACATAGTATCACCCTTCCTAACTTATAAAACTACTGACTAATAAAAAGTAAAAATAGATCTACAAATATTGCAGTGTCGTGCTGACACATTTTCCAGGCAATACCCATTCTGTTTTCATTGCTCCAGTCATTCGCTAATGAACATTTCCTATTTTGGATTTTTCCCACTACTCATTGCTTACATCTTTAAGGCAGCCTTCTGATATGAGAATCTCTGAAATGTAAACCCATTGCTTTCAAGACAGCAATCAAATGCCTTCTAACCACTCAATCACCACATCTAATTATTCTAACCAATGCCTGAAGGAGTTTTGTTTTGTTTTGTTTTGTTTTAAGTACATTTCTCTTACCTTCTTTGCTGTTTTAGTGAAACAGTGGTTTCCTTCCTTTTCAATTTATAATGAGATTTCACACAGAGGAATCCTTTTAAACACAAGGAAAGCTTATTCTAGCTGCAGGCCAACTCCCCAAATATTGATGGCTCCTTTCACGGAACTGGAGATTTTCATCAAGACAGCAAGCAAACAAGAGCTCTTCGTGCAAATTCCCAAGAAGCTTCTCCAGTTGGATCACCTCTAAAACTCATTTTAATCCATTAAAGGAGAATCATGAGGCTGCTATCTGATTTGTTAAGGCTAACTTTCTCATTGCAAGTGAAAAGCCTCTGCTGTTTTGATGGACTTGCACAATGTTTTCAAATCCATAAAAAGGACTATCTATAAAAAGAAATGAATAATCTTAAATAAAGGGGCATCAATATGACACCAAAGACTGCAATCATGTAAGACGTAAGGCATACCAATCTGATGTAATAAATCACAACTCAATGCAAAAGTTCACAGATGTCTCAAGTTAGGTAAGAGCAAAATTGTTTCATTTTTTTGTAGAGGGAGAATAAAAATTATGGACAGAAAAGCAATGCTATTTTTAAAAAAGTAAGAACAAAAGGACATTTTTAATTTTTAAAAAAATCCTTCATAGTTATGTTGCCATTTCTTCAAATATTTCTAAGATATTTGCATATGGAAAATTAAATGTAAACAAATGCCATAGATCTCACTATGAAATCAAGTAACACTAAATTCAGATGACACCACGTTGCTTTTATCTGTTTTTCAGGACAAAAGTATGGATGAGCCATTTCAAAGCTACTGTTTTCCCTACAAACCAAACAAAATCAATATTACAATCATAGATCAACATAAGGAGATGATGTACTGTACAATCATTGAAAGGAAACATAAATATATAATACATAAAGGCAGAAAAGGTTGGATGTAAAAAGCCTGTAATGTGTATAAACTAAAAGCTAAAAGTATAAAAAACATAAAATGTTTAGGTGATATACCCAAAGTGAGAATCTCATTCTATACATAAAAGGTTTTACGTATAAATATTATGAGAGACGATATCTATTTGGTTACAGAAAGCCCTAATAGGAGAAGCTAGGTGCATACTAAATTTAATTTATAATAATGTGTACCAATCCCAAGTTATAATTATGCAGATTTTAAGCAAACCTGGAAACATTGTGGCAGAAATGAAAGCAGGTGTAAAATTGTCCTGTATGCCTGGATATTTGTGCAGTTGTGGTACAATGAAACTAATGCAAATGTCTTTATAGTATGGGTACCAGAGAAGTACATACCCTGTTGTTTCTCTACATTGAGAGTTGGTATTGCTACTCCAAGTAGGGAGTCTTCTTGTATCAACCCTCAAAGGTGGTGGAAGAGAGGGCATGACATTATGCTAAAGTGAAGGCCTTTCTGAGCTTAGGGACGTCTAGCTTGGTTAGGTATGCCCCGGGGAAGGCAATATATCTAATGACGTTTTAGAGCCTTGCTAGAACTGTTTGGCATTGTTACCAATTGTTGGATTAGTGTTGTGGTCTGCTGAGTAGAATATCTGGGAGATGTGCAAGGTAGAGATTTTACTTTCATCATATTTGGACATCATTGTCCAGAGTTAGGGGCAAAGTCAAGGGCAATGAGAAATCTTAGGAAACCAATAGTTGAGTATGGCCAACCACACTATGACTGCCACTGTCTTAAAGCCAGTTTCAGGGTGGCATTAGAGACTTCTTAGAAAATGTTGATTGTATAAGCTCTTGGGGTACAAAACTGGGAAAAGGTCCAATTATGCATCATAAAGAAACCGTGCTAGTGGCTTCGCGTCAAAAATATGAGAGTGTGGTCTCCTCTTGTCATGACAGATGAACATTTTAAGCAATGTGATCTCAATGGGCTTTCCTGTGAAGCACTACCCCCAGGTATTTGAAACAGGAAACATGCTCAGTCTTGTGGCCATCTATACACCAGGAATAACTCTTAGGTTTTTTGGCAATTTCCCAACTGTCCAAGGCACTCAGATTACAAATCTGTGTCTGTTCTATAATTGTTATCTGTAACCCGATTGCCTTGGACCATTGGAAACAGATATATGATAGATTGGATGGATGAAGATAGCTAGATAGATGACAGCTGGATAGATACCTAGATAGAAGATAAATAATAGACAGACAGAGAGATAGATAGATAGATAGATAGATAGATAGATAGATAGATAGATAGATAGATAGATAGATAAAAACCCTCATAATGAACCAAAGCCATGTCTGTCTGTCTGTCTGTCTGTCTGTCTGTCTGTCTGTCTGTCTGTCTACCTACCTACCTACCTACCTACCTACCTACCTACCTACCTACCTACCTATCTATCTATCTATCTATCTATCTATCTATCTATCTATCGTCTGTCTATCATCTATCTATTGTTTTGGTTCATTATGAGGTCGCAATCTACATATATCTAATAAATTGAATTATGGGAGGGATAGGGATTTTGTACCCAAGAAATCGATGTTCCATTTAGATAACTACAGAGCAGTCTTGCAATCTGATTGCCTTGGGCTGTTGAGAACCAGAAGCTCCTTCCACATGCACAGGTTACCCTGCTCTAAAGTCAGGCCTTGCACAAGCAGTGCCATGTGAGCCGTGCATAGATTCTCTCTGCTGGACCCATGAATTTTCAGCTCAGCTGCTGCTCCAGAAGAAATGTTGCAAAGTCACCTTTTCTTCACCAGGCAGCTCTCCATGCAGTCTGAACACTATCCTAATACTTGGGAGGTTCCTTGGGAGCACCATGAAGCACAATAAAGCAGCGATTTTTTTCAGCCTTAGGAGCTTGAAGATGTATGGACTTCAGCTTCCAGAATTCCCTAACCAACCAGAATTCCCCAGGATGGAGAATTTTAGGAACTGAAGTCTGGACATCTTTAAGCTGCCAAAGTTGAGAAATCCTGCATTAGAAAGATCACCAGAAGACAGATAAATTGGCAATAATCAACTTCCCATCTCATCCCTACCAGCAGGAGCCTCCCTTGATTTCTGATGCCTTCCATAAGCAGAAGTGGATCTAGCTCAAACAGTTTTATTTGAGAACAATAGTTGAAATAAATAGCCTTCTAATTATGCATTTGGCAAAATCAGTCAAATACAGCAAGTTAAGCTATAAATCATGGTTTGTAAACCACATGGCTGGGTTCATGAAATGTGCTAAGCCAAAACCAAACAAACCACATTATTGGCTTAAGATATTTCCATTCCACCACAGCTTGTGCTCCCCAATTCCTCAAAAGCAGTCTGAATCCAAGTCTTGATTCTCTTTATTTCTGATAATCTCAAAACATTGAGAATAGACAAAGTACAGAGCACTTCCTGTTTCCTTCAGCTAACCAATCATGGGGGGAAATAGCCTTCAGAAAATGAGGTGAAGTGAGGATATGTACAAACATATGGACAAGGCCATTGGAGCAGTGAGTGCCTCCACTTGTGTACTGGATCCGTGTCCCTCCTGGCTGGTCGCGAACAGCAGGGAGGTGACACGGGGCTGGATCCAGGCGATAGTGACCGCATCTCTCCAGGAAGGGTCCTTTCCCCCCCCCTTTAAAGGAGGCGGTGATGAGACCCCTACTGAAGAGACCGTCCTTGGATCCAGCCGTTTTAAATAACTATCGTCCAGTCTCCAACCTCCCCTTTGTTGGGAAGGTTGTTGAAAAAGTGGTGGCCTCTCAGCTCCGTCGGTCCTTGGAGGAAACCGATTATCTAGACGCCTTCCAATCTGGTTTCAGGCCTGGCTACAGCACGGAAACTGCTTTGGTCGCACTGACCGATGATCTCTGGAGAGCCAGAGACGGGGGCCATGCCTCCGTTCTGGTTCTCCTGGACCTCTCAGCGGCCTTCGATACCATCGACCATGGTATCCTGCTGCAGTGGTTGCGAGAGGTGAGGGTGGGAGGCATCGTTTTTCAGTGGTTCTCCTCCCACCTCTCGGGCAGATTGCAGTCGGTGTTGGTTGGAGGACAGAGGTCGACCCCTAGGTCCCTTACTTATGGGGTGCCACAGGAGTCGGTCCTGTCCCCCCTCCTGTTCAACATTTACATGAAGCCGCTGGGAGAGATCATCCGACGGCACAGGATAAGATACCACCAATATGCGGACGATACTCAATTGTATCTGTCCACCCCGTGCCAGCTCAGTGAAGCAGTTGACGTGATGTGCCAGTGCCTGGAGGATGTGAGGGTCTGGATGGGGGTGAACAGGCTGGCTCTCAATCCTGACAAGACAGAGTGGCTTGTGTTTTTTCCTCCCACAAATTGGCTAAGTATTCCATCTCTCAGGCTGGGGGGTGAAATTATATGCCCCTCAGACAGGGTTCGCAATTTGGGAGTCCTCCTGGACCCACAGCTGACTTTAGATCACCATTTGTCGGCTGTGACTAGGGGGGCATTTGCCCAGGTTCGCCTGGTGCACCAATTGCGTCCCTACTTGAACCAGGAGGATCTTACAACAGTCACTCATGCCCTTGTGACCTCAAGACTGGACTACTGCAATGCGCTCTACATGGGGCAGCCCTTGAAGAGTGTTCGGAGACTTCAGTTGGTCCAGAATGCAGCCGTGCGAGTGATCGTGGGTGCACCTCGGTACACCCACGTTACACCTATCCTCCGCGAGCTGCACTGGCTACCTATTGGTCTCCGGATACGCTTCAAGGTGCTAGTCGTCACTTATAAAGCCCTACATGGTATTGGACCTGGGTACTTGAGAGACCGCCTTCTGCCGATTACCTCCCATAGACCCATTAGATCCCACAGATTAGGCCTCCTCCGTATTCCATCTGCCGGCCAATATCGGCTGGCGACCACCTGGAGGAGGGCCTTCTCTGTGGCTGCTCTGGCCCTTTGGAACGAGCTCCCCGTGGAGATTCGGACCCTCGCCACCCTTCGGGCCTTCCGGACTGCCGTGAAGACCTGGCTGTCCCAGCAAGCCTGGGGTTGAGTTCCCCCCCCTACTCGAATTTGCTGTGTCTGCTGTGTTTTTAAATCGTCTGTATTGTCTGATTGTTTTGTCTTACTTTTTGTAATTGTTCCCCTTCCCTTGGCTTTTGTTCAGCTGCCCTGAGTCCCTTCGGGGAATAGGGCGGCCTACAAATCGAATAAATTCCAATTCCAATTCCAATTCCAAACACACAAAGGAAAAACAATTAAAGAACAGAATGAGGTAAATAGCAAAGAATTGACACAAGTGATATGTGTGAAACGTCCCTAGATGTGAATATTCCTGCAACGACAGTTGTGAAGCTTAGGTAAAGGTAAAGGTTCCTCTACACATGTGTGCTAGTCGTTCCCAACTCTAGGGGACGGTGCTCATCTCTGTTTCAAAGCCAAAGAGCCATGGCTGTCCAGAGATATCTCCGTGGTCATGTGGCTGGCATGACTAAACACCGAAGGCCCACGGAGCACTGTTACCTTCCCACCGAAGTGATCCCTATTTTTCTACTTGCCTTTTTTATGTGCTTTCAAACTGCTAGGTTGGCAGAAGCTGGAACAAGTAACAGGAGCTCACTCGGTTACGCGGCGCTAGGGATTCGAATTGCTGAGCTGCCGACCTTCTGATCAACAAGCTCAGCGTCTTAGCCACTGAGCCACCATGTCCCTCTTGTGAAGCTTAGAGTCTGGTTTTGTTCCTGTTATTGTTAATTTTACCTGTAAGCATTTTTCACAATAGGTCTAACTATGGCTGAGTTTTGTTTTATTGAGATAGCAGAAAAGGCGAACCAAGCAGGATTGATGATATGAGATGCTTTGGCTGCACATTCTTCCAGATCTTCTCTAGCGCACAGGTACACATAATCCTTAACTTACAGCCACAAATGAGTGCAACATTTCCACTGCTAAGCGAGATAGTTGTCTAGTGAGTTTCTCCACATTTTAAAACCTTTCTTAACAAGTTGTTAAATGAATGACTGCAGTTGTGAAGCTGGAACACAGTTGTTAAGTGAATACGGCTTCACATTTGACTTTGCTTGTTAAAAGGTCGCAAAAGGAGATCGCATGACCCTGGAACACTGCAATCGTCATAAATACATGCCAGTTGCCAAGCATCTGTACTTTGATCATGTGACCATAGTGATGCTGCAATGGTGGTAAGTGTGAAAACAGTCATGTCACTTTTTTCAGCGCCTTTGTAATTTTGAATGGTCACTTAAAGAATAACTGTAAGTTGAGGACTACTTGTAGTAAAAGTAACAGAAACAGAGTGAAATTGACAAGTTCTCTTTGTCTTCATCTTCTGCAGCCCACTGTCCTATTTATTTAACGTGGGGATTCAATCAGTTGAAGAGACATTGCCAGATAAATGGCTAAGTTCACACATTAAACTAGGATTGATTTTTTGAGACAATGATTTGTTAAACAAACCATTGTGATCTGGTTTGCAAATAATGCTAAGCTACAATGGGTGATTGCATATAACCTGCAAAGATAAACAAATCACACTGTGAATAAACGTAAGAAAATGTGGATAACTGACTCAGTCAGAAATTCATTCATTCATTCAATCAATCAATCAATCAATCAATCAATCAATCAATCAAAAAGGGAACAGTTTTTGTAACAACCCCCATGTTCAGGCACCCTACAAAAGGGCATGAAGTTAGCCTTGTTCACTTCTGAGCTCCTATATCTTTTCCTGCTGCTAAAGTATGTATAAACAAACAACAAACAAACATCATTATGTTAAAAGAACATCATAAAAAGGAAAAGACCTACATTTAACACAAAAAAATGATTCATCTTGGTTAGAAAACCAGGAGATTGTGTTTGCCAAATATGTAGGAATATTACCCATTGTATGACTCCTTAAAGAAAAGATAATTACTGGTAACTTAGATGCTACATGATGAATTCAAAGATCTCACAGTTGTATGCATCTATCCATGATTGTGATTTTTGTACATTATTATAATAATGTACATTTAGCACATTATTTTTACTACTTGGGCCTTTGAAAAAGAACTAATTTCCTTGATTTAGGATTGAGAACCAGTGCTTATTGTCCTTAACTCTATTTCCATGACAGAACAAGAGGAAGATTTCAGTAAAGTGAATATGGTTCTCAATAATGGTCAAAGTACTGCTTAAATTCACTTCCTCGCTTGACTTGGGTTTTTTGCAATATTTGCTCAAAAATGATAAATTCAGTCTTTTTATACCGAACAGCAGTATCAGGAAACCCTAGACATTGGACTTGGATCCTATCTGGGCTTATGGAATTACATTTCTAGGAAAATGTACTGGCTTTCCAATTCCAATCTACAAGTCAGAACCAAACAAATGGGATTCATCTCAGGGAGGAGAAATTAAAATATGTTTTTTTGGAAATCATACCAATATTTATTCATTTATATAGCAAACTTGGTGAGAGAAGTCTTAAAAATGCACTTGATGTGATTCATCAATTAAGTGTTACACAGAAAGGCAATTGCCATCATTTGACTTCAAAGCTAGAGAAAAACGCATCTACACAAGCAGAAAGCTAATTCAGAAATTCTCTAACACTCTGCACTGAACATACATACTAAGTATGGCTGCACTGAATTGAATGGCATTTGTGAACTAAGCTTATCAATCAAGTGAAACATGAATTTTTAGGAGTTTATTTAAGAGTAAATCCCAGTAAGAACTTGGTGAATTTCTTCTTAGAAGTGACATATAGAATTGTTGCTACATGTCACATGTATGAAAGTACCACATGAGTGAAATCTGTTTATAACTTAAGATTTGGAGATGAAGCTTAAAGAATTCAGACCATAGAACCAAACCAAACCAACCCCAAACCCAGAACCAGAACCAGAAAAAAACCATTATAACCCAACCTCTATATGCTTATGACTCTTCAGTTATGAACAATATTATTGCTTTCTTTCATTTGTTTTCAAGAATCATAAATTATGCTATTATTTTATTTTCCAAGTTTGTAAATCAAACTGGAATGTTGTAGCACAGCCCTGCTTCATAAAACAAGAAGGCAGCAATGCCCAAATTAGATAATAATAATAATAATAATAATATAAACACTCACAGAAAAAAATGTGTGGCTTTTTAGGGAAAGGGTAGAGATGCTTGTGCTTTCCTCCACTCTTGTCACTTGTCACTAACCCTTTGAGAGCTGTATGCAACAAATTTTCATTTTAATGTATGCCGATTAGTGTTCATTTAAAGTGGCAATAAAGTTGAGCTCAATGTTGAGATATTTTAGACTGTGATTGTTAAAATGCTATACCATGTACGGGCTCTGGGAAGTCGGGGGGAGGGATGGGAGGTGGGGTTCTGGGGGGAGGGGGGGAGGGGGGAAATACAATATGTGTTAAATTCTAAAGTACATGATTGCACTTGTATACTGTGGCTTTTTAATGTTAGTGTTAAAACAGAACAAACCGAATATATTGGAAGGTAATAGAAGTATACCGAAGGGAGGAGCTGAGAGAAAGAAGAAGGAGGGTGGAGAGGGGGAGAGAGAGGAGGAGGAGAAGGAAGGGAGGGAATGGATTAAGAGAGGGAGTGATAGGGTTAGGGTTAGATAGAGGGGGAGGGGAAGTAGGTGTAGAGGGGTATGTGAGAAGGAAGAATGAAAGTTGGAGGGGGTTGAAAGAGGGTGTATGGTGGGTCAAGGTGGTATATTGGGTTTGTATTTTAGGGGGCATTTTCTATATAAGTGAGAGCTGTGTTTATTACTCAATGTTATATGCCCCGGTTATGCACAGTATACATGTGATTGTATAGAATGAAATGGAAATAAAAAATATTATAAAAAAAAATAAAAAAAATAAAGTGGCAATAAAGTTATTCTAAGTTCTAATGTAGAGACACAGTTGTCTCCATGGACATGCTGAATAAAGGGAGATCAACCTTATACATGGTCACTTGAAGGCACTTTTCTTCAGCTGTTATTCAGTCCACAAGGGTTCTTCCACATGGGAACTTTCTCCAGAATTAGCTTTGGATCTGCCTTTGTATAATGATGTGTGAGAAATATTGTGAGAAATGAGTTGTAGAGATGCTGCTTAGGGAATGGTCTGATAAGAAAGGGCATCATCCACAACTGCATAACGGACAGAGAGGTTCAGAAAGGAGCTTTTCTAATTTCTCAGTTCCTTAACTTCTAATGTTGTGGTGAAAAGAATATGAGTGGGTAGAAATCAGTTTCTCCAACATGCTTTCAAACTACAGTCAAGATTTTGAAATCAGAAGGCACAGAGCAGAAAACTAATTCATTATGTCCCAAAGTTTAGATGAAAGATATTCAAAGGTTTGCATCAAGGATTTCTGTTCCATTTTCTTTATCCTCTGGTTCTAATGTCCAGCCTTCAAGGTCTCCTTATCATTAAAAAAAAATGAAAGCAATCTGCATTTTCCCATGAGAAAGTATCTTCTAAATAATTCAAAGCTATAATTCCAAATCCCCCTGGCCCCTTAATCCATTATTAACTTTCCAAAATCCATATACTAATCACCCTTTTGCTTTATTGTCCAAGAAAAGATATATTTTTTTAAAAATTCAATATAAAAGTTATGCTATTATCTTTTCAGGAGAGAGAAACTCAACCAATAAGTATGGTAGAACTTTGCCTGTTGAAAGGGTCTTAATCTTCTACCCTAATATGCAAAGTATTAAAAATATTTTAAAGAGTGATTAAGATATAAGGCTTGGTGAAGTATAGGGTCCATTAAGACTGAATTACAGGTTGGTGCTTGATGTTAATCTGGATTCTCAGTCAGCCTAGTCATAAACCAACCATGAAAATAATCATTTCTGTGATGTACTCCTAAGGAATAGCTGTCAAGAGTTAATAGATTATCAGAGTTGGAAGGGACCTTGTAGGTCATCTAGTTACAATAATTTCAAAAATCTCTCCTTTATACCAGAGAGAGATTATGTTGACTTGGATCCAGCATCCAAAGTCAATTCTGAGCAGAAAGCATTCTTTCTAGCTAACAAAAACTAGCAAGGAGTCTGCCTGCCATGGCAGGAACTGTCCCCATCAATTGGCATACTGTACCATAAGTCCATAAGTACATGTTGCAAAGTCTCAATCCAATCATTTTTTTTTACCAAAGGATTGTTGACCTAGGAATCACTAGTTGACAGATTAGACTTTTTGGTCTCTCTTACTTGCCATCTCTTGTTTGTCTAAATTTGTGCAGACCAGATCTAGCTATTAGATAAGTGTTGTCAAACAGCCAAGGATTTAGCGTGAGAAAGAAAGGGGCTTTAAGTGATGAGGTGGTCTTCAAAAAAATTTCTTTCTCATTCTGTGTCCCTTCTGCAGATTCAAAAGGTGATATTACCTTTAGAGTAGAGCATATGCAGCCTTTGCATATATTTGTATTGTCTCTTGTGCAGCCAAAATAGCAAAAGAGGCCTGTTCTCCAACAGCTGGATGGAAGGAAGCAGTCCTGCAACAAACCAGTTGGGCCAATTCAAGGAGAGCGGATTGCTGACCCAGGTCTGCATCATTGCAAGGTTCTTGCTGCATAAATTGTCCATAAATTCCGTAAGCTGTCTATAGAGGGCAGTGATGGCAAACCTTTTTCTTACGGCGTGCTAAAATTGCATGCGTACATGCACTATCGTGCGCATGTGCGTGCCCACTCAATTCTCCCCACACACCTGCGCATGTGCACACACACACCCCGTGCATGCATGCACAACCTCCCCAGGCTCTGGAGGCTTTCCTGAAGGCTGGGGAAGGCAAAAAAAGACCTCCCCTGGCCCTCCTGAAGGGCAAAAAACCAGCATATGCACCGGAGCTGACGGCTGGTGTGCCACCAAATATAGGTCCACACGCCCCATAGGTTCATCATCACGGATATGGGGCAATGTTTGTCAACCTCAGCAACTCAGCCCATGCTGGCTGTGGAATTCTGGGAACTGAAATCCTGACATCTCAAGGTTGCTGAATTTAAACACTGGTATAGGAGATCTTGTGTCAGGGCAAGAGGGAAATCACCACTCCCATATTGGAACATCTTAAGCAGATTGCTTTAGCGACAGAGTGGCAGGGAAACATAAGGCAACATATGAAGATGTACCCTCTATAAATGATTACTGGTGGTGTCTTTGCAACACAACAAGCAGGATGTATGGATTTCCACTTTTGTAATGAGGCAGATGTATTTTAGTGTATAGTTAAATGAAATATATAAAGAAATATATTTCATTTATCCCTAGAGTTTATTTCCACAATTATTCAGAGGAATTCACTAAGAACATGTGTCTGCAGATTTTTTAAAAAAGCATGTTCTTGTTCTACGCTCTTGCTGTAATCAGTCCATTCCAGAACAATTCTTGTTACAGATTATCTTCCAAATTTCAGTTTTGAAGTGAAGCAATCAGTCTGTCCAGAAGATTAGACATGTACATCTTATCCTTCAACACATCTATGAAATAGGTCAGATTAAGAAAAAGTGACTGCCCAAAGCCATCCAATGTCTTTAGAGGTCAATGAGAATTTAACCTGAACCTAATTGCAGCATTTTAATTATTTCACTATATTTGGCCTTCGTAACAGCAATTCACTGATGTTACACCAAGGCTTAAGTACGTAATAAGATAAATGATTCTGGGTACAATACAATAGAATGTGAAAAGAAAAGGGCAACCACTGTGAAGTGGTTATTTTTCTTAGCATTTGTCATTGCATTTGGCTAGTTTAGTGAAGCTATTAATATACAATGCACTGAAGACTTCTGTTTTCTAGCTGGTATATCGCAGAGAATGACTCTGACACTTTGCCCTATGGTCACAGAGGAAAGTACTAAATATATGTGACATAAGCATATAATCTGTCCTGCCCCTATAGACCTTTTGGAATGCATCGTTCTTCTACATTATTAAAGTCCTGCTGTTGTACCGATTTCCAAATATCACAAACAAGCAAATACAACCAATGTGAGTCAGTATTCTTACTGTAAATCTCTCAGAAATCAACTATGTCCTGCCTATTGCTGACCTGGAATATTTACAAACGCAATATTGCACCACATTACTAAACCTAAATGACATGGTGTAACTTCTTAAAATGATGCATTAATTAATTTGGATCAACTTCTGATATAGTTTGTAGCTTTCCCTAGAAATATTGCAAAAGTCCTTTTGAGAAAGGCCAACTATGAAATGCAAAATTTAGATAAAAGAGCATATTATTTGGGTGGCATGGTCTATGGGACATTTTGTCGATTGATACATAAGAAATAAAACTCGGTTTTATTAAAGTAAAAAATAAAAACTGTAGCAGCCTGTGCTCTGAAATACCCTTGGGCTCTGAAGATGATATCAGTAAATAAATATTCAGGACTTCCTGAATATTTCTTTCCAAATATAGTCTTTTCCACTTTTTCCACTCTGTCTTCTCCCCTTCCCACCCCCTTTCTGGATTCTTTGACCTTTAAAAAACAGGCATTATTTGTAGTTTGATTTTTTCAAGATGTTCTGTAGTAGGAGATGATGGCAGTGAATTCAATTTGAAAGTCTAGTCATGAAATGCAATATATATAACAGGCTAAAGACAGTATTGCTTTAGGCATGAATTTTATGAAGAAACCACCATTCGAAGGACCTTGGGGTGCAGCATTTCCTATTCATCTGAGCTACTGCCCTTTTTATCTGAAGCCCAAACCTTTTCCAAGTGATATTTTAAACTATCTACAAGCACATGAATAAAACATGCTCTGCTCAGCTACATTTATGTTTTCTTCTTGCATTCTCTTATGAGGTATTACACAAAGGACTCAAGTTTCCCTAAGAATCATCTGAAAGTTGAGTCATGTCAACCGGACCTATTTTCTTGTTGGTTTGAAATGTTCCACCGTCATCCAAACGGCTTCATCGGATAGTTTCATAACTAACTTGCTTGGACTGAGGAAGCTGCTTGGATGAGTGACGAAACATCTCAAACTAACAAGAAAATAGCAATAGTACTTAGACTTATATACCGCTTCATAGTGTTTTATAGACCTCTCTAAGCGGTTTACAGAGTCAGCATATTGGCCCCAACAATCTGGGTCTTCATTTTACCCACCTCGGAAGGATGGAAGGCTGAGTCAACCCTGAGCCTGCTGAGATTTGAACTGCCAAATTGCAGTCAGATGGCAGTCAGCAGAAGTGGCCTGCAGTACTGCACTCTAACCACTGCACCACCGTGGCACATAAGTCCAGTTGTCATGACTCAACTTTCAATGTTATGTGGATTACTGAGAATCTTACATCGGTACACCTTTCCCTAACAATGCTGCTTAATTCATTTGCCATCACTTTTAACAAATAATACAATATTTTAACTCCCTTCCCAAGACATAAAATACAGCCTTGAGGTGACTTCTGGAAAAACCTGAGGACACTTTCCATTTGTTATTACAGGTAGTCTTCACTTACAATCATTTGTTTAGTGACAGTTCAAACAGCACTGGAAAAAAATGATCTATGACCAGTTTTCACACTTACAACCATTGCAACATCCCCAGGGTCATGTGTTCAAAATTCGGGCACTTGGCAACTGGCATGTATTTATGACAGTTGTACTGGTCAGGATCATGTGATCGTCATTTGTAACTTTCCTAGCTACCTTCTAACAAACAAAATTCATAGGAGAAGCTAGATTCATTTAATAACTGCAATTGATTCACTTAAGAACTGTGACAAAAAGGTGGTAAAATTAGGTGCAACTCACTGCCTTGCTTAGCAATGTAAAGTTTACACTCAGTTGTGGTCATAAGTCAAGGACTGACTGTAATAGAATCATGACAAAGCCTTTTAATTGGTAGCAGGAGAAAAATTGTCTCAGGACTCAGGATTATTATTCTCTTGAACAACTTAAACTAGTCTAACCCCGTTGTGATTTCAAAAATATACTCGTAAAATACCAAATTAGAAACAGTATATTTTACATGCACAAAAAAATGCATTTTAATAGGACTTGGCTTGGAGAAAAACTGCATAAATCTCCAATATGATTATGACTAATCGAAAATATTTTGCCACTAGAGATGGAAAAATGTGTTTTAACATCCATGCAGCTTCAGATGCTCTTAGAAGTGGATTTGTCAAAAGCCATTCCATTCCATTCAATTAAAAAATGCTTGCTCCTGGGGAGGAAAGCTATGACAAATCTAGAGAGCATGCTAAAAAGCATCACCCTGCCAACAAAAGTGTGTATAGTCAAGGCTATGGTTTTCCCAGTTGTAATGTATGGCTTTGAAAGTTGGAGCATAAGAAAGACTGAGCGCCAAAGAATGGAGGCCTTTGAACTATGGTGCTGGAGAAGACTCCTGAAAGTCCCTTGGACTGCAAGATGATCAAACAGGTCAGTCCTAGAGGAGATCAACCCTGACTGCTCTTTAGAAGGCCAGATCCTGAAGATGAGACTCAAATACTTTGCCCACCTAATGAGAAGGAAGGACTCACTGGATAAGAACCTAATGCTGGGAAAGATTGAGGGCAAAAGAAGAACGGGATGACAGAGAATGAGGTGGCTGGATGGAGTTACCAAAGCAGTAGGTGTGAGCTTAAATGGACTCCAGAGGATGGTAGAGGACAGGAAGGCCTGGGGGAACATTGTCCTTGGGGTCTCAATGGGTTGGACATGACTTCATAACTAACAACAGCAACAATACCATTCCAGATTCTGACCACTTGGGAGACTGAATCAGCTTGAAGATATCCTTGTTGAGTTTCTTCATAGTCTCAGGAGCTTATAGTGAAATTCAGAACTGGTTTCTATCACTCCAAGTTCAGACAAAGTGTTACAGTGGTTCTTTTCTTATACGAGGCCTATAGTGTTAGGTGGCTCTATCTTGGCCCTATGAATACTAAGTTGAGACTAAAGCCCCATGATCTGAGCCTGGATGAGGTAGGAGAGTTATCTGTAGAGGAAGGACAATACACTAAGATGAATCCTGATAAGAGAAAAGCACTGGAAACAATGAATTAAGGCAATTGGTTCTCAACTTTTTCTTCACCATGAACCCCCTTTAAATACCTTTTGTGGCCATAGACCCTCAAGACTTAATTCAAGATTTAAATCATAACATTTCTTCAAGACTTCGCAGATTCCTGTGATGACAGCGTAGACCCCCAGGGGTCTACAGACCATAGGATGAGAGCCTCTGAATTAGGGAGTTGTCTGCTCTGGATGGGATTGTAATCTCTGAGGGTATATGGGCATACACTTGGAGTACTCATCTCAGGGTATACTGGGATAACTTGTAGAGTCATCATTATCATTTAGTTTTGTTTATATAGCATAGAGTATTTTTACCCAGTTATGTCCAGTTTTGCAGCTTTAGAAGTTGGCAAAATACAGTTGTCTCCAGCTAATGACATCGTGGACAGAGTGATCCATCTGCTGGTAACCTCAAGAGTGGATTATTGCAGTGCAGGATTAGGGTTTTGAGTTGCATCTTACCATGAAAACAACACACCTCTTTGGAAAAAGCTGGGTTGTCAATTTGCTCCCAAGCCTATTTCCAGGTCTTGGATTAACATCCATAGAAAAGTAGAACTAGAATCTCTTTCTCACATTAACCATCAGTAAGGATATTTTTGTCAGGAACAAATGAAATATCTCTGAACTGATAGTAAACTATTATTTCTAAAACAATCCAATGGATTAAAAATAGAATTCAGAAGGGTGAAAAAAAATCAAATTATCTTGAGTTTTCATAACTCTTGTTTTTGTTCCCAGATCCAGCTGCAAAAAAAAAAAGAAAAAACCCTGCCAAACTTTTGTACCCAAAGCAATACTTCATTAATGCCTAAAAGATGTTTGAAGGAGAATGCATCTACTCTCTAGCTGTATGTTTCTATTATTCAAATTAGGTCAAATTGTTAACACAAATCCATTGACAAGTGTGCAGCTTCAGAGGCCTTCCAGGGAATTTTTCTTAGAGTTCTCTTGGAGCCAGACAACTAACTTTCTAATAACTATCCCTACTTACTTCTTGAAGGATTGCATTACCCAGTGAGAAGGGTTTTTTTTCTGTGCCAAGTTCTACAGAGACTGCCAAGCCCACAAGGCTTCCATCACCAGAGGTTCTTTTCCAATATTTGGGCTTTCTTTGAGCAAGCAATTCCCATGTCTCAGCTGAGCTCAGCAACATTTTAAAGTTCTCAGATTCAGGCATACTTTCTCAATTCAGCAATCAAGATGGTTTCTAGATGCATTCAGCGGTGGTATTTCCCCATGATAAAAACATTAGACTAGCTGTCAATTGAGCACGTCAGATAGCAACACGTTTAATTATTATCACTGAAGTTCTGCATATTTTTAGTCCAGGATACCTTGAGATCAAATCCTCGCATCCTATGTACTGCAACATGAAGATGCTTCCCGTACTGTTTTTAAGGATTTATCCTGAAGATGTTACCTCCTTCTCATTCTCAGCCCACTGAAGTTATCTTTGGCTGTTCTGGTGTGAAAATAATATTCTCCATCCCCTCCCAACACAAAACTCACCATTTAGACTCTCTATGGTGCCTCAGTGGCAATGCTTATGATGGCGTAATCAGGGTGGGATTTGCCAGCTCCAGTTGGTTGTTTGAGGTTGCTGTTACTCACACACCCTTGCCATCCAGTTATGACTCTATCCTCTATGGCCATTTTGGATTGGCCCACAAACACAGTTCTCTTTTTTACACTAGAATATTGATTTCCTAGCAAGTCCAGTGAGCTGGGAGACCTCCCTCCTCTTAATATGGGAATATTGACTCACTGGAGAAGAGTCTAATGCTGGGAATGATTGAGGGCAAAAGAAGAAGGGGATGGCAGAGAATGAAGCGGCTGGATGGAGAAGCAGTAGGCGTGAGCTTCAATGGACTCCGGGGGATGGTAGAAGACAGGAAAGCCTGGAGGAACATTGTCCATGGGGTCGCGATGGGTCAGACACGACTTCACAACTAACAGCAACTACAATTGATATTCTAGTAAAGTTTGAATGTTTTTCATTGGGTGGTGCTGCTGCGCTGATGTTACTTGGTACGTGTGTGTGTGCACGCGTATGTGTACTGGTAATATTGTAAAGTACAGAAAGTATACACATATAAGTATAGAATGGGACATGGGAGAGAGAAGAGACTCTTTGTCTGACCAAGAAATTTCACAGGGGAAATTGGCTTCAGGACAGCGAAAAGAAAGACCCACCCAGTGTCCTTAAACCCTGGCCTACCACATATTCTGGAGAATGATCAATGATTGTTTTTTGTGCTGATAGATGACACTGAGTGGGATGTGAAAAGAAATCAGCGTATCTGCCCTGAAACTGGTCCACATGAAATTTGCAAAGGGAGCAATGCTGCCCAGCCTCACTGCAAAAGTGAATTAAAAGCTTTGCAGATAGAAATGTTGGTTGGCATACTTTCAGGGGTGGGTTCCTGCCAGTTCTAACCTCTTCTATAGAAGAGGTTCCACAAATCTACAGTGCCGTTTAGAAACGGTTCCAGCTCCCTCCCCCCCGCCCGTCTGCACATCATCAAGATGAAGAGCGAGAGGAGGAATTCTGGGAGCTGAAGTCTTAAAGCTGTCAAGTTTGAACATCCGTAGTTTTTTTTTTTAAAGGGTTAGGGGTGCAAGGGCCTTGTAACTTGACAGCTTTAAGACTTGCGTGCTTCAAATGCCAAAGTTTCTGAGCCAACATTTTAGTTGCTAAGCAAGAGAGTTGTTAAGTGAGTTTCATACATTTTACAAGTTGGCCACGCCCATCCAGTCACATGACTGCCAAGCCTCCCCCACCCAGTAACATGGCTGGCAAGCCACTCCCACCCAGTCACATGGCCAGCAAGCCACTCCCACAAAGCAGGCCACACCTACAGAAGAGTTTCTAAAAAAAATTGAAACCCACCACTGCATACTTTCCTTTCAATACAGGAATGACATGAGGCACATTAATACACCGGTGAAGGAGAACCATGAGCAAATACCTTCTTCAGCAACAAATGCTACCAAATTCAGCCTACAAAAATCTGCATAATCCTTTGGATCAAGTAAAGAATTAGAATGAATCTAAGACCTCTTTTTGGTTGTGTCGTGAAAGCCCTACTCTTCTTCCTGGTCATTGGAATGATTCACCAATGGATTCTGAAGACTTGTTTGATGGCAATGGAAGTTGAACCGCCTCTACAGCCGTTCCTCAGACCATGTCCTACCACACTGCAATTTCTCTTGCAAGTCCTCTTAAACTTACCACTTCTAAAACTCCTACCTGGCAGAGAAGATGAAATAAAGACCTCGTCATCATTCCTAACAGATTGCCAGACCAACATTACAATATTCTGCAGTCAGATTTTCCTTAACAGTCGTGACGGTACATTCTCGGAGTTTATCTGGCATAGTGGCATATCTGCAAAGTCTTTAAAAGTGTGCTGATGCTGCAAAGTTAAGGTGATAATGATTCGGAAGGTCCAAGTTTGGCATCTATATTTTGCCCAGAGACAAAAAAATTACACACAATTTCAATACTCTACTCCATACTAACTAACCTGAGGTTGAAGTGAACATTTATCTTCAGACTTCTCCAACATGGTGCCTTTCAGATTTTAAGGTGGGGCTATAACTCAGTATTCTCATCAAAGTTCAACCATTCTGGAAATTCTAACCTCCAGAGCAATGGTGAAATTCAATTTTTTTTACTACCGGTTCTGTGGGCATGGCTTGGTGGGTGTGGTGTGACTTGGTGGGCAAGGTTTGGTGGGCATGGGAGGGGAAGGATACTGCAAAATCTCCATTCCCACCCCACTCTGGGGCCAGCCAGAGGTAGCATTTGCCGGTTCTCCGAACTACTTAAAATTTCTGCTTCCAGTTCTCCAAACTACTCAAAATCCCCGCTATTGGTTCTCCAGAACCTGTCAGAACCTGCTGGATTTCACGTCTGCTCCAGAGGCGATAGAATAATGTAAGCAGAAGCAATTCAATTGGAAATCATTGAAGGGTAATCTTAAATATATCAAAATCAAAGATCAAAATATATTTTTCTGCCAAATCTATTTTTCAGAGTTATTACGGAAATAATTATTGCTAAAGAAATACTTTGCTCAATAAAATAATAACAACTACTGCTAGTACAATTCTATAGCAAATCTTAATTAGACTTAGTATTTCTATTAGGCATAATTCTTGGCTAGTATCAATACAGTTTACAAGATGAAGGAATTGGAGGGTCATTCTTATTTACTTATTTATTTAACTGGGCTCATAGGTTGCTAAAATAATGAATGACTCTCTTTAGAGAAACCAGACTGAGATGATATTAGAAGTCAATTTTTTTTAAAATACACACTTTATTAATAATAATGGAAGGTCCATTACTGATATAACAAGTGATTTCCATTTGATACTTTAAGACAATCCTTTGCAGGAACATTTGGAAGGCACCACTAGGCAATGGTGGGGTTCAAATAATTTAACAACCGGTTCTCTGCCCTAATGATTTCTTCCAACAACCAGTTCACCAAACTGCTCAGAAGGTTAACAACCGGTTGTCCCGAAGTGGCTGAATCCCACCACTGCCACTGGGGAAGGCAGAGACAAATAGATGTATGAAAGGTAATGAAAAATACAAAGTAAAAAATATTCAATTTACAAACCATATTTCAATTACTAAAAGAAGCATACGGAGGTCACAAACAACCCTTTGTAACAATAGACATCACAGGAGAGAACATGCATATGGGATGAAGAGGGGCCCAAACATTCCCATAATTCCAGCTGAAATTAATTTACTTTCACTTTCTAGCATCACAGTTTGATGCTGTTTTCTTTCTTCTTGTCATTTATTCCGGAAGTCAGAAAATGTGCGCTGCTGAATAGCAATAGCGATAACACTTAAACTTTTTATATAGCGCTCCATAGTGCTTAAAACACAGAGCTGTTTACGGTGCATTATTTGCATATTGCCGCCAACAATCTGGGTCCTCATTTTACCAACCTTGGAAAGATGGAAAGCTGAGTCAAGCTTGAACCAGTCAGGATCAAACTCCTAGCTGTGGGCAGAGTTAGCCTGCAATACTACATTTTAACCACTGCACCATCAAAAAAATAATAAAAAATCTGCTAATTAACCACTGCACCATCAGGGCTCCTGAATCATAAAACAATACTAGATCTAGAAATTATATTATTAAAAACTTGCTAAAAGCAATTTGTTTAATTCAGAGGAGAGCACAGTGATGTTTATGGGCACAAATGCGCACCCACCAATTTCCAGGCTGTTTAACTTACTTTTCTTAATGTTCTTTTAATTAAAAGTAAAAGCCAGAAGATGGATAGCATAAGTCAAAGCAAAGCAGCCACTTTTGTGTTTAAGAGGCCTCAAGGCGTCTTATTTATTTTATAAAATAAAAATAACAGATTGTTGTAGCCCAGTGTTTTGTTTGGAAATGTTTTCTGCTAGGGAAAGAAAAAAAGGCAAAACGTTTTTTGGGTAGAGATCATTCTGTTGATTACAGGGCTGACACAGAATAACCTCATTATTTGAACCTTCAGTACCATGATGGCTAACCTATGGCACATGTGCCAGAGGTGGCAGGTAGAGCCCTCTCTGCTGGAATGCGCACCATCGCCCCAGCTCAGATCTCCATGGCATTTCTTTCATGAGCTTCTGTTTCCCCGCAAACGATGAATCTTGCCGTGCTGCTAGTTTTGGGATGCCCAACCTCCCACTGGCTAGCTGATCTTTGGGTGTCTGCTGTGCATGCGCACCTTCACACATGTCCATGCATGTGTATGTCTGTGCATGCACATGTTCATGTGTGCACCTTTCAGTTTAGGCATGCCTGCGCACGCAGTTTGGGCACTTAGCTCTAATACAGGGGTCCCCAAACTTGGTATCAGGCCATAGCTGGCTGGAGAATTCTGGAAGTTGAAGTCCACAAGTCTTAAAGTTGCCAGTTTGAAGACCTTTGCTCTAGTATATTCAATTGGCTATCACTCCTCACGGATGTTCTGAGAACAGCTCAAAATCCAGATATTTTCCCTGATACCAAAACGGGTTGACTAGCTCTGTCCTCTAATATAAAGAAATACATCCTATAATTGAAGTTGTAGTTGAAATGGCTGGTCTGCTTGAACAAAGGATTCGTCTTCCACTTTTCTGCCACATGGCTTGCTGAATGGATGATTTTTATGTGTATCCCTTGGAACAGTTACATTAATAGTTAAAGAATATTTGACTTTTATTCTGTTTGTAGCTTTGTTTTAGCAACATGTGTGGTCTGCTTTGCAGTTTACATTGTGCAGAAGTTTATAAAAGCCCAAGTCCAGTATGAATTGAGCAATATCGCTCTGTTTACCATACATGGGGTAAATACCCTCTCTAAAACTTACATTTGATATAAATAACAATCTCATTTTCAGAAGTCAGCCAAAGAAGCAAATATGATATTTTATGAAGATATGAGAGCCGCAGACCGCAAAGAAGTCTAAAGAGAGTTTGCAAAAGGTATACATAACACATTGTTCTCTAAGATATCTCTTCTTATGACTGCAATAAAATATTAAGATGTGTGTTTTTTTTTTTTTTGTGTTTTTTTTTTATTTGTAGGCCGCCCTTTTCCCTGAGGGGACTCAGGGCGGCTCACAGAAAACCAGGGAGGGGGGAATACAGCACTAAGACGACAACACATAATAAAATAATAAGCAACATGCATACAACATTCGGGCGGGGTAATGGTCCTTATCCCCAGGCCTGACGGGTGAGCCAGTTCTTCAAGGCTGTGCGGAAGGCCTGGACGGTGGAGAGGGTACGAATCTCTACGGGGAGCTCGTTCCAAAGGGTCGGGGCCGCTGCTGAGAAGGCCCTCCTCCTTGTGGTTGCCAGCCGACATTGGCTGGCCGATGGAATGCGGAGGAGGCCTAACCTATGAGATCTTATAGGTCGTAGGGAGGTAATTGGCAGAAGGCGGTCTCTCAAGTATCCAGATCCACTGCCATGTAGGGCTTTATGGGTGATCAATAGCACCTTGAAGCGCATCCCACCAATTCCAAAGATAAGATGCAATCTTATCTTTGGAATTGGTGGGAAATGATTGGAATGCACCAAAATATTACTTTAAAAGGATTTTTCTCATTTCTTTTTAGCATAACAAGTCAAGATTTAGGGAAAAACCATCACGTACTTTACAGTACAGCACAATGGTCACGTACTTCTTTGCAATCCAAACATTAAAAAAAAAATACTGGCTCCTTAGTGACTAAAAAAATGCACAGTATGTTGCAGCATTAGTGTCTGTGAATAATAGTTTACTATTGTATATTAGATGTGTTGGAAGGATAAATACTCTTATGATTGGGGAGAAGTAGAAGAACAGCAATGTCAGTTAACAGTGGCCATTCACACAGCTCGTTTGCTGGTAACTCACGCACAGCATCTGCCAGGACCTGATTGCTGTTCAGAGACATGTAATACCTCTCAAAGCACCTCAACTCACCTAGGCCATGGCAGTGGTGGGTTTCACATTTTACCACTGGTTCGCCATGCATACGCCCGCTCGCATTGCGCATGCACCTGGCAGAGGTGAGTTCCTACCAGTTCGCACCTATTCGGTAGAACCGGTTCATTAAATCTACCAAACCGGTTAGAAGAGGTCCCACCAGTGGACCCGGAAAGCAGGCCACATCTACAGAAGAGGTTCCAAACATTTTTGAAACCCACCACTGGTCCTTGGATATGATTATTCTACACTATCATGCTCATATTTATAAAACTCAGTGCCTCTGTGAAAGGTAAGGATGACGACTGCATTTGTGGTGCAATCAGAACATTGCGTATGTTGAAATTGTTTTAACGCAATCCAATGATGCCTTTTAAAAAACAAGTTTACATCATATTCTTATGCATGCCAGTGCTGTGTGTGAGGTAATTTAAGGTGGTTCTGACAAGTGTTGTCGGCATCTTCATATCTGGTCACATTTGTATTGTATTTGTATTTATTTGTCTTGTATGCCGCCCACTCCCGAAGGACTCCGGGCGGCTCACAATAGACAAGGGAAGGGGAAATAACTAGACAAAGACAACACTTTAAAAAAAGGCAACATTCACAGTTTCCGTGGGACTGGATGTTTCGCAAGCCCCCCGGCCTGCTGGAGCAGCCAGGACTTGGTGGCTTTGCGGAGGGCCGGGAGGGTAGTAAGGGTCCGGATCTCCACGGGGAGGTCATTCCAGAGGGCTGGAGCTGCAACAGAGAAGGCTTTCCCCCGGGGAGAGTGGCAAGCCACTCCCATCTGGTCACATGGGCGGCAAGCCACTTCCACAAAGGAGGCCACACCCACAGAGTAGGTTCGAACAATTTTTGAAACCCACCACTGGCACCTGGCCTTCCCGGCCTCAAAAACACACCTAAATAGGATGGTATAGAGCCAGGGCGGGTAGGGGGGCCCACTGGTGATTTCCGCTACTGGTTCGGGCAAACTGGTCCAAATCGGCTAAATGCCACCTCTGGGCCATGGGTGTCAAATGCATGTCAAACCTGCAAGCCAGATGCATCACGTGCTGGCCACACCCACACCCATGCCTGGTTTAGCAAAGGAAAAAAGTCGTAATATGTCACATGATGCCACCGTAACGATGCAAGTTTGACACCCCTGACCTAGGTCTTTTCCTGGCATCAAGTAGCTCTCCTCTATAGTTTTCATGAGATCTTTGAGGGGGGGAAACTGTTTGGTTTAAGATGTTCCTGGTATATTTTTCTTCTGATATGGATCTCGGCATAGTCCTAATCAATGTCCGAACATAGGGCAGCACGGGGCTGACCACATCTGGACGTGGAACTCTGCAGGATCAGACTTGATTAACACTTGAATAGGAGACTACCAAAGGTTCCCACAACAAAACATACTCTCGAAAAAGGGAGAGGTCAGAAAACAGTACAGACATGTACTGTACACATAAACCAAGAACACAACTGGAGGACATCTTTGCCTTTTTAAATCAGTAACGCTGACTAAGCGAACACAATTCGTTGTCTCAGAGATATGGAGTCCACTTTGCCTACTGTGTGTGATACTTTGGGAAATGGTTGGCAATTCTATTGTTTTAGAGTCACAGGACGTTGCCAAGCGCTGATCCTTGGTTGAAATCCAAACTGCTGGACTTTGTGGCTTGACATATCGTAAATTGTGCAGGACTGAATTGAAACTGCTCATGAGCTAAATCTTATCATTCAATATGATCTCTTTTCCAATTAAATAAAAGTTGGCAGGAATTCTAACATTTAACCCAGCTGGATGAACTATTAACATTATATAATAAGTGGTTTCTACCTAAGTGGATGAACTGCGAATTAATGGATATGAATGTAGGTAATTATATCTCTTGTGTTTTAGTTAGGTCACTAATCCTGGTTTTGCAGGTTTAAACATGGTGCTGTTTTTAGTTCTTAACCTTATACATTATATCCCCAGACCTTATATTAATACTTCATTGTGTCATTATTAGATTATTTCACAGCATAATTATATCATCATTTACTTTCTTCAATTAAGGCATAAGTATATCATTTTTCATTTCCAAAGTTTTTTTCCCCCTAGCCACCGATAAAACAAATCCCATATCTTATAAAATTGTTTATCCTCTTGCTCTCTAATTTCAAATGTCAATTTACTCATTTCAGCACAGTCCATTATTTTTCGGATAACTTCTTCCTGTTTTGGTATTGTTTCGTTTTTCCAGTTTTTTGCAAATACAATTCTGGCTGCTGTTAACACATTTACAATCAGATATTTTAAGTCTTTGTTGTAGATTTCTGGTATGATCCCCAATAAAAAGACCTCTGGTTTAAAGTCTATTTGTTTGTGTGTCATTTTCTCCAACCACATGTGGATTCTAGTCCAGTATCTTTTAGCTTCAGTGCAAGTCCACCACATGTGGTAGTATGAACCAGGTATCTGGTGACATTTCCAACATTTTCTGATTTATTCTTGAACATTCTTGCGATTCTGGTCGGGGGTAGGTGCCACCTGTAAAACATCTTATACAAGTTTTCTCTATATGCAGTAGACATTGTCATTTTGTAATTTTGAGACCACAATTTCTGCCAATTCTCTAAATCAATCCCATACCTAAAGTTTTTTCCCCAAGCTATCATAGTTTCTTTAACTTGTTCTTCATGCAATTTAAACTCCAATAAATATCCATATAGGTTTTAAATTATTTTTTCATCAGTGCCTGTTAAAATTTTGTCTAACTCAGTCATTTTATTATAAAGACCTTTAGTTTTTCTATCTTCATTATATCTAGATTGTATCTGTACATATGAATACCAGTTCATTTCCATCCCTTCTTGTTTCAACTCTTGAATAGATTTGAGCTCACCCTCTGTATTCAATAATTCTGTATATCTAACTGTTTGTTCCTTTTTATATATTATTGGATATGAAAATGCTTCAATTGTTGATATCCAGACTGGAATTTTTAAATAATGTAGTCTTTTGACCTTTTCCCAGTTTAACAACAACGCCTCCCTTATATAATGTCTTCTAAAGTAACCATGTGATTTAGTACCCTTATACCATAAGAAAGCGTGCCATCCCAACAACAAGTCATGACCTTCTACATTCAATAATGTAGAGTTTTTTAATAATATCCATTCCTTAATCCACATCAAGTTTGTTGCCTGATAGTATAGTTCCCAATGAGGTAGCCCAAATCCTCCTCTAGATCTAGCATCTTGTAGTAATTTAAGTTTTATTCTAGCTTTTTTCCCTTGCCAAATAAATTTCAAAACTATTTTATTTAAATCTTGAAAAAAATCCTTACCCAATCTGGAGAGTTTGAGAGGCCTGCAAATTGCTCTTGGAGGCTGGGGGTGGGGGGACGAGAGAAAAATGGTCCGTTTTTCACAAAAACGGGCCTGTTTTTTTGCAAAAAAAAAAAAAAAAAAAAAAAAAAACAACCCAGGGCATGCATCAGCTTTGGGAGGCTTGTAGAGTGCTCCTAGGGTCTGGGAGGGACAAAAACAAGCAAAAAAGCCCATTTTTCACTCATTTTTGCCCTCCCCAGCCCCAAGGAGCAATTTGCAGGCCTTCCAAACCCTCTGCACATCCATTTTTGAAAAGGGGGCGGGGTTTCGGGAGGCCAAAAATGCTGTATTCATTGTATAAGACGCACCCAGATTTTCTCAATCTTTTTGAGGGAAGGGTGCGTCTTATCCTCCGAAAAATACGGTAAGTCAGAGATTGGACAACTATGGGAAGGTCACACTTCTGTCAGTCTAAGTTCAAGAAAGACACAATTCAAGCTGTCATTTTAACCAATATGGTGCCTACGGACAACCAAGTCATCTCACATCCTGGTGTTGTGAAGTAAAAATGCAGAGGTTGCACACACTTTTCAGCTCCTTTGAAGAGCATGCAGTACTTCACTTGGAAATGTAATACTGCTCTGTAGTAGAAACAGGGAAACTGTGATGTGATGCTCTGCAATAGATATTACTGTATACAAAAAGGCTGTTTGAAAGAAAACCAGATTGAGTTCTGGGGAGATCTTCTCCCAAGTACACGAGGACAGGCTGATTTCTCCCAAATCAAATTCCAGATCCTAAAACATTGGGTAAAATGAGCCCCTGGGGCGGGAGGTGGGGCACGGAGAAAAATGTTTGTGAGATTGTTTTTCTAATGTGAAAACAGATTCAGAGAAAATAGTTTGCTCATTGGGATTACTTTTGAAACAGATTCTGTCATAGGGATTCCTAATTGTAGGATATGTCTATACTAATTTGAGATTTTAAGACAACTTGTATCCTACAAATTCAGGCTCCCTTTAGTTCTGGAAAATAGCTTTAGCCGTGATTTTTCTGACAGATGGAGCTGCTCCGTTCCTGTAAAAGCCACAAAGCTGCCTCTTGACACTCCGTAGACACTGATGCCCCTTGCGGTCAAAAGATATTTGCAACAGTCAAATTTAAGGTAGCACCAAAAGAAACACACACACACATACACACACACACATACATTCAAGATGTATTAGCAGCAAAGCTGAAGGATACCAATTTTCATCTCCCCTTTTCATGTTTACTAACCTCTTGTCCTTATAACATGTACTAATGTGAGATCATAGGATGGGTATATATTTATTTGTTTATTTTTTTTATCCTGCTTCTATTACTTTGTATAGGTAACCCCAGGTAGCAAACATATCTAGCATTCCTTCCTCCTCCTATTTTTGCCACAACAACCCTGTAAGGTGGGTTGGGCTGAGAGTGAGCAACTGACCCAAAGTCACCGAACCAACTTTCATGCCTAAGTAACAGTCTCCTATTTGAGCATGGTCACCTTAACGATTATGTCAATCTATGGGTTCTTAAACCCACCACAACATGCCCCATTCTTTGCTTTCCGCCTTTCAACATGGACGCTTTTAGAGCTGTACAGCTTTCCCCCCAGGAATGATTATGAACCTCGTTCAGAGACCTCTCCTCTTATATACAGAATCAATTCTTCTAGCTAAGTCGCTCCTATACTTTTCCTCCCTGGGTTCCTACAGATTAAGAGTTCAAACCTGTTAAACAGAAGGCAACGGGGTGGCTGGTGGTGGATTTCTACGGTCTCAAGTGAAAGTTCAGTGAAAGTTTTAGGGGGACCGGTCTACGTCAGGAGAGGTAGGCGGGGGTGTAGACCCTGACCCTGAGTGTGTGTTATTAACGGGCTTCCCGGATCCCCACAGAGCAACTTACACTTTCAGTCCCCCCACCCCTTTTGGTCAGAGCAGGCAGCGACCCACCTCTCTGGAAGTACTCGAAGTGAAACAAGTGCGCAACTCTTTATGATGATGAAGAGCGTTGGGCACTTTCATTTATCTTCCCCAAGTTCCTTTTAGCGTAAGGCGCTCTTAGCAGGCGTTAATGGAAGAGCAGCCGCTAACTTTCGCCTTTTCTGCATTTTTGCCCTCAGTAGGAAGCAGCGTGGAGGAACTTCCTTAATAGGAGGAGGGGGTGGGTGGGCTCCTCGGGGGGCTACTGTCAATCTTTTTAAGATATTCCTTTCAAGCTTTGAATGTGAGCAGCCCACTAGCCCCCCGGAGCCCCCCCTCTTCCTTCTTTCCTAGGGATCGTAAAGAAAGAAAAGGGGGGAAAGGGGGTGTGTCAACGGCGGCCCGACCAATGGCGGGTCGCGTAGCGAGGGAAAGGGGCGGAGCGACCAGAGGGGGAGTGGAGAAGAGGAGAAAGAGCGAATCAGTCGGAGGGCTCCAGCCAAGGGGGATGTGTAATAAGGAGGGGAAGCGTTGCTAATTTTTTTTGTTTGTTTGCTTTTCCATGCATGCATAATGAGGCCGGATCAGAACACGCTGCTGCCGCTGCGTGGAGAGCACTTTTGTATTTAAAGCCTCGCGAAAGAAAACAGCTCGTCAAAAGTGTCGGCAAAGAGAGGAAGAAACGCCGGATCGCGGGAGGTCGGCGGCGAGGGGAGCCGAAGGGAGAGCTCGGGGACCCGCGGTGAGTCCGGCTGCCTCCTTTTGCTCCAACAGTGGAGGCTCAGCGCGCCTCCGGGGCTGGGGAGAAGTTCAGCGCGGCCACTCGGCATGTGAAGAGATGCGCTGAGCTCCAAGAAAGAAATTCGGCATGAGAAGGAAGGAAGCCGCCGCTCCGACTCAGCAGGGAGCCCACCACCCCACAGCTCCAGGCTTCTTTCGCCGCCTCCTCCCGGCCTCCTCATCCCGGGAGTAAGGGGCGGAGGCTGTCGGGCTGCAAAAAAGGGAGAAGGCGCCGCTTTTCTGGGCTTTTCTCAAAAAACCGTTCCCGAAGGAAGATTCCCAGGCCGCGGACGGGCGCCGGGCGGATGGATTGATGAGGGCGACCCCCATGCACACCCTCTGCAGAACTTGCCCAAACTTTTCTACTCTCGGAAGCCGCTGGGCCGCCTCTCCCTCCGCGCTCGCTTTCCGACCACGACTGCCCTGCGGCTGCCCGCGATGGTGGCAGCCTGGCGGGGAGGAGGACGATGCCTACGGACCGCGCCGCTCCCGCGACTGGCCGCCTTGGGGCTGAGGCTGCTGGTGCTGCTGCTGGGCGCCGCCTCGCCTCCGCCGGGGGTTCACGGCCGGCGCCTGATCTGCTGGCAGGCGATGCTGCAGTGCCAGGAAGAACCGGACTGCGGCTACGCTTACAGCCAGTACGCCGAGGCGTGCGCGCCGGTGCTCATGGCCGAGGGGGACGGCTTTGCCGCCTCTGCGGCGGCGTCCTCCTCCTCCAATAGGCGGCGGTGCCCGAGCCATTGCATTTCGGCGCTCATCCAGCTCAACCACACCAGGCGGGGCCCGGCGCTGGAGGACTGCGACTGCGACCAGGACGAGAAGTGCCGCGCCACCAAGCGCGCTATCGAGCCGTGCTTGCCTCGGACGAGCGGCGGAGGCGGAGGCGGAGGCGGCGGTGTTGGGGGAGCGGGCGGAGGCGTGATCGGCTGCACGGAGGCGCGGAGGCGCTGCGACTGGGACAGCCGGTGCAGCATGGCTCTCAACCGCTACATGATGTCCTGCGGGAAGCTCTTCAACGGCCTCCGCTGCACCCAGGAGTGCCGGGCCGTCATCAGGGACATGCTGGCCGTGCCCAAGGCGCTGCTGCTCAACGACTGCGTGTGCGACGGGCTGGAGCGGCCCATCTGTGAGTCGATCAAGGAGAACATGGCTCGCTTGTGCTTCGGGGCCGAGGCGCTGGGGCCCGGCAGCAGCGGCGCCTCGGACGGCGTCTCCGACGACTACTACGAAGAAGACTACGAGGAGGAGCCCAGCCAGCCCACCAGAAATTACTTCGACTACATGGGCGCCGTCGCGGACGGCGAGGTGGCTGTCCCGAGGAACCCCAAGAGCGGCGGGACGGTCCCTGCGGCCGCCTGGGCGCTGCTCTCGCTCGCCTCCATTTTTCTGCTGCTGGTCTCCTAGCCTACCCTTGGGAGGAGAGGCTCTTGAGGGGAGCCGTTGCCGAGCTGAGAGGAAAGAAAGGTGGTGTGGCCTGTGGCGCTTGTCCCGCGTGGGGGTTTCTACTGGCCGGGCGAGGGAGGGTCTCTGACTCTCACAGGATGGCAGAATATCTGCCAAGGAACATAGTATCTTAGGAAGAGGAATCCCCCAAAACAGGCCAGTATCCTAGAGCATCTTGCCTGGGCTTCCTAGCTTCATTGGTGGAGAAGCAGCTGGAAGCCTCAAAGTTGACCTTGGCCCTGATTTGGTTTGCTGTGTGTTCCTAGTTGTGTAAAGAATTTTCCTCACAGTGGGCATTTGCATATTCTTTCCTCAGCTTCTCTCTTAAAAATGATGCCTGAAAGGGATGCTCCTGTTGTATTAAATTCCCTTTTTGAAGGAAGGGAATTACTACAATTAAAAAGCTGTGGAGTTTGTTACTAGACCCTTCCTTTATTGACACTTTTCTTTTAGAAGGGTTTCCAGTTGATGTTCAAAATGAATATGCTTTGGAATTCAACTGTAGGTTTTACATATATTGCACATTAGTTATTTTATGAGATCTTAAGAAATGTCTTGACTATGCATGTCAGGTGTAGATTGTGCAGTGTTTATTTTGCTGTGTGCACAACATCACCACTTGCAGCTGCCTAATTACATACAGCTGGACTTTTTCCTCAATCCTGTATGCATCCAACTAGGAAATATACAGTATGCATGACATACCTATACACGTGCACTATGCAAATTATTGCCATTTGGCAAATTACTTTAAACAACACTAAGCAGATTGTCTCTTGGTTACAGTCAACTTGAAAACAGTACATGTACCAATGGTTGCTTTTTTTCCAAGCTGTCCTCAGTGAAGTTGGGAAGATTTCCCTGCAATGCTTCCAAAAGTGCTGCTTTGCATAACAATTCAACAAGTGACTCCTACCATCCAGTTAACATCCATAGAATTCATAATTACGCTTGACTGAAGATGCAGTTTTGATTCTTTTTAATTGGATAGGTGTGCAGGCATAGACGGAAGAGGCTTCAGAGTTATTTCAAAGATTCATATATAGTAACTTTAGGAATTTTTTTGCAGAATGAAGTATAATACTGGCATGTATGTCATCAGTGATAATTGCACATATTTCAGTTTTATTTTCTTGATGCATAGCCTTGGAAGGTTTAATTAGCCTCCAGGTTTTATGGGAAGTAGTAAAGACAGATACATAAATTTCCTATATCACTGTGATGATACACAAGTTCATTCTAGATGTCTGGGATGATATGTAAGTTCATTGTTTTTCATACAGTAATGGTTTCTTTTCTTGTTCAGGGTTTGTATTAGTTTTTGCATCAGTTAGAATTGCAATACATAAGTTCACCAGCAAATCTCTCTTGCCTCAGCCTAGGAGGGGAAAAATGCTGAACTGTTGGCTGTTGAACAATGCAACCTTTGTCTCTAAAGAGCTCTGCACTGCCATCTTCAAAAAACACTTTTTAAAGTCAATATGTAAAAATATCCTGAAAAGTTATATTGCTTCTAATCCTATCAGGGGGCTGACCTCTGGTAAATTTTATATAAAATGTATTTAAAACTGGTTTTATTACCAGCTGTTACTTGTACATAGAATTTTATAAATTGTATACTTTGGGAATAATTTATTTTTTAAGAAATTAAAAGTTTTAAATGTACCCCATCTGCAAAAAATAATACATCTGTTATTCTTTTATTGCAAAGAGGCAGATATGATTTTGTATGTTAAGGAATACAAACAAAAGTAATTCCCTAAATGAAATAATGTACAGAGCTTTTTCAAATAGGTCTAAATTTTGTATTGTTTGAGGGATTTATGAACTTTGTAGAATTGTATACATGTTTCTCTGGACTTCCTTAAACATTGTATTTTTATAGAATGTGTGAAAAGGCCCTATGTTTAAATATCTATTGATTGTGTATTTTTATGTGTAAATTAGTAAAGAGAAATTTTTAAAGAAGAATTATGGTGAAGTTGTTTTTAAACCACTCCAAATAGGACCAGAGTGGAATATAAATGGAAATAGTTGGGTATAGATTTTGTACTTCAAATTACTTACTATGAAATAAATTTGTGGGACTCAGTGGCATTCCTCTGAGCAATTCAACAACTTGCCAGCTATATCTTAAGTAAGTTGGTAATGCTTCCCTTCAAAAAATATTTCCTTTGAGCAAAGATAGTAGATACAGATATGAATTATGTTAGCATGGCAACAAGTTGGTGTATGATTGGAGACAGCTATCCCAGTTATGTATTTTGCATTTCCACAGAACCAATGCTTTGTCCCAATTTTTTCACTGAAATACAAAAATTTTGTGGGTGGCAATTCATAGGAAAGCCTCTTATTTGTAGATAAGTACCAAATCCATAATCAAATATAGAGTAATATATTTAGAATAATGATTGCTGAATTGAAACCACTTTGCCAACCAGCTCATCTTCTTTTCATGCAGGAGAGAGCAGATATAATGAACCATGTGGGACCAACAATGACAAGCCTGAGTTATACTGGCCTTAGCAGTTGTTTTGCAGCCCTCTGAAGGCTGGTTTTCTGCCAGAGCTACTGATCTACACTCAAACACCCTTAGATAAATAATTACGCTCTTAAGCTGTCTCGAGTGCTGATACACTTGACCTTGTAAATAGAAATGTTTGCAGTAAGAATAAACTCTCAGCATTTGAAAATCTTTTAAACATTAACACAAAAGAGAGAGCTTGGTCCTCAGGGGATTGAGTTTGAACTGTGCCAAGCTAGGCACTTGCTTAAAAAAAAGTTTATTTATCTTGTATCCCTGCTGTTTATTTAAAACTTCTTTTTCAATGCTGTGATTGGAAGACAAGTCAGAAGATTAAAAGCTGCAACAAATAAACCTTGACTGCTGAGGAAGAAAGATCAGCAAGAACTTATGTTTTCTTAGATAACATTTTTAGGTATGTGAAAACCATCAGACCTAAGAGTTGTTAGAAGCAATTAACAAAATTGTAAATTTAGTATCCACCACAATGCACTATATCATTTTTTAAAGAATATTGCTGTTTTCATTAGTTCATTGAACCTGACATTAAAAAGTTCCACTTATTCCACTGAGTTTCTAGTCTTCAGGATGAACTTAAATTCATTTCTTCAATCACAGGAAATGAGATATTTTAAAGTCAACTTTGATGTTTGATCTGAGGTAATAGCTACCCATTCTTTATACTCTTGGGGAAGAAGGTTGAACCATAGATTTTTCTCAAAGAAAAAATACATTGGGGAACAGAATTATTTCCTGGTACAGAAACTAAAAGTTCCTAGTTAGTCCTAATTTGAGAAATTCCTGTCAGAAGTAGATGCCTATACATGGCATCTGGAATGAGAATTCTAAACGTATTCTTTGCAATTTTTTAAATAAAAACCAACTGGAGTTGAGTTCCACAGAGAAAAAAAGGATCCTAATTGATGTATTGAATGTCTTCACCCCAAAATTCTCAGCAACAACCTGGTGCCTCCCAGATGTATTGGATGCCACTCCACAATTTTTAGTCTGCATGGCTGATTCTAATGGCTGAGAATTAGTAATTGTGAAGTATAGCACATCTGGAGCTCATCAAATGGATGAGATGGTCAGTCTATAGACATTGATATCTATCACAGTCAATTTCCTTGTTAGTTTCTTTGAGACATTTATAGATGATTTTATAATATTGATAATAAATAAAAATAATAGTGAAGGAAATAATAATAAGAAAAAATCCCTTCACTTTGCTGCTGAAGATTTGCTTTTATTAATTTCTAAGAGTTTTATTATCTTGAGCAACTGCAATTCAACACTATCCTATCCAGCAGGTGAGATTTGCCCAAAATAGGATGTGTCTCAAAGGATACTTGAGAAACAGATACAGCAATGACTTCTTTGATGTTTACAAGATTTCTGAAATATTTACAAGCTTTGACCCACCCTGACCAAAAGAGTGGGGGCAAAGAATGCTTCCTCCCTCCCACTGTGTCTCTTATTACTTTCCCCCTCCCCATTTCATGTAAAATAATCCACTGGATACCCTTGTGCCCCTTTTCTTCCCAGTTACCAGATTTGAATTCTCAGTGACAGTTTATTTGTCTTTGGAGGCACTTCAGTGACAAATGTTTAAGGGAGTGTGAGACAATGGTGGAGAATAAGAAGGCAGTTCATTGAACTGACAGTGACCATACAGTAAATAGAGGCAGATTCAAGCTTCACTGATCACCCAAGAGCACTGTGAGGCTTTTGTACACAAGCACAATGGATATAACATAAGGTCTCTGTTTATTTGTAACAATATATAAAAGTGTACGTGGGCAAGCATGGATCACCTGAAAATAAATATGCAAACAAAATGGCTGAAAGTGAAGCAAACTGTCTTAACTAACGTATTTCCAAGTTGTGAGATTAATAATAATAATTTATTAAATTTACATGCTCCCAATTCTCCATAACTCTAGACAGCTGACAATAATCAGAGACAAAACTTTAAAAATGGAGAAGATTATTCCTTTAAAAATCACATGGAAATCACAATGTGGAATGAGAAATTTTATATTTTAGACCACTTTTGTATTACGTGTTGATAATAGTATATAGGTAACTTGAAACAGGATTTGATGATTCCCTAGAATTATGGTTCTTAAAATTCTGATTCCACTGCACCCTTTGTGAAACTGAATATCCTAATTCTTATGTTCTGTGAATGCTAAAAATATTACCTATTTTAGATGCAAATGTGGTATATTTGCATCTAGAAGTTTTCTACTGGTAATATGTAATAGCTCTGACAAAAATATGAGTATATTCATTTTAACACTATCATTCATTTTCTTCATTTCAAACAACATAAACCGCCTTAATTGGGAATTTGGGGTTAAATAAAAGCCTACGTTTAATTGCATTCTAATGTTCAGCAATCTTGTAACCATGCTGGGAAAATTTCAAAAATGGGCTTTGGGCAATTTCAAGAACGTGTGTGTGTGTGTGTGTGTGTGTGTGTGTGTGTGTGTGTGTATGTATGTTGATTTAGTTGAGTTAGCACAACACTTTATTCCACACTTTATTCAATGCAGGGGAATGCTGGATAGACAGAACATTTCAATATGTCTGGTCCCTATATAGCAGAATACAGGATCAGGTAAATCATAAAGAAGCAAATAAGAGAAAATGTCTATGTATGTACATATACCACAGAAGGGAAGAAGTTAACATAAAACTTAACATTAGGCTCAGAAGAAAAGATGAAACGGTTGCATATGTGAATGCAGGCCTACTGTATTTTACTTGAGGTATTGGATGGAGCAGACAGTTGAAAAGCCTCACCCTTACAAAAGTGATGCAGTATTAGCATAAATACTTTCTAAGGCATCCATTTAATCAATTTCTCAAATAATGGAATGATCTACTACAAAATAGTGAACTGTATACACTATATTTTGGCACAAAGATGGTCATTCTCCCAGTAGTAACCAGGGACTCTAAATAAATGATTTCAACAACGTTTTATTAAAGGAGGACAAGAGCCCTCAAGCTGCATTAATCGGGGAGAAGTCGAGTGGCACTTTTGTCATGGAAATGTTAAGCACATAATAGTTCAGGCAAACAATGTGGAGCCACTTCATTCTTTCAGCCATGCTGACACCTCTTAAAGAGGAACTGCAGGGAAGGATGTGGGAAAGATTTGGTTTTTGGAGAACTTGCTTCAGCTAATATTTTTTGAGACTTACCTCCAAAAGACTTTACTAAGGGAATGGACAACCATGGAAGAGGTACCATGTGATCAAATATAATATGTAGCTGATCCTTTTATTTGCATTTGCTATGGCTCCGAAGGGACAGGGAACTGACTGAAAGATTAAAAATCCATACATTTGTAGATCTGCAGACCTGGTAGAGCAAGCCTATAAATAACCTGATTTACATGCTTGAAACTAATGAAAAGTCAAGTAGACATTCACCCCCAATATGTGCAGATTTTAAAGGGAGCAGGAGAAGGAATAAGAGGCGGAGAAGAAAGAAGAAGAAAGAGTGCAAATTTTTTAAAAATAAAATATGCTGATTTTTCAGGGTTGCGTCTAATTCTTGATATTCTTGAGTGAAGATGTGTGTGTGTGTGTGTGCATACACACACATGTGCATATACACATACATACAATAATATAATTTTGAGAAATCTTATAGACAAAGAGTTAGATATCATGATATATCTATGATGGGTATGCTCTGAAAATTAAACAGCGGTGTCACAGGACAATACATCTGCAACAAATGAAAAAATTAAGAAAATGTATTTACTCTTTTTTTTTAATAAATATTTTTTGAATTTTAATTAAAACAAGTACAGCATCTTTCTTTACATCTGTAGAAAATGTATCAATCGATTACAGATCCTCCACAATCAACAAACATAACTCATATTACCTCAAGCATTATTATATATCCATTTTCATTTGACTGTACTTATTATTTAAAAATATTAATACAAGTAATAATCTTGAACAATACCTGCCCACACCAGTGGGGAAAAAAAAAAAAAAAAAGAAAAGGCAAGAAAAAATAAAACAAAAAAAGACAAAAACTACAAAGGACAAGGCAGGAAAGGAAAACAAAACACAGGTATCTATTATAAAGAAAAAAGAAGTATATCAGCTGGTTACAACATGCTTTGGTGCTTCTCTTCCATTAACTCATATTAATTCAAATATCTTGACTCAAGTGTTTACCATATTAACATCATTATACCTTCAGTTTTAATTACCTATAGTTATTTAAACATCCTTCATCCTTAACTATGCCAAAGAGTTAATCCATAACACATGCTGACCTTTCATTTACTTGCTTGTAAAATCCTCTATTAGCATCAAATCCTCATATCCTATTTTAGCTGAACATCCATAATATTTAATTATATCATATATCATAACATTTTCCCAGTATTGATTAACATTTGATTGTATGTATTTTATTTAGTTTTTATAATAGTAATAATTGTTGTAGTTAATACTCTTTATGTATAATTCAAAAATATTTTCTCATATCCAATTGTTATATATCATATCAACTCCACATTATATACATTACTATCAATATCAGTTATTATTCAGCTATATCTGTTACAAAGAGAGCAATTAGGTTTAGCTAGATTTCAATTGTATTCTTCAGTCTATTAGCCAATTCCATATTATATACATTACCATCAATGTTAATTATTATTCAGCTATATCTATTACAAATTAAAGTAATCAGATTTAGCTAATTTTAAGTTGTATTCTCCCATCTGTCAGCCTGTGTCCCTCCAACAGTGAGATTTTCTCAGTCCAATAGCCATTCGTTGGATAAATTTACCAAATGTTTTTATAAGCAAATCCAGACAAAGATATCTTCGCACCTTTTGACTCTGAATGTCAGTGATGAAATAATAATGTTGTCCCGGGCTTGTAAAATTTTTCAAATTGACTTTAATTCTCAAGGGTGGATTTTCCATTCCTCCTGCACTCTGTCTCTTTAAATGAGTCTTCTTTATAGCTCCCCCCATCCTTTCTTCCTCTGAGATAGACCAGACACCATTTCTCACATTTTCCATTTGTATTTCAGGAACATTTAAACATTCAACGATCTCAGTTTTTACTTCATATTTTAAAATCAGATGGTCCAATTTTCTTTCCAGTCTCTGATAAGAGTCAAAAAGCTCTCGACATGCGGAAAAAAGAATCTGGAGTGAAATCTTAGAGGTATTTTGAGACACCATGATGTGTCGCAGTTAAAAATTGCAAGCTCTTTTTTTTCCACAGACTTCGAAGCACTTTTCTTAGTCTCTTTGCAAGCTGTGCAATCTTATCTGATCATAAACAGAGCCAAGTAATAAAAATGTCAGATCGTGAAGGGCTAATTAGTAGAAAATAAACTTTACGATCCACTTAGGGAGAGTCAGAGGGGGGAGGATGTCGAAGATTTTCTTGAAGCGTTTAAGAAGTAAAGTAGCCACCAGCCATAAATCCATTTAAAAAAAAACCAATTCGCCGCTAAATTCTTCTATTCTTTGGTTTCAATTAGCTTAAGCTTTTAATGCGGACAGTCTCTCTTGAATAATAAAATCAGCTTACCAGATGACATCACTTCTGCCATTCTTAGGGGCAACCTGCAGTTTCAGTTAGCACGCAGCTAATCCAGAAAGGAATTGGCACGAGGAGTTAATACCCCCCCCCCAGAGACTTTGTGGGTGTCTCTGAGGTCCTGGGTCTCTCCTCACCTTCACTGTCGTCTCCGGGACAGCTAGAGTTCAAAGAACCCGTCCAAAAATCCTTCAGAATAGAGGAATTTCAGGAATAGCCTGAAACTCCGTCTTCTCACTGCTAAGCTCCGCCTTCTTCCCAAAATGTATTTACTCTTGATCATGCTAAAATCTAAGAAAAAGGTAAATAACAGTAGTAAAGTCAGGAAAAAATGAAAGGAAATCTCTTTGTTACACTGGATAATAAAATTCTGTGAGACTCATTTTGATAAGCTATAATTATAACTTAGATTATTTCAAAAGCTAAGATCAATTTATTGAAGATGAGGTTAGCATTGCTTTAGTTGTGATGGTAATAAACTACATCAAACTCATAACTCTTGCTTATCTACTTTAGGGAACAACAGTAGGAAACAGACATTTTCCCTTATGCCCTATGGGAAAATATCTTTGTTGACTTCCCAAAGGCAGGTAAGTAAGTTCTGTTGGGAACAGGGGCTAAGATAAGTTGCAATACTTTGAGAATGATACTGCTTGTATTCTTAAAAGAATTCAGTAAGAGAACAGCTTTATGGACATACCTTCAATTCAGTTGATCTAGTGATCATCTATGAAAATGCAGAAGAATTCAGAAATATCACAATTCATAGAGTATAGAATATCAGTTGGAAAGGATCTTTGAGGTCTTCTAGTAAAACCCTCAATAATTAATGTGTTGTCATGTACTGTAATTCACAATACATGGGGCTACAGATGGCATGTATCGTATTTCAATGAATAAACCATGCAAGAGTGTATCATGAGATATGGTTTCTTGAAAGAAGCGGGAATACTTGGTGGCATTATATTGCTTACCTGTGCAAAGATTTAGCAGATTCACATGACTGCATGTAACCAAGAAATGTATCTTTAGATAGCAAGACTGTGACATAATGAATTTGGGATTTATTATGTCACCCACTTAGCAATATTTGTCAAAATGAAATGTTTCAACACAGAACAGAAAGGTATTTTGAAGTTAAAAATAGAAAGGACTTCTGACTTCACAAGGTAGAAAGTAGAAAGAATATTAAGAAGAAATAAATAATATTTAAAACAATTTGGAAATGGTATTGAAAACATAAAGTAAAGTAAAAAGACTGTAGAAACTTCTCTCATTTGACAAGGTGTCAAGGTGTTCTACAGACGAAGTGTAGGCATATAAACCCATGCACTATGCATTTGTTGATGGGATGACCCTTCTTATGACCATCACATGGCCAAAGTTGTAGGCTCAATTATGATCTTAGGTTGAGCACTATCTGTAATACAAATAAATAAATATGAATAAAATCCAAGCTGATTTTATGTAAAAACTCAAAAAAGTAATTCAAAGCAAAATTGCTCCAATTTTCTTTTGATTTAATCTAAGACGAACATTCATAATTGCCATTAAATGAATGCAGTGATTGTTTAGCAATTTCATTGTACCAATCGGATGGAGGGTTTGCTGCAAACTAACAGTAAATGTTGACTATCAGCAAAAAACATTGAAAATCATGGACACATGATCACAGGATGCCACAAATGGCTGTAAAGGTAAGTTGGTTGGCAAGTGGTCCCCCTGACTATGGGAGGGAGCATATTATCATAACTTTGAAATCAGGTCATAAATAGCTTTTGGGACGAGGGGTCTATTCACAACTTGATTGGAAAGCTACATCGTCATAGGTCATCTACTTATCTAACTAAGATCCAAACCGAAATAAAGCAGTCATTTAAATTCACTCTTTGGATGAATACATATTATTTATTGTTTGTATTTCTTAATGTCATAAAGAAGAGGACCCAATCTTTGGGGGGGGGGCAAAGATGTGAAACCTGCAGTAGAAAGCTACAGGGGTCAACTCTGCTTGGCTGCCCCCTTCCCCCCCTTTGGATGCTTCTTTGGTTTAGCTAAATTAAATCTAATTTATAACCCTTAATCAAAAGGCCTTATGACATCACACAATATCACTATGTTATTGTTTGAATGTTATAATGTAAATTGTATTCATGACTGTCACAATGACAGGATGTGACTGACACAAATGATATTTTTATGTCATTTGTATTATGCCATCATGACATATGTGATTTTACTTGCCTCTGTGGTATCTCATGCTTATAACACAGACTTTGTTATTCTGTTTTTCTCACTTGTAGAGGGAATTATGATAAAACATGGCACCAAACTTCAAATAAGAGGAGACAGAAAATGAACACAGCTCAGAACATGTCATTTGAGTAATACATGGCAGAGACATATTTAAAACTCCTTACAAAGAGAGGAAATGAGAGAAGTTATAGAAAAAGCAACACAAACGATCACATAGCCTGAATATTCCGTCTCTCAAAGTAAAAGCTGAAGAGGTTTTGTTAAGATTGTTGTTTTATCTTGCCTTTATTATTTTTATAAATAACTCGAGGCAGCAAACATACCTAAATTCCTTCCTCCTCCTATTTTCCCAACAACAACAACCATATGAGGCAAATTGGGCTAACAGGCCCAAAGATACCCATGCCCAGAGGTGGGTTGCTCCCAGTTCGACCCACCTGCCTGGACGCTTCTGCACATGAGCGAACCAGTAGTAAAAATAATGGAAACCACCACTGCCCATGCCTAACGCTGGAATAGAACTCATAGTTGTCTGCTTTCTAGCCTGTTTCCTTAACCACTAGATCAAACTGGCTCTCCTACTATAGCGGCCCTCAATCTTTTGGGCACCAGGGACTGGTTCCGTGGAGAGAGGTTTTTCTGTGGACTGGAGGGGGTATGGTTTTGCATGTTGCCTGTATCTCGTGGATGGGGCTTTGCTTGTTTGCGCGGCCAGGTTGCTGGCAGACCAGTACTTGTTGGGGACTCCTGTCCTACTAGACCAAATATTTTGAATTCTGGCTATCCTTTGAAAACATGATAACTGGGATAGAATAGAATATTTCAGAAACTACTGATATTTTGCACAAAATACCTCACCTTCATGTTTTTTTTTAGGTTCAAAAGTTTTATTTCTTTTAAAACAAACATTTCATCATTCCTCAATCAGTAAGACATCGGAGTACAATTTTTGGTGTGTCAAAATAGTTCTAGTTTACCATCAAATTCTTGTCTAGCCTAATGTATACCCCTCCCTCCCTCCACTCTCCCCCCCAACCCCCCTCCTCCTCCCCCCCGACTTCCCAGAACCCGTACACAGTATGGATTTTTAACAAACACAGTCTAAAATTTATTGAGAAAAAAGAAATAAAGAAAATAATGACATCTCTACATTGATCTTAGCTTCTTCTTGCTGAGCTAACTTTAAACAATTTAAATCATTTCTGATCTTAAGCATAAGCTAACTGGAATTTCTTGGTCCCGTATTTATTTTGTATATAGTCAATCCATTTTTTCCAGTCTCGTTTATATCTCTCATTTGAGTGATCTTTAAGATATGCCGATATTTTAGCCATCTCGGCTAAGTTTGTAACTTTCAATGTCCATTCTTGAGTTGTAGGCAGGTCTTCCTTCTTCCAGTATTACGCCACCAACAGTCTTGCTGCCGTTATTAGGTGCAGAATCAAGTTAGTCTCTACCTCACCTTCATGTTTGTGATTCCTTTGTATAACATTAGATTAGAATGCTTTTCTGGTGAAATTCACTGTTAGTACATTCAGTTATAGATACAAAAAACTGTTCCACACAAGTCATAACTGATATGCAACCACTGCCAGTGTTATGAATGAAGTTCTCCAATTGCTGGAACAGCTATTCAAAACTAATTTGATTCATAAATAATAAAGCAATCAACAGTTATGGTTGTGTTAATTAAATGAAACATTCACACCCACTGAAGAATACTTGCTGGCTGAAATGATAGTAGATCACTAGCAAATTAAGATTTAGATTCAACTTCTGGAAAAAAAATGATGGGGAGGGAAAATTATGGATTCACCATTTATACAAACTATGGAAACCAAACCATAATAATATAAAATCTTTCTGAATATTGCAGTCCCAAATATAATATTTTTTAAATATGATTCACTTATCATATACTCAGATTCATGAATATATTTATGCCCTGGGTTCCTTTGTTTCACATTAAAATTCTCTGAAAAAGGAGTAGAATAGTTTTCCTCAATCACCAGATTTGTAAATGCTCTAGAAAACTATAAGTAGATCTGAGTCTTGCTCAGTGAAGTATTCTGGAAATTGAAATCAAACACATCTGGAAGGCACCAGTTTGAAGAATGGAGTAGATTATTCCACATCTGGAAGCAATGATCACACATATTTATTATGGCCTTTTTGGTTCTTAAACTATGAAAAATACATGATTATTTCTGTAAAGTTTAGCCCAGGAGTTCACAACTTAGTTGACTCTTCTAGTTTGGGTTGGCAAGATAACAAAGAGTGGAGTGAAAGTGTCATGGGGCCAAAACAGAAATAAAGAAAACTGAGAAAGGATGCTAGTAAATTAAAATACAAACAACTTGCCTTGAGAGATAAGACATAGCTACCTGAGAATAAAATTATTTTATATAGTGGGAAAAATTCAGTAGTTTTTGTTTCAAAACATTAACAACAAACATGTAAAATACCTAATTTTAAAGTTGAGATTTAAACTTCTAATTGTGACACTTTCTTTTCACTGGGTGTATTAACAATAGTCAATTTTTTATTGTGTCACTATCACCTTTACAAATTACTTTGGTGTTTCCCACTGTAAAAATATTTTGCAAGTTCTAATACAGTTGGAAAGATTATGCACTGACAATAAAAAAAATCCTTGATAGCCATTCTATGAAGAAAAGTGTGTATGTGTGTGTGTGTGTGTGTGTATATATATAAACCCCATATTTTTACTGTTGCCTTTGTTACATTTGTGTTGTATTTGTGCTGATAAATAAATAAAGGGAGACTAGTATAGATCTATTTCAAGCTATTTAGCTCTCATCAGCTAGCCATACCCTTACTGGGATTTGAACCTGTGCTGTATTACATATTAAGCAGTTGTGTTAACCACTAAGCCACAAGGTTCTCCTCCTTATCAGCTGAGCCAGGGAAGTAGGTATGTATTTAGTGTCACAAAATATATATATCTACGAATATATATATATATATATATATATATATATATATATATATATATATATATATATATATATATATATATATATATATATATTTATATATTTATATATTCGTAGATATTCACGGTGTAGGTATGCTGGTCTTGTTGTAGTCGGGTCTTTTTCCATGTAAGATTTGTGTGTATGTGTGTGTGTGTGTGTGTGTGCACTCTTTTGCTTAATTAGCATGACTTGCATGAAGGACAAGCATAGAGTATACCTAATAATTTGATTCACCTCAAAACTTTCCAATCTCTGGTTTGTTTCACTTATCAGATTGGTTGGGGGACTGAGGCCTGAAAGTCAGAGTTTCAAAAATGCCCTGTGACTTTAAGATCATGCAATATGCCTATTAATAATTATATTATTCCTCTAGTATTGTTAAGAATAATGAAGGAATGGAACTGTTGGCCCCCAAGCTGAAGTTCTTCTGAAATGTTTTCAATTAACTCTTGGCACCAGCAGGAAAGCATCAAACTTTTCCCATGCTGAAATATGGAAAATCTGCAGGCTACTTCTCAGCAGGGGTGGAATTTCATTAAAACAAGCACATCATAATTCAGTGACTTCTGCACCCTCTTTAAATCTTTCCATTGATAAGGAGGCCAAGGTGATTGTTTATGGATTTGCAAAGAGAAATGATTTCATAAGGATCTTTTCAGAGCATTTCTTTTGCCCTGGGCCATTTGAGAGAGATCCTCTGCTGCTTGCAAATGTAAAAATAATAACGTTAGAGAGGCAGAACTGAGATAAGAAGCAGAGCCAAAGAGTTTCTCTCTGCCATAATTTTTTACTGAAGCTTTCTAGTCACTCATTCAACAGTAATTTCCTGGGGTCTTTTAAGAGCTGAAAGTCGGCTGCTTGCAATCCCCATTTTTGCATGACTGATTTGGAAAGTGTATACAGCCTTGGAAAAGACAAACGACATCTTTAAGGTAACAAAACATCCATCCAGGACTGCTCAGGGACCAGATGTGGCGCACAAACTGACTCTTTATAAAGAATGAAGGGATTCCCCCCTCCTAAAAAGAGCGTGTTTTTTTAATGGAGGGGTGATGCTGCACTTCATTGTGTATGAAAAGTCTTTGTTGCAGCAGCCTCTTCTTTTGCAATCTACAGATCCATCCTTCTTTCAGTTTCAGAGTTGATCAGCGCTCCATCCACGTTCTTCTTCGTTGTAACAAAAATGGCATTCTTCTTTAATATTGCGGCTGTTTGTCACTTGGAACTTTCTTGAGGTGAAAGATGCTTTATGCCATTATCTCATTCATAGCACCCCAATGAGATAGATTGCTAATTATGCTCCCATTTTATAGATAGGAGCTGAAGCTGAACGGGGTTGACTCCAAGACCACCCAGTGAGTTGAAGGATGGGGAACATTGGGGGGAGGGGGAATTTAAAATGCCTGAGACTCACTGCTCTACTGATTTCTTAGCATCCATTGAAAGAAAGAAAGAAAGAAAGAAAGAAAGAAAGAAAGAAAGAAAGAAAGAAAGAAAGAAAGAAAGAAAAGCTAAAGTATTCCTGTGAATACTATTGAGTAGGTTTGTTATTTTTTTTTCTATAGAAAAACTTAGACTTCCTCACTGTGCAGCATCAGAAAAAAAATACAGACATGCAAATATTAAAGAATTGGATTTCAACAGCCCTGATCAGAGGAAGGCAATGTCACAGGAGATGGCAGAGACAGAAAGCAAAAGATGGTTAGGCCATGTTTATGCCATAGTTAGATCGGGGAGGGGGGGGTCAATTTGGCAACTTTAAGACTTGCAGACTTCAATTCCCAGAATTCCCCAGCCAGCCATGGAATGGAATTCTGGGAGTTGAAGTCCACAGGTCGTAAAGTTGCCAAGGCTGGACACTCCTGGATTAGATGGTGCCTTCTTTTTTGCATCTCAAAGTCTCCAGCCAGGCAGGGATCTGAGGCACCCATTGTGATATATTTCTTGAGCCTCAGTTTAAACATTTTAAAAAGCTTTAATATTTTCTTTGAGGTTATATAAACATGATGACGAGTATTTCTACTCCACACACACAAGGCTCCAAGTCACCTTAGTGTGGAGGGATCGGGAGTAAATCAAAAATTGGAAGCCACTTATGCCGGAGCATCAAAAATAATTTGAAACAATTGCTTTGAGAGAACTGAATCCAGGACAACTGACAGAAAGAAAGCCCATCAACAGAAAATATCTGCAATATTTTTCAGGGAGAGAAGCTTATTCCCATCAAATATTGCTGCTTTTGTAGCATCAAAATTAATCCACCAATGTTCTTAAACCATAAAGCCTGTTTTAAAAAAGTTACACTGAAACCAAAGTCTCAGTCAAAAACTCTGATTCATGTTGCATTAGCCTGATAAATCAGATTATATATTTATACAGTTATAATGAAGTGTGAGACGATGATTCAGGGTTACTTGAAAATACAAACAGCTCTCATAAATCTGATCCTGATTTACACCGTATCTCACCAAGTACTGCCATGCAGCTGGCTTCAAATCCTATATTATTCAAATATAGTGATCTGATCACAGATTGCTATGAACGTGATACTGTATCTTAAATGTTTTATTATTCACCAAAGCATTTCATCATGAAATCCAAAGGGCTAAATACTAGTACCTTCTTTATAAGAATACTGGAGTACAGGAGAAAATTCAAAACATATTGGACAAATATTAGAAACATCAGGGAAAAAACCCACTCCCATCTATTGCTCTGAAGGTAATAATTAATTATGACAGGAATAAATGAGATGAAGTCATTAATATTAGTCAATTTCTAGCAGAATTGCTTTGCTTAGAACACTTAGTCTCCCTTCATTAAATGCTATGTTTTACTTTTTATCTACCTCAGATCTTTGCAATCAAATTTATCCTAATTTTTGCTGCTGCAAATAATTCCTAGTGAAGCTAAAGTCTGAGAGTAAGCTTGCCCTAACCTGGGTCCAGAAGTGCAATTAGATCCAACTTCTTCAGGGACAGTGCTGATTAAGAATTCTGGAGTTGTACTCCTAGTATATATGTTGTACCAGATTGTGGAAGGCTGAGTTATATACTTTTAGCTTCTAGATAGATAGTACAGAAAGTTAATGGGCTGGAGTAACACAAAATTTGGCTTCTTCTGTTTCTTGTCTTTGACAACCTTTTGTCACATGTGTCCTTAACAATTTCTTTGATTACTTTCTAAAATTCCACTGTTTCCCATTAGTGAAGTTCAGGACTTTAGAATAATTCTTGATACTCTCCTTGAAATTGTAGTTATGTGCTAAAGATATAACTCATGCCTTTATAATTGCAACTAAAGTGATCAGCTATCTGTAGCATATATGTCTATATTAGCGTTTTCCAATATATTTGCTTTAGGTAGCTGGGATGGCCTTCAAAGATTGGCTGATTCTGCTGGGAATATATATAATTTTGATGCATAGTCCTGGCATTCTTCACTCACTCCTCTTAAGATCTCTTACTACAATGAGGCAGCGTAGCAGAGCATGGTGGTAGAGTAAAAAGAAAGTTGCCCTGTTGCTTCATGTCATAATTTACATGCAAGGGTTACCATCTTATCTGCCTTTAAGAATTTATAATATGTTAAGGAACCAACAATTAGAACAGAGTACAAAACCCATACCAAAGGGGTAGACAAAGGGGGCAAAGTTTGTATATTGCTCCTTATCTATTTAACTTATGTGCAAAATAATTAATGCTGCATTAGAAAAAATGGAAAGCAGAATGAAAATTGCTTGGGGAACATTAGAAATACCAGATACAGGTATTTCAGGCTAAATTAATGACCAGCAACTCCATCACTAATATGGTCATAAAATGAAAAAATCACATGGCCACACTAACTTACAACAGCAGTTCTGGTAGTTCTGGTTGGATTCATTAAGCTGGTTGTGGCCATTCATGAATATTTCCCACCAGCTTCCCCATTGATTTTCCTTGTCAGATGATTGCAAATGGTGATCATGTGACCATGGGGATGCTGTAACAACTCTAACTTTGAGGACTGATTGTAAATCTCCACATTCAACACAGTTGCTGAACAAGTGGTCCCTAACTGTGGTGAGATTCAAAAATTTCTACTACCACTTCTGTGGGCATGACTTGATGGGCGTGGCAGAGGAAGGATACTGTAAAATCCTCATTTCTTCCAGATCAGCTGGGACTTGGGAGGTAGAGAATAGAAGGAGGCGGGGCCACTCAGAGTTGCTATTTACTGGTTCTCAGAACTACTCAAAATTTCAGCTACTGGTTCTCCAGAACTGGTCAGAACCTGCTGAATACCACCTTTGGTCTCTAAGTGAAACTACCTGTATACTGATACTATCATTTTGATGCTAGCAACAAGGCAGGTTTAAAATCTCTTGCTGAAGATGAAAGATGAGAACTCAATAACTGTCTGCTGCTTGACATGCTACATTAATGGGCAAAGCCAACCCAATGCAAAAAGGCAGAAAAGATGTCACAATGGTAACACACTTCTCAGCTTCAAAAATCCTAGCCTCAAAACACCCATTCTAAAGTTTGCACACCCTACTTCATTCTGTTGTGATACTAAGGATCCAAACTAATATAATAGAATTGTCAAGCAGATGGAATCATGAGTTCAGACACATCAAATGAATTTATAGGTTTATAGAATGCTAAAGCTCTCTACAATAATCTGAGCTACTAACAGTCAAAGACAGGAGTCAATGGAATTCAAGTTGGGCTGAATTTAAATTTCTTGTGGGTTCGAAGGGACTTGAGAATGTTGATGCATGTGTCTCAATAAATCATCTCCAAGAGCAAGGTGCAGATGTAGCTTCTTCTAGGTACAAAATTAAATTATATTAATCAGATAGCATTAAGGAATATTTGAAATGAACCAATTTGTTTGAACCAAGACATCCATCTCCTTCTTAATAGGTATTCTGCACCCATTGGGCTTTTCCTTCTTAACGGAAGAAAAACCACAGAATATTATTATAGTTATTTCTAAGATTCTCTGAGTGAGAAAAGGCAAAGGTACAATAAAAACTTGTCTTAAATGCTCCAAGAGCAATACAATTTCTTTCCCATGAAAAGAAGTGAAACATCTGCGAATTACAGTGAAATGTTATTTATTTATTTATGTATAAAATTTACATGCTGCCCATCTCACTGTCGAGTGGCTTTTACAATGTCATAAAACAGCAATCTAAAATAATTAGAAAGTTAAAACATTAAAAACATTGTACATTTAATAGTGATAGTGAAACTTTTGGGCTTGATGTACAATAGTACGATACAGTTCTTCTGAATTAATATACACTAGTTTCAGAAAATGTGTAATCTGATATAAGGGAGCATACTTAGTGAGTCTTTGGAAGGGAGAACTGATTTTTAAAACTTAAATTGTCACACATGCACACACGCACATGCGCGAGCACACACACCATGTCATGGCAGTTTTCTGCAGTGCACAAGTTGCACAGCTGTTTTTGGCAACCCTGTCTTTTAGCATCAGTTGTAATACTAATTAATGATTATGTTAAATAGGTTCAATTCATCTCAATGTAAAAAAATAGTCCAGCAGATGTCTGAGAGTTTAATAATTAGGAATGCAGTATCCATTATATTTCTATTTATTTCTAATCCAGCATCAGTATTAATTTTGAAAGTTGTTGTTTAAAAATAATATTTGTTTCACTCATTTTACTCTTCATCTCCTCTAAATGGAACTGGAAAATTTCCTGAGAAACTAGGGGAATTAAAAAAATCTCTGATTAGTTTACATGAATATTTTCAAATATTTGGCACTTCGCCATCAAATTGGTTGGCATTAAACGTAGTCAATCCTTATCAATGTACTAATATATTTATGTTTGCTGTCACTTTCCTACTCCAGACTTTCAACACAAGGCTTGGAAGTTAGGAAATTCTAAATCAAATTGTTTTTCAATCAGACCTGCCACTTTGATTTCATCACATCAAAACCCTTATTGAGTTCAAACCTTTGAAATAAGAAAAGATTTTTAATCCAGTTATACCAGATGGAGTCTAAATCTATAGGCCATGAGATCTAGGGGATTAGGATTTCTCAGACCTTAGCACACATATTCTCCCTCCCTCCCTCCCATTCTCCCTCCCTCCCTCCCTCCCTCTCTCTCACACACACACACACAGATGAGTGTATTCACAGAAATACATACAAAGTTCACGTTGTTTGACAAATTGATCCATGCGTATTGTAAAGATCTAATCTTACATCATTCACAGAAAAGTATTTGGTTTCAGATGCTTCATCACTCAGTGTTTTTTAATCCACACTAGATTTTAGTTAAAGAAGAGTTTAAAGGGAGCTAATTTGTTGCACTTATTGGATTGAAAAGTTTAAACATACAAAATAGTTGCCTATAAAAATTATGTATCATAGAGCCAAAATTGGAAAAAGTCACCATTATAATAATCAGCAACGTGTTTGCTTATAATATTTGGGATGCTTGTGGGTTTGTATTTTTGATCAGAGAGAAGAAAGGGGGGGGGAATAGAGAGAGAGAAATAGAGAGAGAAGGTAAATATGTCTACTAAGTGGTTGGTGTTTTGCTCTGTGACCCATGAAATGGGATCAAGAAATTAGTCAAGAGCAGAAAGGCAAGTATGAGAAATAAAAGCATCAGCGAGAAAACATAAAGCCATGTTTAGTTTATGACAACTACAGCTGACTGGCCTCCAACACATTCCTCCAAAATGTGGTTCTTAATAGAGAGAGCTTGTATCTATAAACCAGGGTTTTTATTTTATTTGAAAACTAACCTTTAGTCTTCAGGTCTGCAGAGAGCCTAGGTTCTCTCTCCATTTTTGCTATTTATATCCTGTAAGTGGTAGTTTTAATAAAAAGATAGCATTGAGGACAATAATTTCTAGGACAATATAAAAAAAACAGTATAGAATGTGAGAAAAGTCTGTTCCTGCTTTCTAATAAATCTTCCCCTAGGTAGAATAAGGGGAGAGCAAAGTTTTATTTGCTTTCTGATGATGTTGTGAATACATCCATGTAATTTTTTGGTAATAATATGAAAGTGGCTTATCCTTACCTGGTTCTGGAACATTTTTTTACCATCCCAGTGTAGCATAGGCAGGTAGTCCTTGACTTAAGAACATAATTGAACCCAAAATTTATCTTGCTAAGTGACAGTTAAGTGCATTCTACCCCATTTTACAATCTTTCTTAACAGTTGTTAAGTGAATCTGGCTTCCCCATTGACCCCTGATTGTCAGAAGCTTGCAAAAGGAGATCACAAGACCCCAGGAAACTGCAACCGTCATAAGTACGAGTCAGTTGCCAAGCATTGGAATTTTGATCACGTGACTATGGAGATGCTGCAACCATCATAAGTGTGAAAAGTGGTCATAAGTCACTTTTTAGTGCCATTGTAACTTTGAATGGTCATTAAATGAACTGTTGTAAGTCGAGGACTATCTGTATTCCTTTGATTTTCTGGTAGGCTTTGTTGTGGCTTGCCAGCGGCCAGTGGACCTGGTGGCAGACTCAGACAGTGAATTGAGGAGGAACATGGGCCAGTCATGGACTCTGGGGAAATCTCTGAGGAGTGTTCTGCGTCAGAGGCAGGGATGGGGCCAGGGATGCCCGACAGTTATCAGCTGCTTTTGGAGTCAGATATCAGTAGGGCAGAAGAACAGCTGGAGCCTGTTCCTGATGTGTGCATGGGCAGAGCTGCCAGGGGAAGGGAGCAGCTAAGGAACAAGGGAGTAAAGGCACAGGTGGATGGTGAATGGCTCCCCCAGATGGAATAAAGAGGAGTGAAAGGGGAGGGGAGTTTGCAGGAAACAATTAGTTCAATTCATTAGAGTGAAGATCTGTTCCTGACTTCTTGCCAAGCTGCTGTTACAACATGGCGTTTGAAAGATATCAGCCTGGCAACCCTTATTGCAACCCTTTATCCTTACAACCTTTATCGCCTGATAAAGGTCTGTAGTTGTGAAATCTCATGAAAGACTGTTTGCCGGGACTTTGCTGGAGAGGAATTCCCTTTAACCTAAATAAAAGAGTTTTATCGGGACAAGGAATCTGCTTTATGCTCTTGGGAAGCCTAGGTCAGAACAGGCTTCCATCCAAACAGTTAACCAGGTTCAAACCAGATTCAGCTTTCAGCCAACATATAAACCAACATCTTATTCCTGATTTCACATACAGATATATACACACCGCCAAATGTAATTAAAAGCCCAGGATCAATAGAGTCAGAGGTCTTTATTTATTTGACAATATTATCCTATTGTTTACTTGTGAATTCTCTAAAAGATTTAATTTTTAATTTTTATGTGGTTGAATGATCTTCCAGTGTAAGATTCATCTGTAAAATTGCTTATGAAGCTCTGACACCTGTGTTTTCAAAGATAAACAGGAAAGAAAACTAAACACTTCCAACTTCCCTCATTCAAAGAGGAATTAACTACTACCACAATTTGCTCAAACTACACTCTTAGGCCTCTTTGACAAGCTAGGAGGGGCATGGATCTAAAAATCAGGTTTTTGAATTAACAGTCCTGAGGTTTCTGTCCAACTCCCAACTTCTCATATTCAACAGGTTCGACTCATTCCTAGATTACCATGTAAGACTTCTACCTAGGTTTGGATAAGGCCAGCATCCAATTGAAAACAAATCTGAGTGACTTTATCTGACAGATGCTGTAAAAAATTCCTCTCTACTCCTTGTGTCACCCAAAAGTAGGGCTGCAGTGTGGCAATCAGCATATATAATAAGAGAATAAGAGCTGGTGCTTTGGCACCCTTACCGCCATAAGGTAGGCCTTAATAACTGTTTTAACCCAAGTTTGATCAAACTCATCTTTCATTGAGCATCAGAGACACTCTAGGCATCTGTTCTCCCATTTCATCTTCTTCAGCACCTCCATAAACCATGGGGAGTTACAAGGTTCCATGAGAGAAGAGAGGTTGCATAGGGGTGATGATGGTGATCCAATCTAAGGCCTCAACCACCTCCTTCTTCTTCAGAGGCAACCAAGGCTTTGAATAGACCATGCAGCACACCAACAGAGATAACACTCAGCTCATCTGAAACACATCTGGGTTCATCAGTCACTAAGGGATGGTCCAATCTAATGGATCTATCCTCCCTATAATCAATAGTTACTCTAGAAGTTAGAAGATTATGGCATGTTGAAAGAAATATCCTTTTGGGTCCAGTTCCAAGTGGGGAAAATGACACTGGATTCATGGAAGTTGCTTGGAAAGAAGGTTTATTGATGAAAATGATCACATGCCTTGAAGATCCTGGGCAAAGTGATGCTGAGAATGCCTGGCTTTTATGCCCTCTCTGGGCTTTTGAATTTGAGCTTGTATTATGATTTGTTGTCAGACTCACATGGGGCCATGCAGGGGCAACTCTGTAAGCTGTCCTGAGTCCCAAGCTTGATTGACTCTTGCTGAGTGATGATGTAATGAAAAGACTTTGGGATTCCTATTATGGCTCTGCCTGAAGGAAATAGATCTTTGTTATAAAGAACAAAGACTGGACCAGGCCTTAATGGCTCATTGACAAAGGTTCGGGCGGTGAGTTTCTTCCTCCCTTTTAGGGGAAATATTCTGCCCTTTTAATATTTCCTAAAATATTTCATTTTTTTTAGGAGAGGGGTGGGTGCTAACTGCCTACAGGCATAAACGAGCAGTTGGAGTACCGGAGGTTATTGGATCATTGGGTGCCATAATAAAAAAAGGATCAGGTGTCTCACTGCTATTCTCCGTTCCGGACATCTGTTTCCTAATGAAGTTGCTTCCCACTTCCTCTTAGCAAAGCCTGATTTCTCTTCCTCTACTAAAATGACAGATAGAAAAAGGCCCAATATCATTTTCTCTGCAATGAAAATGACTGCACAGGTCAGTCAGAATTAAGATAACTTATTTTTCTAACTTGCTGCCATTGGCAGAGAAACAGAAATGAGCAAATGTGAGATTACCGGAAAGGTTTATTGGACGACACTGCAGAACATGCTGGAAGAGCAGGGAAACCCAAGTTCTAGTTCTCCATTAGGTACGGAAGCTGGCTTGCTGACTTCCTAAACCTACTGTGGACCAACCTGAACTATTATGATTCATAATCACCTTCAGTGAAGAGGCATCCACATTGATTGCAGTTAATTAAGCATACACACACATACACACCACACACCACAGAGAGAGAGAGAGAGAGAGAGAGAGAGAGAGAGACAGACAGACAGATAGACAGACAGACAGACAGACAGACAGAGATTGTGTGTATGTGCCAACTCTGAGTATACTTAAAAATATGGAGCTTCACAACAATGGGCAAATTGTTTTGCTGCCTGTATGGATTGCATTCCCTGGTCCTCCTACTCTCTGAAATTCTACTACAAAAAAACCTCCTCTGATCTCAGTGCATCTTCTTACAAGACACTGTTACTAAAATTGAACCTTAAATGTTGATACGCTTTCTGAATTCATAAGTGATCCGGAAGTGAACCCTCCAACCTGCCCCCGGGCTCCATGGGAGGATTAGGAACGTGTGTACTTAACACTTTACACCAGAGTTTTACTAGGAAGCTGCTCATTTCCATAAACTTGGACATTTGGTTTCACTCCTAGCAGTTGGTATCATTATGCTGAGCAGCTGAAGGTGAATAAGCTAAAACAGCTAGCAATTGAGAAACAGTGGAGGAATCTAATGGGGTGGGGGGTCCGAGGGACAGGAAGAAGAGTGGTTTGGAGGGGGGTTCTGGGGTCTGGATCTTGATGAGAGCCGAAGAACAAAAACTCCCCCTTTGGACGATTCTTCACTCAGGCCCCATCAGCTCCATTTACTAATGCTCAATAGCTGAAGCTTGACAGCAGCCAGGCAGTCATGGGCTCCCTCCGGTCTTCCGAACTTCTGCTTCGATGTGCACTTTTCAGTAGAAAAAGGAATGGGAAAAGGGGGAAGGGGGAGAGAAAGAAAGAAAGAAAGAAAAGACAGAGAGAGAGGAGAGGGGGAAGGGAGGGAAAGAGGAGGGTGGAAAAAAAACCTCTTGCTGACACGGGGCATAACTTAATTTTCACGGTGCCGGGACAGCTGTATCATGTAATCTGCCATGGCATGCCATTAAAACTTCAATGCCTTTACTGACCCAGAAGGGAAACTCAGACCGTGCAGAGTCTTTTGAAAAGAAGTGGTGATCTTTCACGATTTATGAGCTTGTCTTAAAGAAACAGACTCCACTCACTTTATATTAATCACCCTTTTTCAGCTGATATTGGAATCTGGGGTCTCTTCACTGAAGAGGGTGGAGAGCCCCAATATCTGAAAAATGTTTGTCCTTTCATTGTTATGGTTGTTGTCATGATGATGGTAGTTTGGCTTCGGTTTGATTTTCATTCATTTATTTCTGTCAGCCACAGCAGTGGTGGGTTCTGGGTGGTATGTCCTGGTACGGGCGTACCCGTGGTAGCTGGGAGCGGAATGGTGGCTCATTTGGCCCACCCGCCCATCCGTGTTCCTTAACTTTTTTTGATGCAAACGGGCCAATTGCACACACACACGCACAGCGTGTGGTACCTGTGCAATCTCCGCCAAACAGTTGAGTGTCGCTGGGCGGTAGCATGCACAGCACAAATGCCCAACGAGGATGACCGGCCCCGTTGCAGCATACCGGTTGTGACAGGATCCAGAACCCACTACTAAGCCACAGGTATTGTACCAAGTGCAAAATCCAATTACCCCCAAGCCCGTTTGAATGGTTGGGGCAAGGGAAAGCAGGGCAGGGCTGCACATTTCTGTACACTGGATATTCTGAAAAATGAAACAAGCACTTGAGAAATGCAAGACATTAATATCTGAAGTATTCGTAACCATAGTGTTGCTTGCCCGGTGCAAGAATTCCTATCTACGCAACCTTTTCTGCCTATTTCCGTTATAAAGATATATACATTGATAAAATAGGAACAACTAGAAGGAATAGTTTTAAATAAGAGTAAAGGAAGTAAAATTTATCCAATGGGGAAATTCTCTCCAAAAAATCAAAACAGGGCATCCTTCCCCAGTCTGGGTATTCCCAATCTAGACACAAGAGTTATGCATCTGGAAAGCACTAGGCTGTGAAGGTTGCTGGCTGGGGAATTCTGGAAGTTAAAGTCCAAAAGTTCTAAAGTTGCCAAGGTTGGACAGGCCTAGGCTAGAAAATTGTTTTATTGGGATTAACTAAACATAGCAAACAGTAAGAAAACATTTCAGTTTTTGAGATCTCTGTGAGTGTGTGTGTGTATGTGTGTGTGTGAGAGAGTGTGTGTGCGAGTGTGTGCGAGTGTGAAAGAGAGAGAGAGAGAGGCGTGGGAGAGGGAGAGATAGGGAGAGAGGGAAGGAGGGAGGGATGGAGAGAGAGGGGGGATTTCAGGAAATGAATGATGCAGTCCCCCTGATCACAATTTGCCCTTAAAGGATTAGATTCAGAGGTGCATTCTCTGAAGGAAGTTTAGAAGATTGTCTGGACCAAAGCCAAATAATTTTAAGAATTCAGATTGATAACAGCTAAAATCAAAAAGATAATCTATTGTATCTATTATATATTGTTCTTTATCCTAATTTCAAAAACTGATTGGATGTAGCAGGAACAATGAATATGAGACTAGTACCAGAGGAGTGAAGAGGAGGGAATGCTAGAATGAGGAAGAAAAAAGAGATAAAGAGGGAGTCAAATTGAGAAAAACTGTGCGGGGGGGGGGGGCATCACTTAACTGGGGCATCACCCAAGAGCCACAGTGGCTCAGTGGTTAGACTGCAGTACTGCAGGCTACTTCTGCTGACTCCTGGCTAATTGGAATTTGGCAAGTTTGAATCTCACCAGGCTGAAGGTTGACTCAGCCTTCCAGCCTTCCGAGATGGGTAAAATGAGAACCCAGATTGTTGAGGGCAATATTCTGATTCTGTAAACTGCTTACAGAGGGCTGTAAAGGACTGTGAAGAGATATCTAAGTGCTATTGCTATTTTAGATTTGAATTAGCCTAATGTCGATTAACTTGCTAACACCACTACAATATGTGGCTTATTACAGATTTTCCCCAAGGAAATGTGGTCCTCAGCTGAGAGAGTACTCTACATAATGGACAACTTTACATAATAAAAATGTTACACAACTTTACAATGAAAACACAAGAGTAACAGTGTTGGAAGGGACCTTCAAAATATTCTAGTCCAACTTCCTGCTCAAGCAGGAAACCCTATACCACTTCAGAAAAATGTTTGCCCAATCTCTTGTTGAAAACCTCTAGTGTTGGAGCACCCACAACCTCTGGAGGCAAGTTGTTCCTTATGTATGCATACAACCCCAAAATATGTTAATCTATTACCAGATCATCTCAAAGACTCTCTTATATACATCATAATACTATGACTGCAGGTGGCACAGCAGATATATTAGTTGAAAGACACATAATTTAAATTCAATATATAAGGTAAAGATTCCCTCGCAAATGTGTGCTAGTCATTTTTCCAGCTCTAGGGGCGGTGCTCATCTCCGTTTCTAAGCCAAAGAGCCAGTGCTGTCCAAAGACATCTCCATGGCCATGGGGCCAGCATGACTAAATGCCGATGACGCACAGAGCGTTGTTACCTTCCCACCAAAGGTGGTTCCTATTTTTCTACTTGCATTTTTTATGTTCCTTCAAACTGCTAGGTTGGCAGAAGCTGGGACAAGTAGCAGGAGCTCACCCCATTACACGGCACTAATGATTCGAACCGCTGAACTGTCAAACTTCTGATTGACAAGTTCAGTGTCTTAGCCACCGATCCACCATATCATATTGAGCCATACTGTCTCATTTATTATGCTTCCATTTACCATAGGCAAATGTGATAGCTTTTAATTTTACCATTTTTCAGACTTTACAATTGCTAAAAATGGTAGATTTTAATTTTACCAATTTTCATGTCTAAATGTGAATTTTCTCTTGGCCATGGGGCCAGATTAATTTAAGCTAACCCATATGTTGCAAAAATATTGTGTTAATTTCAAAAAGCTGTGCTAATTTTCAAAGCTAAAAGAGACCGTTAGTAACCAATTTCAAGTCCTAAGTTTGAGTTTTGGAAAAAGACTCAATAGGTTTTTTTTAAATAGAAATCTCAAACTGAAGAAAGTACAGTTGATTTAAAGCTAATACAAGCATGCAGTTCACTTCCGAATGAATGGATTTTTCCACCCTCTTTCTCTTGTGTCATCTTGGATTTTAGATAGTTTTCAAAACTACTTTTATCCCCAGGTATATTTATGTGATCAAAGAGCCACAATTTGAGTAAAAGTGATTCTAAAGCCTTCTTGAAAACAGTTCCACATTTTTAATTTTAACTACCATTTGCTGATAAATCAAAGGTAATCTAGGAAAAAACTACCTGTCTCAAAACCTTTGGATTCAATCCTTACATGCAATGTCTATCCATTTGTATTGCTTCTGAACATGCAATTCTTAGTTAATCAAAAACCATATTCCATCTATTCTGCTTAATGACTTTTATTGTGGTTGTAGTAGTAAGAGATGGAAGCAAAAGATGGAAGGAAAAATGTGGAAAGGTGGGAAGCTGAAAATGTTTGTTCTCCCAAGACATTCTGTGATTAAATTAAAGAGTGATTACCCCAATTATTGCAATGTGTTTAGAAATGTATATTATTAAAGGCTTTTCTATTAAATAGGCAGGACATAGTGGAAAAATGGTTGCTGTGAACATTAAAACCAACACAGACCTAATATGTTTATTGACTTGAATTATAAGTAACACTTTTTGTGGCTGCATCTGCAATGGGTGTAACATCATACATACCCATATCCAGACAAAGTATATTTTGGCACAAAAAGTGAATGTGCAGAACCATAATACAATTAAAGAGATGCTTTAGTGGTTCTTTTTTTAAAAATACAGGAAATTGAAAACATGACCAAAATAAGGTCTGGGGTTTGCTTAACCTTCTAAGAAACCAGCAATTAAAGAATAAAACTCTGCAATAAAAAAAACAAAAAACAATTATTTCAGGTGAATTGGACACAAAAGTACAAAAACCATTTTTTTCACTGAAGATATCCTAATATGAATGGCTAGGTCAAAGTTAAAGGGGTACTTTAAAGTACATTACCCTACTTGTCAAAGACTAATTAGAATAGGAAAAAATGGCCCACTTTTCATTTTCAAGCAGACAAGCTGTATATTGAGAATGCAGATAAGCTAATGAACTGATAAGTTTCTCAAATTTCAGGTCTTTGGAGAGGCATGAAGTCATAGTGATGGAAGACTTTAATGGCCCTGCAGTCTCTTGGGAGACAAGCTCCACCAAGCATGAGCCTTCCAGGAAATTCCTAACTTGTCTTCATGAACAGGGGCATCTGCAGGGGAAACGGAAAGGCTGAAAAACAAAGAGAGTCAAGATGGCAGCTATAATAATATTACACATAATTAAAGCCCCCATCTCAGTCTAGCATCCTGATCTTTTCATTCTCTTCTACACCCCTGAAGGAGGGGTCTCCACAGTTGGCAACTTGTGGACTTCAACTTTTTAGTCATCTTAGGGTCTTTTTCTAATTAATTTCTTTTTCAGGGGTGCCTACAAGGCAACAATCCCCAACCTTGGCAACTTGTGGGCTTCAACTCCCAGAAGTTGGCTGGCTGAGGAATTCTGGGAATTGAAGTCCACAAGTTTTAAAGTTGCCAAAGTTAGAGAACCCTGCCCAAGAGCCACCTTTGAAAAAGAAATTAATGAGAAAAGGAACCCTAAGATGAATAAAAAGCAATATGGCAATTTCCAGACGTCAGTATGTCTTGAGAAATTAACATGATCTCATTTTTGAGAGCCAGGTCCCCCCTAATGTTTGTTAAGAGTGCTGTAATACACCTTGATTTCAGCAAAGCATTTAATGAAACACTCCATGACATGCTGATTAGGAAGCCAGTTGACTGAATGGCGTGCCAATTAAGTGGATACATAATGGGTTCAGACACTGCATTCAATTAGTGTTTTTCAATTGTTGCTGGGGTTGGGGGAGCATATTAAGTGGAGGATCATAAGGTTTGGTCTTGAACCTCCAACTCTTCATTATTTTCATTGACATTTTTATAGAAAAGATGGTGAGAAGGAGTATTGTATTAGAAGTTGACACAAAAATGCAGAGGGTTAGCTAATATTCCAGAAAGCAGGGGCGGGAATCCAAATGATATTCATAGGTTGGTTAAATTGCTTTAATAACTGTATGAAATTTAACAAAGACAAGGACAATCTTCTTAATTTAAGAAACAGAAATCAAATGCACAAATAGTGTGGGTGATTCGACTGAACTGTTATAACTTTTTTTTTAAAACAACTAAGATTCCCTGAAAATAATGCATTACTGTGCTATTTATGCATATAATCTGTGAAGCAATTACTGATTTCAAAAGTTTTGATAGTATAAGACCGCCCTAAACCAAATATTATTAGTGATAATGATACCAAGGAAGTATAAATAGCTGAAATTTCAGCTCAACAGTTAAATATCAAATTACATGAAAGAATGCAAACATCTGTTCATTTAATGTTTCTTTTTGGAATAAGATGCTTTAGAATCAGTTAGATTGTAGTAACCAATATTTCAGATAATGAAACATGGCTCTATCACTCCATTACTTTAAATAAAGTGTAATCCTACTAATACAAACACTGAGGTGAAAAATAAATACAAATTCCTGATTAGAAACTAAAGTTCCATAATGATTTTCTTAATAGACTTTTAGACCATTTTAAAGAATTAATACACTGCATCACATAATTAATCAGAGATCACCCTAATAAAAATGAGCCAATTCTGTATAATAGAACATAGAAACTTTTTTTCATAGAAATTGAAATTCAAAAAGCAGTACAGCATTCATAAAAACTGTTTTTATGTACTGCAGAAGGATGCATCATTTTTGCAAGATAGATTTAATGAAAAGAAGTAGATTCAGAATAAATTAGTTATTCTTAAATACCTTGAAATTCATTAGATAAATTTATACACTACCCATCTCAGTGATTTTGGGAAATTTACAGATAAAAGCTATAAAATCATATAAAAAGACACTGATAAAAAAACAGTTAAAAGAAGAGTTGAAAAGGTGAAGGTAATGCCCTAAAGCTATCAACCACCCCTAAGACTGCATATCACTCATGCCATTCATCCCAACTCAATGGGATATGAAGGAGACTTATCCATTTGGATAATTCAATCCATTTGAAAAGAATTGAATTCATACTCTAACACCGGGATGGCGAACCTATGGCATGCGTGCCACAGGTGGCACATGGAGCCATTTGTCAGGGCACATAAGGCATTGTCCTGACAGCTCCGAAGGCTCCGGAGGACTAAAAACGTCCCTATGAGCAAACCGTTCCCGAGCTTTTGGTTTTTTGCACTCCTGAGTCTTCAAGGAAGCTCCTGAAGCCTCCAGAGGGCCTCCCAGGGGAGGGCAAGGGAGGCTTTTTTCACCCTTCTTAGGCTCCTATAAAGCATGCAAAAATGGGGGGAGCACCTGTCATGCACACATGCGCACTGGAGGGGGTCACACATTGCATTATGGGTGTGGCACGCCCACACATGCACTCCCCCCGCTTATGGTACACAAGCCATTGCTACTCTAACACAATGTGTTCTCTCTCTCTCTCTCTCTTTCATACACACACACACACACACACACACATACACATACATACATACATATACAGTATATATATATATATATATATATATATATATATATATATATATATATATATATATATATATAATATATATATGTCTATCAGCACTTCTAAACTATCAAGGAATCTATGGATGATTGCTAAGTAATATAAAACAAAGACAATACATTGCTCAAGGACTTTAGAATTCCAAAAGACAAGCATCTGCCATTGTCAGGGAAAATAACAGAGATGGCAAAAAATGCATCTGAAAATAAGATTATTTATAATTTTGGATAACATATTATATTGTCAAACTCAAAAGAAAAAATATATCCTATTGCTGTTAGTACAATCTTGCCAGCTTCTATCAACTTAGAGTTCACTATGAAAAGATTACAGAGAAGCAATTTCCTACAATTAATAACTTTATTTTGGATTTGCTATCGTATTCAATGAGAAAGAAAAAAAAAAGAAAGAGGGAAAGTGAAGGAAGGAAAGAAAGAAGAGAAAGGGAGAGGAAAAATAGAGAAAAACAGAAATGAGAGGGAGGGGGAGAGAAGAGAGAGAGGCCCTATTCCCACAGAAAACACTGAGTCATGAAACCTGGGCAGGCATGTCTGGGGGGGGGATGTCATGTGATGGGTGGGAGTGATATTGACTTGGCCACACCCACAAAGGTTTTGTGGCTCCTGGTGTTTTCTGTGGGAAATGGTCCAAATGACTCTTTGAGTGTTTAAGATTGCCGACCCCTGTGCTACACCATGCTTCAAGACAAAATTTCATTTATTTGTAATTAGAAAGAAATATTTCACAATATATAATTACATATTGTTTTTGTGATTAATCACTATGCTTTAATTATGTTCAATTTATAACAATAAAAATACATCCTGCATATCAGATATTTACATTACGATTCATAACAGTAGCAAAATTGCAATTACATAGTAGCAACGAAAATAATTTTATGGTTGGGGGGGGGGGGTCACCACAACATGAGGAACTGTATTAAAAGGTTGTGGCATTAGGAAGGTTGAGAACCACTGCTATCCTAGTTTTGACAACTGTTGATAAAAAAGAAAAAAATGTTTGTATAGTGGAAACAGCAAAATAGAAATGAAAGAATTGAAAAATATCACAAAACACAAAGAACGTGGAACAATTGTGGCAAAAAAAGGCAAAGATAGTATCAACAGTAATAAGTATCCTGGGTCCAACCTCCAAAATATCTGGAGCACCATTTGAACATCATTGGTCAGCTGCAGAAGGCAGCTTTATTTGGAACAGCTTACATCTTACAACAATATATTTAACATCACAAAGAACATTTGCCTATCCCAGATCTTTGGGAAGGATAGTTGATAAAAATGCACATCTGGCTGACTGTGTGGCCAATAATCATCAGCAAACTGATAAAGTGTTAGCATATAACACACCATATTTAATATGAAAAGTGTGGATAATTGATGTGGCCATATGAGACGATAGTAAACTAGAAGTCAAAGAAGACTAAGTATGAAGAGCTAAAAATAAAAGTTGAAAGATTATGGCATAAACAAGCAGTTGGCGTGCCAGAGGTTATTGGAGCATTGGGTGCCATAATAAAAAAGTCTTGGACAGTATTTAGAAAATCTGAGCACTGATAAAATACTATTATTCTGGTACAGCTGGCTGGAGAATTCTGGAAGTTGAAGTCTAGAAGTTCTGGAAGTGGAAGTCCACAAGTCTTAAAGTTACTAACTTTAGAGATCTCTGCACTATACTATAACAGGTAAATTATCTCATATATTTTTATAGGTATATAAAAGGGACACAACTCATACACTGGATGGAGATGTATAAAGATCTTCCATAGCTGCCATCTGCTAACAAACTGTTAAAAGTGGAGAGATACTTAGAGATGTTAGGAGAAGTATGATCCTGGCATATATTTTTCTCCAGAATTAATCACCCAAAAAAAGCACAGGATTTCTAAGGTTAATAGCCAAGAAATGCACAAATGAAAATTCTGAACAGAAATTTTTCTATTAATTGAACATGGGTAACTCATTCAAAGAGGCTCTTATACCAGGAAGTCTTTCTCACAACTATGAACTAGTCACAACTTTACTTGACTGCTGACAATGAGTACTGACTTTATTGACAATACATTATATCTTATTTCATTTTACTTAGCTGTTGGATCTGAATGATTTGCACAGGCTACTGTCATTCAACTGAGAATAACATCATCCCAAAGCATTTGGAAGGAGCATTGTTGTAAAATAAAGAGTAAATCCATGTTGCCTTTATAAAATATACTAACACAATGTTAGTATATATAACATATATATTGGTCTTGTTGTATTCCGGTCTTTTCCTGTGTAAGATTGAGATTGTTTTGGCGACGTGTATCCCCAAGATACACAAAGGAGGAACACCACTCAGACCTATAGTCAGCTCCATAGGCTCACCTCTACAGAATATTGCCAAATTCCTCGCCAAACAACTCCAACCCTAAGCAGAATCCATCACCTCACATGTACAAAACTCACTCCACTTCATAGAAACAATAAAGAAACAAAACCTACAAGCCAGCGACCTACTCGTGAGCTTCGATGTCATACCCCTCTTCACCCAAGTGCCTATAAAAGAAGCCTTGACAGCTATCCAGAAAAACACAACCCCCTAAACACATCCTGGACCTGATCAACCACTGCCTAACCAACACAAATTTCATCCATAATGGACAAAGATACAAACAGATAGAAGAAGCACCCATGGGATCACCCCTCTTACCCGTCCTCACAAACCTATACATGGAACATTTTGAAACTAACGCCTTAGATAAATCTGAAGACAAACACAAACTCTGGCTTAGATATGTTGATGACACTTTCGTGATTTGGCCACAAGGGAAAGAAAAACTGGGCAACTTCCTCACACATCTCAACAGTCTACACCCCAAAATACAATTCACTATGGAAATAGAAGCAAACAACCAACTTCCCTTTCTGGATGTCCTAATCTACAAAAAACCCAATGGTTCCCTAGGATACACCATCTACCAGAAAAAAAAACATACCAACCGCTACTTAAATGCACAATCCCATCATCACCCTGCACAGATCAACTCTGTAGCCAAGACCCTCATCTTCAGAACCAAACGCCATTTCAATTCCATTTATTATTGATCATAAACAGCTTAATCAAAATCATCTGTAATCCCCACAACCTGTCAATTATAATTCTCTTCTGTTTAGCCAATATTTGCTTAACTCACATTGTTTTGTTACTCAACAGTGATCTTCCCTCAGAAAACAAAGACATGAATTTGTCAAAACATTGACATGCTACATTTATCTTCTTCAACTTAGCTGGCACCAAAAAGAAGAAAGAAAAAATTAAGACTTCTTGTGAACATGTGCCAGTTCTTCTAAAGTATTGAAATTCTACCAAAGAATATCAAAACAGACAAGCAAATTTCAGTTAAGTATGTTTCTCTATGCAAACAGTATTTTTATTTTGATTTTTTAAAAATAAATCAGATATTTAAAATAAAAATAAAAAACTTCTGAATATTTTTTTAAGATCGCAATTACACTATAAAATATAAAGTAAGATACCACGGTAGAATGTGCTTAGAAAAATAGAAATTTCAGAACACTTCATTTTTCTTGTGAGAAACCTATTTATAGAACAGAAAGCGACAGTATATTTATGGTGAATCAGACTGCTCCAAGCTTGTAAATATTCAAAAGCTGTAATGTGTCTATACGTACAAAAATAAGAAAAGTGCAAGCAATTGTATTCCTTGTCACACTATGGAAAGCTGGGATTTTAAGAAAAAGGATAGGAAGAATATTGGCATTCTTGAACCTTAGTATTCAAAGAACACTGAGAATTCCATGGATAGCTAATTAAACAAAAGATTGATCATCAGACAAATCAATTCAGAATTTTCATTTGGGGAATAAATGACCAAACTCAAATTATCCTATTTTGGACATATTATGCAAAGACCTAGCTCTTAGAGAAAACCCTAGTGCAAAGAACAGTGGAAGGAAAGAGAAGAGGATGACCATCAAGGTGGATAAATTCAACTACAATGGCAACTAGTGCAGCACAGGAAGACCTAAAAGACCAACATGGAGTAGTTGCTAAGAGTTGACACCAATTTGATGGCATACACACACATACCACAGCAGTGCTATCAAAAATAACGGTTTAAAAGTAAGTAGCCTGCAAGCAATAACAGAAATAAAATAAATTCACCTGTAACTTGATTTCATGTTTACACTCTTAGAAAGTGGAACCATCCAAAATAAAATTGACTCAGTAAATAGAATTATAATGATAAAGACAGCATCTTTCTGTTGTCTAGGAAGTTTTCTTCTGGGATTTTTTAGAATTTGGCATCCTAGCCAAGTAATTAAGGAGCCTTTTGAGTTGAACTTGATTCCTAGAGATGTAGTCTTCTTGGCAATAATGTTGATGGGGTTTCTTTTTATTAAATCTTGAGAGATATTAGTTCACCTTCCCAGTCTAGCTTATGACCCTGGTATTTCTGCCATTCAAATACCAGACAAGTCTTACAATATGTACATGCATACATATATTGAATGGCAAAATATTTAGCAATCTGAACACAGAAGTGTAGAATAATAATGCAATTGGGTATCTGTAATCACAGGTTAAAATGAGCAATTCTTGGAATTCAAGATAGTAGTTTAGAATGAACAGCTGCCTAGCTGATTTGATTTTCAACAACAAAACCTGCATCAGTTATGGATTATTGCTAGGCACAAGCACTATTATCTCTGGAGTGTCAGTGCTATCTCTGATCTGTGTCCTTTTGCTGATTACCAGCGTTCTAAATATAGTCTCTTAACTCTTTAGTGAAAATGTTGATTATTCCAGTTTTGACACTTGAAAATAATTATCCTCATGCTTAAAATCAATAGTATCTTCATTATCAACTTGATTCCAGATTTATGTTAACATGCTTATATTTCTCCGAGTTACAAGAGGTTGGAAAAAACTGTCTTAGGTAACAGCTTGGGAAATTCAAGGTACTGCATCTTCAGTTTCAGATAATTTGGGCTAGCAATTCACCCATTTTTAAAATTAGCCCTATTCATATCGTGCCATTCTCACTAGACTTGAATATATGTGTGAACGGCATAAGTAGATGGAAATGAATGAAGCTATGGCATCAAATTCAGTATCTCAGCTCTATCACATTGAAGCAGTTGTGGATAATGTTGCTTATATACAAAGCATAACAGAATAACAAAGTTAGAAAGCATCTTGGAGGTCTTCTAGTCCAACCCCATGCTTAAGCAGAGACCATACACCATTTCAGACAAATGGTTGTCCAATCTCTTCTTAAAACTACCAGTGATGGAACACTCACAACTTCTGAAGGCAAACCATTCCACTGATTAATTGTCAGGAAATGTCTCCTTATTTCTAAGTTGATTCTCTTCTTAATTAGTTTCCATCCATTGCTTCTTGTCCTGCCTTCAGGTGCTTTGGAGAATAACTTGACTCCCTCTTCTTTGGGGCAGCCCCTTAGATAGAGGAACTTTGCTATCATGTAACACCCTAGTCCTTGTGTATAAAATATGTATATTAGTTGGAATTCCAGTTCGGGTTTTTTTACATAGTATAGCTGAGTACAATTTAAAATGAAAATAAAGCTGCATCACAAGCAACACTTTATTTCAGACTTTTTTCCCCATCACTTTAATTTATTTATATAGGCAGCAAGCATCAATATTCAGATTCCTCTGTGCTCTGGAGGCATTGGGAAAGAGATGGCCCAGTTGTCTATTTTCACTATTTCAGCCTAATAAGACATTTCACTGCTAAAAAAAAAAAAAAAACACATGTCAAATTCAGGCAACTTTTGAAAAAATGTTCCACATTGCTGGTCAGCTTTACGGTAGAATAATAGCAGATTTTGTATATAATTGGACGCTGTTGGCCTAAGGGGCAAAATGTTACTTTCTCAACTGCCCAGTTGAGGACAACTAAAGCTTTCTTTTACTTATGAGCTAGACATGAGGCGTATTTTTGAAGACTCAGCCGAGACATACTTGTTGCCAGGGCATTTTTGTACCCTGGTTAGATGTAAGTGAGGGAAGTCTCATTAACTCACATTCCCAGCTACAGACTGCTGTTTTGCACACACTAATCTCTAGGTCTAATCTCACCCCTGCAAGTGGGCCATCTGCTATAATTAAGAAACACTAGCATTCTTTTGCCAAAGGCCAGAAGCCATTTCTCCCTTAGACAAAAGAAGGGGAGAAAGCACCACTCCCCCCCAACCCCCCAACCCCAACATAATGGTAACACAGCATACTCTAAACATCCATCTCAACATTTTTCCTCCCATATAAAGTATGTGGTGAGAAGTTCATTGGTTGTATTATTTTTGTTTTAACTGGAAATAAAGCAAGTAGCTCTGGGGGAACTTGGATGTGCATAATTCAAAAACATTACATATCCTAACAACAACAAACTTGCATTCCTTTATTGAAGTCAGTATAAATGGCATTGTTGAATATTCCAGAAGAGCATCTGAAACTGGGCAAAGCCAAAATAGAGAGATTGCAGTGCTTGATTCTCACTTTCCCTCCTGCTCAAATAGCCATTTAACTATAGCCATTAAACTATAGGGGGTGTTGCTGAAAAAAATGAGAAACCTTCATATTTGATAGCATTATGATTTTCTCGTTTTGCCTGGTGGGCTTTGCTATTGTAAAGTGCAAGGCAAGTGTTAAAGTTTTAATACAATCCACCAGTAAGCACAAACATGTAAAGCAATAAATATTTAGTCTTAATGCTATCCTTTCCTCTCAAGATGCTTTTGGAGAGGGTTACAAATACAGTATTGTTCCAATATCTACTTAATTGAACAGATCTCCTGCTGTGGTTTCTCTTCAATGGAACATTATTTGTTCAGAAAGATTTTTATGGCGCTCTTAAAAATCTCAATTACAGTTTTAAATAACTTGCAGGGGGTTTTGCAACGTGACACTGCTATCTCGGTTCCCAGAGGATATATTAAATTCAAGTGGCAATAACAAATCATTTAAGCCATAAATAAATAACCTGAGACCCAGCGCTGTGAAGAGTTAATAGTCTCCTATATACTCAATAGAGTCTGAAACACCACTCTATTAAAGTGACCCCTGGGAGCATGGGCCAAATTGCACCCAGTGGCTTTGTGGAAGGTATTCATCCCTCACACATTCATTTCCTTCTTTATGTTGTCTCTTTTCATCGGGGAAGGACCTCTGCAAACCCTGAGCCCACCGAACAATTGCGGTACAGTCTCAGAGAAAAGAAAGAAAACTGGGGTCGTAAATATGTTAAATGGTTGCGTGGGTTTAAGTGGCTTTGTAAAATAAACACGAAGGGACCTTCAGACTAATTAATGAATATGAAGCAGCACGATAGAAATGTTTTCAGAGAAAATTCACATATTCTGACCCGCCTCCTGGGTCTTTTCTTACCAATGTTCATTCTTTCCTCCCCCAGCTCTTTCTTCTCAAACAGTTTTCCTAGTTTCCTTCTGAGGGCACTGTATGTTTCAATAGGATTGTTAAAGTATATTGTCACCTATTCCCAACCAAGATGAAAGAGGATATCAGAGAGAATTCTTCTGAAACTTGCCATCTTGACAGACAAACAGGTGTATATCGCTTCTCTTAGTCAAGGAGAGAAAGTAAGATAAGGCTCTGACAGGCTGCAATGTAATTATATATTGAAAATCTCATGCTACCAGAAAGAAAGAAAAAATAATTATGCAAATTACTGTGTTCAAGTGCAGGGACCGCATTTGTTCCCAAGGGGAAAATAACTCTATGGATCTTCAGCACAAGTATTGCTCCTTAACGTACCTAAGGAATAAATCCCATTGTGCACATCATGGTATTTGCTCCAGAGTAGTCAGTTGCATTTTTGGAGTTTCTTGAAGTTGGGGAATGTCACATGCCAAACTCTAAATGACACTTGTTTGCCATCATCTCCATAAACACGTGTAGGATTGTGTTGCACAAACACCAAACCAGTTTTTGTTTCAAGCTGAACTTCTTTACCTACTCCAGAGCCCTAATACTAGGAAAACCTAACAGTTACAAACGTGTAGTGCTCTCTTTCAAAATCCTTGTACATCATATTAATCTAGTTATGGAGCACATTATTAAACCATGGAATTCACTATCCCAAGATGAGAATGGCTATTAACATGATGAGAAATGGCAATCTGGTCATTGTAGAGGAGGCAGATTGTTGACCTCAATTCCTTTCAGGAATCCATAGAATTAATAAATTAGGGCTCTTGAGTAGATAAGGGAATCCAGACTGAAAATCAAGGTGACTGTGGTCTCTCCAACGTAAAGCTTCTGCTGGTAAAACATCTATTATCCAGGATTTTATCCCAAAATAATTGCTATCCTGACATACCATATTTTTCAGACTATGAGACACACTCACCCCCCCAAAAGTGGGTGAAAATGTCTGTGCGTCTCATAGAGCAAATGTTGCTGAAGCCCCACCCACCTGCCGGCCCCCACCCTTCAGCCTCTGCCTCCCAACAATTAGTCTGGTCAGCTTCAGCACAGCCTAATTTTGCACAAGTAGCTGATTGGCTATTTGTGCACTGACTTGATACCAACAGTCAGCTGTTCCAGGCTGCGGGGATCATCACCTATCGCCGCCTCCATGCGCCCCATTTTTGGCCTCCGCGCATCCCATTTTCAGCTTCTGTGCATTCCATTTTAGGCCTGTATGAAAAACAGGATTCATGGAGGCCGAAAATGGATGCTCGGAGGCCGAAAATGGGATGCATGGAGGCCAAAAATGGGATGTACTGAGGCAGCGATAAGTGGTCGCAACGATAAACACAGCCTGTAACAGCTGATCATCAGTATTCTGGGAGGCCGATCCAACTGCCAATCAGCTGCTTGTGCTAAATCAGGCTGTGCTGAAGCTGTCCAGGCTGTTTGCTGTTTGCTGCAAGGAGGCAAATTGCTGGGAGGCAGAGGCAGAGGTTTTTTCTCTTTTTTTCCTCCCCAAAAGCTAGGTGTGTGTTATAGTCGTGGGCGTCTTAGAGTCTGAAAAATACAGTAATTTATGGAGACCTGGCTGAGAGAAGAGGAAAAGTTCAGTTTACTCTGTGATGTGATATGATATGTCTGGAAGGTGGGAGATAGTATGACTGTAGACTAAGGAATTCCATCTCATTGACTAGAATCATATTCGATTTCTTTCCTGTGCAAAGGTTCCCCATCAAAAGTGACTCAGGATTTTGTTTGCGATGACAACCATGGATAATGTCCTGAATATACTTGGACAATTTCCCACTCTTAAAGTCGTGCCTGGTTGATCTGTGGATCATGGAGAAATCATTAAGTGTCAGTTGGACGTCGGGAGGACGCAACAGCGTCCTCTTCCCTCCAACAGAGCAAAAGGGGGCAACATTCCTTTCAACAATTTGTTAGGGGACAAGAGCTGGAAAAGAGTCACCCTGGACAATGTTCATTATTCTTTGCAGACAAACTCGAATCAGATTTGCTTCGACAAGTTCCAGTTGGGGAAAGTGATGGGGAAGTAACTGTTCATGTGGATTCTTTTTGGCTTACATATTTTAAGGAGGGAAATGACCTATATGAAGATATGAGGACCATTACCTGCTTATTTGATCTTTGTCTTTGCCAGCCAACTTGGGACTGGTCCTGCACTTAAAGTTTTAAATGATCTTAGCAATAGCTAAGAAGTATATAATATAAATCATATTATATACCACTTCACAGTATTGTATAGCCTTCTCTAAGCGGTTTACAAATCAGCATATTGCCTCCAACAATCTGGGTCCTCATTTTACCAACCTCGGAAGGATGGAAGGCTGAGTCAACCTTGCCAGCCAGAACTACTGGCAGCAAGTGAAATTAGCCTGCAATACTGCACTCTAACCACTGCCCCATCAGGGCTCCTGAGAAGACTTGTTTCTTTTCTCCCTGAGCATAAACATTAATGTATAATGTCTTTTTTTGCTTAGTGCATGCCCCAATAATGTTTATGTTTTTTTGGGTGGGGGTCTTCTTTTAGGTATTGTGCAGATGGTCTTTGCTTCGCCTCATTTAGCAACCATTTGCAGTTACAATGGTGATTTTAAAAAAAGTAAAAGTCCTCACTTTTACAAGCTTTACAGATGCTTAAAGCAAAGGAAAGATGATGCACAATCACGGTTTCAGTTAGCAAGTTAGCAGCCACTTCCTTTAATGACCAAGTTGTTGGTTCCAGTTGTGGTGGCTAAAAGAGTATTACCGTATCTGTTTCTAAACTGTATACTAGCAAGAATTTTGAATTAGATTGTCTTACAAATTTAAATTATAAATTAAATTATAAATCATTTAATCTCGGGATTAAGTTATTGAGAAAGGAGTGCTTTGCAAGTCCAAATGCATTTATTTATCAAATTTATATAGCTGCTCATCTTCCCCCCCCAAAAGAACTCATTTGAGGGAAACTGATTATCTTGAATAATTATAGATAGGGAGAGTATTACCTTGCTTGTTTTTCTAACTTCCTTAGCAGGTTTGAATACCATATGTTCACAGCGTTGAACTCTGGATCAGTGTCTTTCCTTTTAGAGTGTCTATGAAGATTCTCAGTCACCCTGGTAATAGCTGTCCCAAAGATGCTCTTTCAGAAGGCAACTTTTTTGTTTGAAAATGTTATGCTTCTCATCCAAGAAGCTTCTTCAGCTCTAATTGCATGATGTGGAACGGAAGAATGGAAGCTTTTTCAGAACCATTCCCCACCATCTAGTCAGAGCTAAAGAAGCTTCTTGGATGAGAAAAATATGGTAATTATTATCATATAATTTCTTCAACAAAAATATGTTGTAGTCTGATGTTTGGTGGCTAGCCCTAAATTATTGTGGTCTACTTAGTCAAAAGACTTGGTAAATCAATAAAATAAAAGGGCATATTTTTGGAACTTGGCTTTTCTAGCAGATTTTACCAATGTAATCTTTGATGTATCTGCCTCTTTTGAATCCCTCTTATATATCTGTATTGGTGAAGTTTAGGTTGCAATTATCCTATGATAATCATCATTCATCCAAATGTTCTGAAAGTTGATTTTTAGAGCATTTTAGACATATTTGCAAATAAATCATTGTAAATATACAAGCTACCCAATTTAAAAACATTCATCACATAAATCCCAAATTTGAAGAATTTGCCTTTGGCATTAGAAATGGAATGTATCGATTATATGTATGAATTCTAACCTGATGGGGGTATAGAATGTGTAAATGCTTCTGTGTGTCAGAAGATGTATGGTTAAACAGTCACATTTATTGTTTTTATATTGCATGTGCTACAGTATTTATGATAATAATCATTGATCTTAACAGCTTTGATACTATTGTCACCTAAGGGAATCCATTTCTATATAAGAAATTCCAGTTGGGTTTTGGAGTGACGGAGTGCTTGAGAGTTTTAGATGAGTTGTTGCCATTCCAAACATTAGCTTTAGGTGTGGTTACTAAAGCAGGCCTATATTTGTGGAGAGCTTACATTTGTGGGGAGCTTATGTCTGCAATGGTCCACGATGCCTCCGCGACGCTCCAGTTGCTCGGCGGAGCATTGCGCAGGTGTTGTATGCTGTGTGCGTGTGCGCAGAAGCCCCGAAGAGCTCAAATACAGGTAAGGACGACAGGTGGGCAGGTGGGCCCTCCAGAGCACCATACCAGAACGGAACCTGATTCTTCTGGCAGGCACTGGTACACCCGTACCAGGGCGTACCAGTCTTAACCCACCACTGGGGTATTCCTACAAGAAGAAATAGAGAACAGGGCCAGATAGTACATTGTCCACTTTTTATGATTGCAGCTTTTCCTAAAATGGAGGGCCTGGTGACAATTACTTATGCCTTTGTTATAGGGGTGGGTTGCTGCCGGCATTGCTGCTGGTTAACTTCACACATGTGTGCATGCACAGTTGACTGCAAATTGTTCTGCCCATGCGCAGAACAAAAAATGACTAAATGAAAAAATGACTAAAAAACAAGCCGGCAATGGAGACGACCGGGGAACCAGTTCAGGAGCGTGGTGAGCCTGCCATTCCTACCGGTTAGGTGACTCAGTCCAGATTTCACCACCGGTTCACCCCAACCGGTGTGAACAAGTAGCAACCCACCTGTGCTTTGTTACTATTCCTACTTCTCCTCTCTTACCCCTTTAAGTCACGGTTGAAGTAGTCTCTGCAGTAAGTATGGTAAGATTTTGGAAGTATCTTGCCATTGCCTGTCTAATTCTTTTTGTTTTTCCAACTGGAAACAAGTGGGGTGTCTATGACCTTACATTAAGCAATGTCATCTTCTGAGCCCAGGACCACTGATGATGTTACCTAGTTTGATAATGAAACATCCAATAAACTCAGAGAGCACCCAGGAACACTCCCCACCCCCAGTTCAACCCTGAGCTACAAATATTCTTTCTATCAATACCAGGAGTTATATCTTTTCTATCCCTACACCTACTGTATAGAACAGCATTCCTGAAGAAATCTTGACAGCTCCAATACTACTGGCTGCTTACAAAGTGCTAAAAATCCAGTTGTTCCTTCAGACATTTGGGCTAGGATGCTAGGTAAGTTCGGTTGGTTTGTTCTGGTCAGTGAGTATAATAAATTACTAAAATGTTGGTTGTGATTTTCTTAATGGTGGTAAAATAGAATGGTTCTTTCTTAGGCCTCTAGCAAGTGATTGATTGTTTGTAGTTGATATTTTTTTTATTATTGTGTTGCTTGTTGTTTTCTGGTTTTAATTTCCTATTTTGCTCTCGGAGTGTTAGATAGTTAGCAACATGTATTGGCTATTAATGTATTACCATTTGTTGTTAAGATGTTAATACATGTAGTTAGCATGTGTTAGTTACATGTATGAAAATACATACATACATACATACATACAACACAAACATTTGGCAGAATTTGTAATGCTTCAAGGAATTTTAAAAGCTAAAAATATATTTATTTTCCTGGGTAAGACTGATGAATAAATTATACATCTGATCAGAGGGGAAACATTTATAACTTTATGGACTTTGAAATGCCTCATACAGAATTTGTAAATAATATAGTCAGCTATTATTTACTAAGTATAGACAGATATATCACAGTTTAAATAGCCTGCGGATAGTCCTTGACATATGACCACAAATGAGCCCAAAATTTCCATTGCTAACCAAGACAGTTCTTCAGTGCCCCAGTGCACAATCTTCCTTATCACAGATGTTAAGAGAATCACTGCAGTTGTTAAATTAGCAACAATGAATTTGGCTTTGCCATTGAGTTCATTTACAAAAAGTGATCACATGACCCCAGATCACTGCAACGATCATAAATACATGCCGGTTGTCAAGCAATCAAATTTTGTTCACATGATCAAAGCGATGCTGCAATGCCTGCCAGTGTGAAAACTGATCACAAGTCATTCTTTTTCAGTGGTGTTGTAACTTTGAACAGTCCCTAAATAAATGGTTGTAAATAGAGGAATGACTTTGCTCAAACTCTTTGCTAAAAACTCAACCCAGTACAAAGCTTCATGAACTGTCTGCTTCCAAGAGTTGCTTTTGGTAAATGGACAACTATACAAATTTTAGAGAGCTAGACAGATGGGCAGGCAGACAGGTGATGGATGGAGTGATAGAAGTAGAGATAGAGAGGTAGAGTTGACTTGTATTTATCTTATTTTTTCCCAGAACTATTATTATTGTTTCCTGAATACTCCTCCATATTTGTCAGGATCTGCAAATATGCTTTTAAAAATTGATTTATTGTTTTAATCAAAGCTGAGAGTACTTGCTTTTCATATTCATGAAGAAAGACAATAAAAGTAATTCCGGAATTGATATTAAATCAATAATTCTTGTACAACCCTCTTTGCTCATGCAATGAAGAAAACAAATGGCGAAAATGGCACTGAAAGCAAGTTTGTGCTTGATAAATTATGTCCTTCCCTTCTCCTCCCCCCTCTCCTCCCCCCCCTTTTTTTTGGCTGAGAAAGATCTATCTGTCAGACTCAAAGAAAAATAGATTCCCTGTCTAATACTTCGGGCCTTTGAATTATCTTTAACAGTTGCTTTTCATTGAACTGTGAGGCAACTCAATTTGAAATTACTCCTTCCGGATTCTTCTAGGGCCTTGACAGTTTTCATTACTCTACCAAATGATTATAGGTAACTGTTAATTTGTTGAAGGGCTTGGTAAACATATCCGACAAAGAGTTTTTAAAAGAGCCAGTAGTTAACAGAGAAGAGGAAGCTGGCTGTATCCTTTTGTTTATTTACTTAGCACTTATTGAGCACTACTTCTGTCTTCCAGCCTAAGAAGAAATATCTGAGGCTAGCTATAAAACTGGGCCTGACCTTTGCACAGGCACATCATAAATCATTGTTAAAGTGAGGGCAAAAACTCCAAAAGAGGTCAGAGGTGGGAGAGAGGTCATCCCAAAGAAGGGACAGTGTGAAAAACCCCAGGGGGAGGAGCTTAGCTTAATATAAAGGATGTGGCAGCTGTAGGGCAACTAAAGCGTCAACATATGTGTCGTTCTCAAGTGATGGGGGATACCAACGTTAACACCCCTTGGGAGACTGGAGGTCATGCGCAAAAAAGTGCTTCCAAATAATGGCCGGACTGTGGCTGTCTAATGTATGTTCACCATTTCTTCTTCTTCATTTGCAATTTGGGTTCTTTGCTGCTTGACTTAGTGTTTTATTTATTTAAGATATGGTATTTACAGAGATCATGCAATCACTGATATACAAATTTAGTTTATATAAAGTGTCAGCAGACAGACAGACAGATTATATATATATATATATATATATATATATATATATATATATATATATATATATATATATATATATATATATATATATATATATATATTAGGTTGGTTAGATGATATGGAGAGAGATGGAGGAGGGAGGGAGGGAAGGAGGGAGGGGGAGAGAGAGGGGGGGTGGACAATATACTATAGGACATAATATTTTAAATTAAGAAAAATCCATAATAAAATCATCACAATATGGAGCCATAGAATTGCAATAGGATAGATCAATTATGGCTAACCTTTTTGTCCTCACATACCAAAAGCGTGCATGTGCGTGCATGACAGCACACATGTGCTACCTCTCCAGCGTGTCCCACTCCCTGAGCATGCACGTGCAACCCCCGTACTTCCCCTTCCCCGCGTGCATGCACATACATCTCCCCATGCCCTGTTTTGGGCCTAGCAGCCTCCCTAAAGTCCCCTGGAACCAAAAAAGGGGCGAGGGGGAGCGCACCTCCCCCCGCGCTCCCCCCATCCGCCTGTGCATGCCTACACTGTTACAGGTGTTATGTTTGCCTGGCATGCAGCTTTATTCCGCTCTAGCATTCAGCTCCATTGATCAGTGATGCATTTCCTGCCCGACTAGGATTTACCTCTATCTGTTCCTGTGAGACACTTCCTGTTCTTGTTGGATGTATATTCTAAACCAGTGTTTTTCAACCTTTTTTGTGCAAAGGCACACTTTTTTCATGAAAAAAATCACGAGGCACACCACCATTAGAAAATGTTAAAAAATTTTAACTCTGTGCCTATATTGACTATAGGCAGGTGTTTTTCCCACGGCACACCTTACACTATGTCACGGCACACTAGTGTGCCGCGGCACAGTGGTTGAAAAACACTGTTCTAAATGGCTTGTATAGTGTTTTAACTGCATTTTGATTAAACAACACGCGCTGCAGAAACTCAAAAAGCAACTGGCCAGCAGGAGGTGCACACACTTGCACAATGGAACTCAGCTGGATCAACGGTTTGCGTGCCGGCAGAGAGGCCTCCACATGCCACCTGTGACATGTGTGCCATAGGTGTGCCATCACAGGGATAGATGTTATAATTCAGTATCTATTATAGACTACCTCCATGATGGTATATCCCAGGCAATGTTGTGTCTTAACAGAGCAGCTAAAGGTCTATACGTAGGGCAACTGGACATTGCACTCCTCATAGTCAACCTACAGACTACAACAGTTCTTTTAAGAAAATCGCTGACAAAAGATTTTGGATCTCGGATTCATATTTTGCAACTAAACATAGAAAACTTAAGTAAAAGGTGATATACTGTTAAAAAAAATTACAAGTCCTATTGGAAAAATTATACATTACACAGAAGAAAAACTTAACTGGGGCTACTCAGCGTAGCAACCATAAAGGCATATTTTCAATCCTTAAAAGAAGCCTAATTTATGTCCTAAATGGAAAGGCAAGTGGTGAGTCTGCACAAAAAAGTTTCCCCCCACTGGGTCAGCATTAAGTTAATCTGCTTCTATGCAAATTTAACACCCAGGAGCGGATGTTAATGTTTCAAAAATAGCATTAGTTTATTGAATGGTTTATGTTTTCCAAATAGACTGTGGTTTGTTGGGGGAAAACAAACTCAACCATTTCCTGTATGGTCTTGGAGTGGGAATTCTCTGGCCTAATAAATGAATGAGGTCTCAATGCAAATGTGCAGATAGATGCATTGTTTGACTTAGGTTCGTGAGTCGTTTGTTACGTTATAGCAACATGTTGTTGCTTCTCTGGAGCACTGTTTTGAGAAACAGGCATGACATTACCAGTGAGCTAACTTCGGCCCATAAGAATAAGAAATATATCTTAATTAATTGTATATTAATTATGTGTTATAATTAAGATACAGTTTCAGTTCAGTACAGTTCAGTATAGTACAGTTTAGTACAGCGGTGTCAAACTCCATTTCATTGAGGGCCGCATCAAGTTTGTGTTTGACCATGGGGGGGGGCAGTGTGTGTTTGTGGCAAGGGTGGATGTGGCCAGCTTGACATCACTCGTGTCGGGATTGTCTATAGTGGCCCGAGCATTCTGCCAGCAAAAACAGGCTCCCAAGCTCTATTTTTGGCTGTAATGGCTTCCTGCAACTTTCTGCCAGAGAAAATGGAGCTCAGGTGGCTCTCCCGAGATCCATTTTCGCTGGCAGAGGCTCTGCAGACCAGTCCTTTCCTGTTTCCAGGGCAGCACCAGGGGCCAGACCTAAGCACTCTGCGGGCCGTATCTGCCCCCCAGCCCTTGAGTTTGACAGCCCTGATTTAGTATGTACATATCAAGTACAGCTTTAAGACTTGCGAACTTCAACTCCCAGAATTCCTTAGTCAATTATTTTATTTATTTATTTAGGGAATTTATATTGCCGCCTATTCACAAATGGTGACCCAAGGTGGCTTACAGAATATAAAACTCCACATAAAAACAATAAAACTAATAAAAGAATAAAAGAAGAGTCATATAATAAATTAATGTACTAAAATCACACCCCGCCTCTCCACTCCATCTCGGCGACAGCACCTCATTGAGCCATTTAGTGCCATAAGGTTAAACAGTTATTTTGGCTAGGGAATGCTGGGAATTGAAGTCCACAAGCTTGGATACCCCTGGTTTACCCATTTTCCTCTGTGCTACAGTCATGAAGCAGGTAGGGACCCAGAACTTCTCCAGCCTTAACATTCATACCAATGAAAAAATTCCTTTGAAATGCAGAGAACAGCTGCAGAATTGTGTTTGCTGGATACTAGCAAAGAAAAAAGACCCTTCCTTTCCCCCCTTGATTTGCTCCAGACCTGGAAATCTTCAGCCTTTCATAATCTTGATGGAGAAGAAAAAAAAAATCAAGGGAAGCAAACAGGAACAATTAAACTACAGAAGATGTGAGCTGTTACTGCTCTCTATCACCTCTTATACATGCTTAAAAAAAGGAATTGACCTGCTCTGGCCCACGCATTCTATGAAGTATGGAGAAACAGACTTTAATAATCAAGTCTGAATGATCTATTCCTTCATAGATGTCACGGCCTTCCAAAGATTAATGTTGGTAGGAGACCATGGAGAATGAGCAATGTTTGTAACTAGATCACCACTGGTTTCTTCAAACAATATTTGCCAACAAATAATCTTAGGCAACTTGTGCCACAGGATCTTGGATGGGTAGTAAAAGTGCACAGGATGGGAAAAGACAAAAGCTGGCATCTAATTCCCATAATATCCCACTGCTGCCCAGTGTCTCATGAGGAATGAATGGATGGATAATAGTCAGTGGTGGGTTTCCAATTTTTTTACTACCGGTTCGCGTGTGTGTGTGCTCACACACATGTGTGACACTTCTGTGTATGCGCAGAAGCATCTGGGTGGGAGGAGCCTCCCATTGCCGCTACTACCGATTCTGCGATCTGGGCTGAACCAGGAGTAACCCACCTCTGGTAATAGTGCTTGTTATATAACAAAAAGACTGATTTTGTGCGCCTTGATTATCACTTCAACCTTCGATTTCCTCTGCTTTTCCAACATATTTTTCCAAGTGGGTTTAAGCACAGTTCTTTTTCAATTCTGTTCCTTGCCCTTCCTTCATTAATTTGTTCTCCCTACAGTTGTTTATTTTTGACAACTTCTGTTTTTTGTAAGTATCATAATTGTCAGTGTGTCTGCTGCATCTCTCTTGTACCCGTAAACAGTTGCCCTCTCCTCCAAATTTGTTCCCTGTTGATCAGTTTGTATGAATGTTCTTAGAAAATTAATCGCTCTCCATAATTTATAGTGACTGAAGATTTGGCTGTATATAAAGAACCCTCCCAGGGAGAAATTCATATTTTTTTTCTGAATCACTCTCCATCTCTGGAATTAGTTTGAATTTCCACTAGAATGGGTTGGCCTATTTTTGGATCATTAGATGGTTTAGCTTAACAAGTTCTTTATACCAAGAGTTGTGCCTGGCAATTTTTATATGTAGGGTACAGTTCAAAGGTGTACCTTCCCTACTGCTTTACAAAAGTGAGCATGCATGCGTGCACACTTTGCTTGTATGCACCTCGTGTGTGCATGTGCACTGCCTTCTGCATATGCACAGTGCTAATGCATTACATCAGGGTGGGTGGATAGAGCCTTCCGCAGCCGCTGCTACCGGTTCGCTGGAACCGGAGAGAACCGCCTGAATACTACCTCTGGTACAAGATGGCTGACAAGATGCTGACTTCCAGTCAAATCAAATGAACAGGAGGGTGAGGAAGAGATGAAAGACCAGTAAGTAAATTTATCTAACTCACAGCCATAAATCAAACCTGGAAAAGGCAAAGAAATCTTGAGAGCATAAATAATATTGATGGTCAGATGGGGATTGTTTCAAAAAGAAAGAAAGAAAGAAAGAAAGAAAAGGAAAATGGAGGGTTGAAACACTACTTCCCCCCCCCCAAAAAAGCGACCGTATTTTTCAGAGTATAAGACACACCGGAGTATAAGACACACCAAGGTTTTGAAGAGGCAATTTTTTTTTTAAAAAAGTAGGTAAGTAGATAGAGAGATAGAGAAGGAGAGAAAGAGAGTAGGTAGGTAGATAAAGGGATAGAGAAAAACAGCCTTTTTTTAAAGGCATGAATAGCCTTGGGGGGGGCTTGCAGAGTGCTCCTGGGGGATGGGGAGCCAAAAATAAGCAAAAAATGCCCTGTGTTTCGTGAAAACGGGGCTATTTTTTGTCAAACAAATTGCATGCATAGCCTTATGGAGGCTTATAGAGTGCTGCTGGGAGTTGGGGGGGGCAAAACAATGGCCTGTTTTTTGCTCATTTCTGCCCTCCCCAGCCCCAAGGAGCTTTCTGAAAGCCTCTATAAGGCTATGGATGGCCATTTTGGTGAAGGGGGTGGGAGTTGGGGAGGCAAAAATTGTTGTATTCAGTGTATAATATGCACCCAGATCTTCAGCCTCTTTTTTGAGGGAAAAAGATGCATCTTATACTCCAAAAAATACGGTATTTGTTTGAAACAAATTCGGACAGAAAGGGAGAAAGCAGACAAGTGGCAAAACCACTCAAATACAAACTCTAAATCTGGATTTGAAATAGAAATCAAACATTCCAAAGGATTTACTTCGTTTGAACTTCTTCCAACTAATATATCTTAAGCAACTCCCAAAACTAAAGAAAAAAGCACTTCTTCTCACTGATAACTGATAATCTAACCTTGACTGTGCAGGAAGTTTTAATTAATCAACTGCCATAAATCAGAATTTGGAAAAGTAGGAGACAAAGAGAAACGTACCCGAATCTGACTGTTTGCAAGTTTGTTTCAATTGATATATTTTGAGCAGCTATAATTGACCAGAGGGTGGAAGGTGGCAAGGGAAAGAATAATAACAGAATCAAGAACTGGGAAATATGGAGGTTCTTTTTTTCTGTCTGAAAAAGATTAAGATGGCCCCAGCTTCTCTTCCAGTTTTACAGTAGTTGAATTAACTAAATTTAAGGTGGACCAGAACCTCGAAATAAGATTTATATAATTAACCTTAATTTTGGAACTGGACATTAAGGAAAAACAAAAGACCAAGATGGCTCCCATTGCTTCTCCCCACAGCAGCTGAAGTAGATAAATTTAAGGTGGATCAGAACTCTGAAATAAGAATAAGAACTGTATAACTAACTGTAACTTTGGAAATGGACATGATGGAAAACTGGGAATTTGAAGAACTACATGAAATTATAAAAAATATGCATAAATCATTAAAATCAAGCCTAAATAGAATTCTGAACCCAGAGAAGCAGATATCTAAAGAAGAATTCAAAGAAGAAGGGGGAAAGACAATGAAGGGATAGAAATGGAGGGAAATAAAAAGCAGACAAAAAATTCCATTGGTCTTGGCAGTGGTATAAGAAAAATTAGAAAAAGGGGAGGTGTCCCAACAAAGTGGAATAAAAAGCAGACAAAAGAGATTTTGGAGGTTTTTAGTGGCATAAGGGAAATTGAAGTAGGAGATTATGCCCCAACAAAGAGAAATATAAAATATCTTTTTGATGGTGGCCTGGGGAAAATTGAAGAGCATGGATGTGTCAAAACAAAGAAAAGGGAGAAGACAGGAACAAGTGGGACAAAAGACTTACTAGGAAAAAAATCAGACAACTAGAAACTGTTATATGGGAAAATATAAAGCTAAAATAAGGGCTTTATTCCTAAATATGACAATAAAATGGAGTTGCTAACTGATTAAATATAATAATGGAAAGATAGATAAATAAAGGTTAAAATATATGGAATATGGATAAATATGAAACTGATATGGGGACGTTGCAAAGCAGAGGTTTGTGATTCACTTTTATATATGATAATTAAGCTGAGTTGCGAATTGATTGAATATGACAATAGAAGGACAACTAAGCATGGGTTACAATATATGAAACATGGACATATTTAGTACTTTTAAGATGATGAATAAAGTGAGATGTTTATTGCTTGTTATTCTATATAATAGGTTAAGAGAATTGTAATGAACATTGAACAGCGAGCTTTGCCATTTTTAGACAATTAAGGGTAATCTAATCCAAGATATGGAAAAATGGAGAGGGAACATGAAATATACTTACAATGGGAAACTATTGAGATTAAAAGACAGAATCACAAATTGGGGGCATGTAAGGATGTATAATTATATAAAGATAATGATGAGAATAGCTGGGAATTGTAACCAGGTCTACATCTCGGCCAAAATTAGGTTTGGGGTGGGGTGGGCATTTAAAAGCAATATGACTATATATGTATACTTTTTTGTTCTAGTTTTTTTTAAAGGAGAATACATGTTACAATTAAATATGTATATTGAAAAGGAATTATAAATACCATGAACATAAAATGGAGCTCGCTCAGAAGCTGAAATAAACCAAGTAAATGAGATGAAGAGTGTGAAGTAGAGGAGAGAGGTAAGGGAAGAAGAGAAGAATAGGAGAGAGGGCAGGGGGGAAGAGGAGGACAGAAAGGAGCAGTGGAAAGAGGAGAGAGGAGAAGGAGAGATGAAGGGGAAGTAGAGAAGGGAAGAGTGACAGAGGGAAGAAAGGAGGTAGAAAGGTGGAGGAGAGAGGGAGAAGAAAGTGATGGATAAAGTACAAATATGGTTTATGGAGAGCAGAAGAGCCAATAATTGTTTTTGGGAGTTGATGGTAAGATGAATTGATGTAAACATTTAATAATACAATATGATGCTGGCTATGTAATAGTATACATGTGATTATATGTTGTGAAAATGAAAAAATAAAAATAAAAAAAAGATTTTCCCGTGCCTTTGTTCTGCCAATGTCATAACCTCCATGCATATTCCTGGATGTTCTATATTCTTCTCCAGAAACTACTGGAGGGACTTCCCAATTCTCAGACTCACCATCAGCCAACCAAGTTAATATAAACATATTTTGTATTGGCAATAATGCAAAAGTTCACTGCTGTTTCCTCCTTGGACTTTCTTCTTCTAGGGCCGTGATGGCAAACTTATGGCACATGTGCCACAGGTAGCATGCAGAACCGTTTGCCAGGGCATGTTAGGCTCCTGAAGCCTCTGGAGGGCCTCAAGAGGGGGACTGTTTTCGCCCTCCCTAGGCTCCTATAAAGCCTCTGGAGCCTGGGGAGGGTGAAAAAAGCACACCAAAAATGGGGGGGGAGTGGTAGTTGTGCATGCATGCGTGCTGTGGTCATGCTCATAGCATTTTAGGTGTGGTATGGCCATGCACGACCCCCCTGCGCTCCCCTCGCTTTTGGCAAGCGAGCCAAAAATGGTTCGCCATCACTGTTCTAGGCGGAGTTTATTGCTTCACAGATATGTTACTGACATAAATTGTACATCTAGATATGATTTATATTCACTACCATATATTTGAAGGGATGCGATGGCTCAGTGACTAAGACCCTGAGCTTCTCGATCAGAAAGGCAGTTTGGCAATTCAAATCCCTAGTGCCGCGTAATGGAGTGAGCTCCCGTTATTTGTCCCAGCTTTTGCCATGTAAAAATGCAAGTAGAAAAATAGGAACCACCTTTGGTGGGAAGGTAACAGTGTTCCATATGCCCTTGGTGTTTAATCATGCCGGCCACATGAAGATGGAAACATCTTCGGACAGCACTGGCTCTTTAGCTTTGAAAAAGAGACGAGCACCTCCCCCTAGAGTCAGGAACGACTAGCACATATGTTCAAGGGGAATCTTTATCTTTACCTAACATATATTTGAGGTTGTGGCTCTATTTAAACAGAATAAATTACAATACGAAGTGGACCTGTCTGACTAATTAAGACTGAAATCCACTAATAGGAAGTAAAATTTACTTTTGAGGAAACATGCCCAGGATCACACAACTAAGTCCAGGATAACATGAGAGTAAATCCTACTGAAATTACATCTGACTGAGCATGCTTACATTGAGTTCCTGATTTTAAATCATGAAAAGTCTATTGAGGATTTGATATAAGACAAGCAGGAAGAAGAAGTCTCTCATTGTGATAAAAATTGAGAGCACAGAAATTTTAAACATGCATATGTCAAAGGACAAGAAGGTTACAGAGAGATAATTCATACACGTCCCATTCCCACAATGAAGTACAGGATACATATTTTTCTGTTCTAAGCATATTTAATGCAGAGTTTTCATAACAGCTGCTGCTTTCACAAAGCTTTAACCACCGCGGCACTAATTGCAAGAAAAATATTCTCTTGTCTTGGGTACAGTCTTTATCCACATCCCTTTTCTCAGATAGCTAATGTCAGCTTTCAGAAGTATTCCAATATCCTAGCCAAAATCTGGTCTTTGATCTGTTGCAGACTTAATTAGAGCCCTTGATCACATTCAGATTTTGGAATCTGGAGCAATTTCAGTGCCTCCATTGCAGCAACATCTGTCAACATACCTAATAAGAAAATGGTACAATTAATTTTAGAATGAAATTGAGGTGGGGAAAGAATATGGCTCCAAGTCCTGTTAGCAAGGAAGATAAATGTGAGCATTTGTGTGCCATTGTTCTTTCTTTCCTCGTTGGATCATTCCCCATGGATTCCCAAATGAAAAATGAGAAGATAACATTTACTGACACTTTTTATGTGTACATACTGGCATACATTAAAAATAAATTTCTTATGCCTACTCTGAAAAGAAATATATATAGTATATACCAAGAGATAGTTACTTTTTTTTCCCTGGGCTCCAAGATCACCACAGATGGAGACTGCAGCCAAGAAATTAAAAGATGCTTACTCCTGGTGAGAAAAACTATGGCAAATCTAGACCACATACTAAAAAGCAGAGACATCACCCTGCCAATAAAAGTGCATATATTCAAGGCTATGGTTTTTCCAGTTACAATCTATGCCTGTGAAAGTTGAACCATAAGAAAGGCTGACTGCCAAAGAATTGAGGCCTTTGAACTATGGTGCTGGAGAAGACTCCTGAAAGTCCCTTGGACTGCAAGGCAATCAAACTGGTCAGTCCTAGAGGAGATCAACCCTGACTGCTCTTTAGAAGGCCAGATCCTGAAGATGAAACTCAAATACTTTGACCACCTAATGAGAAGGAAGGACTCACTGAAGAAGAGCCTAATGCTGGGAAAGATTGAGGGCAAAAGACAAAGGGGACAACAGAGAATGAGGTGGCTGGATGGAGTCACCAAAGCAGTAGGTGTGAGCTTAAATGAACTCCAGAGAATGGTAGAGGATAGCAAGGCCTGGAGGAACGTTGCCCATGGGGTCACGATGGGCCAGACATGACTTTGCAACTAAAAACAACATATACTAGGAAGCTTCTTTCCAGAGGGTAACAAACAAAGCCAATCATGGAAAGGATATGTAGCACTATGTCAATACTGTGGACCCTGGTCAAGCATTACTTACCGTATTTTTCGGCGTATAAGACACACCGGAGTATAAGACGCACCAAGGTTTTGAAGAGGCAAATTAAAAAAGCGGTTTTTGCACTCTGCAAATCTCGCAAAAACGGGCCCTTCCCCCCCACAAATGCATGAATAGCCTTTAGGGGGCTTGCAGAGTGCTCCTGGGAGTTGACCCCCAAAAAACAAGCAAAAAAGGCCTGTTTTTTGTCAAAAAAATTGCATGCATAGCCTTTAGGAAGCTTATAGAATGCTGCTGGGAGCTGGGGGAGGGGGACAAAATTGAGCAAAAAACAACCTGTTTTTCACTCATTTCTCCCCAGCTCCCAGGAGCACTCTGAAAGCCTTCTACAGGCTCTGCACGGCCATTTTGGTGAAGGTGTGGGGCTTCAGGAGACCAGAAAATGCTGTATTTTTTGAGGGAAAAAGGTGCATCTTATACTCTGAAAAAAACGGTAGAAGGACATGAACTTCCAATAATATTTTCTGCCATCCCCAACACTCTCTGTAGAACCTACTTGTCTGAAACAGTAATACATTCAAACCAAACAGTAATACAGTATGACAGGATGCTTTCAATCTTCCCTCCATAGAAAGTGGTAAGGAAACAGGAAGGAAAATGTGCTCTTCTCATACTACACAGAAAATTCAGGTGCTGCTGTGCCCACTTCATCAGTGTCTTACTGTTGAGTGACCAAGCTAACTTGTCTGTTAGCTGCACAACTAAACACTTTTCTTTTTTGTTTTTCCTACATTTAAAACCAGGCTGTACTTATTACACCAGTTCACCAAACTCTCTCTCTGTTCCTGGAATGCACCCTCATTGTCATCCTGAATAAGGACCACTACTATTGTATCATCCAATTCTATTGTATCAGATCTGTGATTGTGCATATTAAGCCATAACTAATGGTTAATAAAACGATTTTCATTCTCCTCTGAAAATAATGTCAGTTAGAAAGCCAGATCATACCTCAAAAAGCATTTTAGAGAATGTTATCAATAGATTTTCTTGAAATCTGATTTATTTCTAAGTAAGCACTATAAGCTTCAGGCCTTATTTCTTGCTCCACTAAGAGGTCTACTATACTGTGTCTGGTACTTTTAGTGAATTAATGTTTAATTTATATTAATTATTAAGTATGAATAATATTAAAGATTAATATTTATTGCATGTTAATGAATCAATTAATGGTAATAGTGGAAAACAAAGTATTAGGATAACTACAGGAAGCATGTGATTCAGATAGCAGAACATTAACTGGAAGTCAAATATAATTGAAATTAATGGTACTTAATTAAGAGATAAAATGCTTAGCAACTGTTGAAACCACTAGAGGAAAATCACTAGGAATAGATTATATAATTCATTCATTTATTCGCTTATTCACTCATTCATCCACACCTAACTACTGTGTTTCTCTGAAAATAAGACAGGGTCTTATTTTCTTTTGACCCCCAAAATAAGCGCTTGGCCATATTTTATGGGGCGGTCTTATTATTTTTGAGGTGCAGGAGACCCTTTAACCGCGGCCCATGGCCCATGGATCAGTTGATCCAGAGAGGGATGGAAGTTCTGTCTGTGTTTCTGGCACACTCTTACCAGCCCTAGCATCACTGGGCCTGCCGCTCTTTTTGGGGCCACCACTAAGAGAAGGGGTGCAGTAGCTAGGGTTTGTGGGAACAGCCTCCCCGAGTCCATTCCTCGTGGATGGCAGGTGCATGCGGGCACGTGGGGCATGTTTCCCCCCACCAGGAAATGGCGGGGGCCAGCTGTGTATGTATTTAAATATTTTAGGGGAGGACTAATTTTCAGGGGAGGGCTTATTTTAGCGCATGTGCTCAAAAGCCCAGCTGGGCTTATTATCCAGGGAGGTCTTATTTTCAGGGAAACAGGGTAAACTCTTAGCAATTTCACAAACATGTAACCATTAGAACATCTCAATCCAATAAAATCCAAAGACTGAAAGCATGCAAACCAAGAAATCTATAAAAAAAACATGGCAGGCAGCATGCTCTAAAAGTGACAGGCATCAAGCTCTCTGAAAGAGCTCCATTCTTACCTGCTTAAAGTTAAGGCTTCCACTGCTATTGAAAAACAACACCTCCTGCTGGTCTATCCACTTTCCAAAAGTAGGGAACCATCAGCTGCTTTTCTTGGTAAGATCAAATACATCATTCCAATTCAAGTGGGCACATGCACTCCCGAAGAGAGCTTGTGGCAAAGCCATACAGGGCTTTAATGCCAACATTTTTAACTGCACCCAGAAACCTATAAGGAAGCAATGCAAGGCTCAAGTGTAAGGTGCTTGGAATGGTAAATGCCATATAATACATACTTATGTTTGGGCCAGTTGAAGATCCGAAGTAATCTTTAAATGCACCCTCTTTGTGCAGGATGTTACATGGTCTAACCGAATGGAGACAAAGATATGGATCATTGCAGCAAGATCCTCATATTTCAGGTAGAGCTGCAACTGGTGCTCTCACTGGAGCTGGGTAAAGGCCTCCCTGGTCAAGGCATCTGTCTGTTTGTCAAGCAGGACCCACAAGTCCAAGAAGTCCCTCAAATTGCATACCTGTCCTTCCCGGTTGGTGCTTCCCCATCATGAGACACCAGTGGTCACGAGACACTCAAGCACTTCATGAATAACAGAGTTCAGCTGTTTCAGCTAGCTAATATTCAGTCCCATTCAGACCTTCATAATCTCCAGACACTGTGATAAAACCTGAACAGATTAGATTAACAAAAGAAAGCTAAACATCATCAGCATCTTAATGATACCACACTTGAACTGGCAGATGATTTTACTTAGGGTTTATATCTTTCTTTCTTTCTTTCTTTCTTTCATTCTTTCTTTCTTTCTTTCTGTGTGTATGTCTTTCAGCATAACTCTGGAATACCTCGAGCAATTTCAACCAAACTTGGTACCCAAATGACTTACTGTCTGGAAACAAATACTATGGAGGTAAGACACCCCTAATACCTCTCGGGATGCGTGTTCTGTTAAGATACAGCCTGTTATGGCTTCTACCGTACTGCCGTAAAATGGCTTCTACTGTACAGCGCAGTGGAGTTGTCATGGTAATGGCTTTACCATACCCTACAAGGGGGATCCCTCTGGTAAGGGGGAAAATCCAACAGTAGAAATTACGTTTGGTCTGGTATTATTTTTGAGGACAGATGTAAGGATTGGGATAAATAAATACCCGGGCAATGCCGGGTTATCAGCTAGTAAGAAATTAAAAAGGAGGCAGAGAGGATATCTCCTGTGGTCACCCACAAGTGAACAGCTACTAAGTCCACTGCTCTCCTATCAATGCCAATTGCAGTCAGCCACTGAGGAAAGATCAAAAGCACTGTAAAATAGTGCCCCAGTTCCCAAATCAACCTATAAGAATGTCATTTTGTAGGAATTTCTAAGGAAAAGGTTAAAGATTAACCAAAAGAAAAATCTTAGTACTAAGTGGCATTTATTTTAATAAGAACCATTTAGGACAGTGATGGGCAACCTTTTTGGCGTGGTGTGTCAAAAATCGGCAAAAAATCGAGCATAACTCGCGTTGTGTGTCACTTCGACAAAAACATAATTTTGCACAATTTATAGTTTAAACTACAAAAATGTATAATTGCAATATATAATTGTATTTAATAAACCAAAAACAAATTATTTAACATACCTGCTTAGTAACTTCTTTGTTCATCAGTCGATTTCGTATGTTGCCCTTGATATTATTGAACTTGTTTGGGGTGCCGTGAACCAGGGCTGTGGAGTCGGCTGCTTCCAGCTCCACGTCCTCATCAACATGCCGCTCCAGCCCGCCCCTGCTATGAATATTCCTAGTGACGCGAGGGCGAAGAATATGAATATTCATAGCGGGGGCGGGCCGGAGCGGCATGTTGATGAGGACGTGGAGCTGGAAGCAGCAGACTCCACAGCCCTGCCGTGAACTGAGATAAGTGTGGTGCGGTCGTAACCAACAGTCCCAGGAGTAGACTCTCTGTGCCGGCCTGACTGGAGAGAGGCGCGCACTGTTCCCGCGCTCCTCTCCTGCGGGTCCTCCCTCGCCGCGCTGATGACGTGTGTGCGCACGGCACGCACGCCTTACCAGCAGCCTCTGCGCTCAGAAAGGGGCGGCGGCGATACAGTAAGTGAGTGTGGGCGGGGGAGATCACACAGATTCTTTCATCCTTGGCGGCCGTGCAGGAGCCGAGGATGAATCGCATGAAATCCTGTGCGTGTCACCCCAAATGGCTACGCGTGTCAGCACTGACACGCGTGTCATAGGTTCGCCATCACTGATTTAGGACATTGAAAAAAGGATAATGTTACAGGTAGACCTCGCTTACTAACTGCCTCATGAAATGACCATTCAAAGTTATGACATTACTGAAAAAATAACATTGCAATCACGGTGGGCATTTATGATCTTTACAGTGTTCCTTTCTGGGTGGCATGTGCTCACTGAGGTAATCGGTTGCCCTGTTCCTTTCCCTTTTTAAACTTCTTGCAAAATGGAGAGATTGCAAAAGGAATTACAGGACACAGAATAGAATAGAATAGAATAGAATAGAATAGAATTGAATTGAATTCTTTATTGGCCAATATGATTGGACACTAGTGGTTATTCCTACCGGTTCGGACCGGTTCTCCCGAACCAGTAGTGCTGCCTGCAAACAGAGAGAGAATCAGTTCTCTGTTGTTGTTTTTTAAGTGGGCCCGCCCACATGCCTGCCCACATGCCCACCCACCCCTGGATTATACTTACCTTTATTCTAGCTTCCAAAGCCCAGCTGATCCAGGGCGGCAGACTGCATTGCTGCTCCTTAGCTGTTTTCCTTTTTTTCGGAGTAATTTTTGTTCAATTGCATATACAGAGCACAGCTGGCATAGGCACAAGAGAAGCGAGAACGAACCGGTAGTAAACCAGTTAGGAACCCATCACTGTTGGACACACAAGGAATTTCTCTTTGGTGCATATGCTCTCAGTGTATATAAAAAGACAAGATACATTCGTCAAGAATCATAAGGTACAACACTTAATGATAGTCATAGGGTAAAAATAAGCCATCAGGAAACAATCAATATCAATATAATATGTAAGGACACAAGCTACATGTTATAGTCCTCAAGTCACAAGTGGGAGGAGATGGGTGATAGGAACGATGAGAAGACTAATAGTAATAATAATGCAGCCTTAGTGAAGTTTAACAGTGTTGAGGGAATACACATCAAAATAGGGAATAGGGAATACACATCAAAAGGAATGTGTTAGCTCTGGCTGTTTTCCCTGTGTGTTTCCATTTACTTTCTTGTAAACCTTCCCTCTCCAATGGGTATGAATACAAACTATTATTCTTGTTAATTACCCCAGTGCTGGAGTGAACATTCCAAAGAACAGGGTCAATAAAAAGGAAAGCTGAAATAAATCAATAAATACAGAAATGTCATGTTATTTTCCACAAATGTTTGCTTTATTTGCTTTAGTTGCTAGTCCCGATTGTTGCTGCTAAATGAGGGGTGCTTGAATTAGGACATACTACATATATTTTTAATATTCTTTTTTGCATTTCTTAAAAAAACCAGCAAATATAGAATTTGGGTGATAACCACAGATGAGTCCAGAGGTCATTGGAAAAAGCAATCAAGATCTTCACCTACATACGGTAGCATTGGAAATGGAAGGTTTTAGGTTTTACTGTTGTTACTATAGCAAGTATGCAGTTATAGTCCTTGAATTTGTAAATTGAATGACATTTTCTAAAAAAAAAATAGTACTCAGTAAAATTATATCCACAAATATATTATACTTGATCGAAAAAATGGTGGGGAAGGAGATCAAAGTGTTCTCCACAAAAGTCTATGAGGATGGTGTAAACCAGGAGAAAAACATTTTTTCTTGATCTTTCACAACATGTTATGACTCCACAGGAGGAGTCTTACTTGTTTGGTGGAAAATCCTGGGAGAGAAACCAGGCTCATGTAATTCAGATCTTAGCCAGAGATCTGAGACCTTCAGAAACCACAAATCCATATTTAGGTGGCGACATAACTGAGTGTACATTCTGATTTGGAGAGGCCAAGATGCACCACCCGACTTCTTGGAGCATAGGCAGAATCTAGCCAACAATTGCAGAAATAAATTGCATTCTGATTTCACTCTGCAGTGGAATGATAATAAAAAAGGGAACAGCAGAAGAAATTAATATGTTTTTTCTATTTTCAATCCCTCTTCCTGGAAATCATAACATAAAATTACCGGTAAGCACACTTCAACAGAGTAAGTAGTGCATTATTTAAGTAAGTAAACAGTTAAGATGTTGCACCTTAAATAATAAATAAATCTATAGGTCTAATCACTAGTTGTCTAAAAGGATCATGTCATTATATTGCAGAGGTTTCTTCTGGCAGAGAATTTAGGATTCACTTAGTCCGAAATATGCTAGAAATGTATATGTAAAACATTATTTCAAAGTTAAAGAAACAACACCTGTAATTAGTAAGTTAACTTTAGTTTGGGGGGGGTGCATCATACTTATCCATCTCTGGTTCACACCATACTACATGCATGCTTACTTTAAGGCAATGTAACCTGCTGTTGATGCTTAACACAAAGCTGAAGGCAGTTTCTCAACCTTGGCAAATTTAAGACGTATGGGATTCAAATCTGGAACTTGAAATCCACACATCTTCAAGATTGAGACTGAAGTCAAAGTTGAGAAACACTTTCAGCTATGTGTTAAACATAAACAGAATTTGGCTTCTAGGCCAAATATGGCCACTGGATGATCTTGGACTAGATACTGTGTCATCATGATTTATCTTACAGAATTGTTATTATGAGGATAGAATTGCAAGGAATACCAATCTTGAGTTATTAAAGGAAAGGAAAGATATAAAAGTCAGAAATAAATAAGTAATGACTTACAGTAGGACAATGGAATAGAGGAAAAATGTACATAGTACAGAACATTGGTCCTTGGCCATTCATTTCTTACTTAACAAAATTATGGGTTGGAAATAGCAGAGGTATTCATAAAGCTGAAACTTAGAGTGCTAATTGTTTCATCTTTTATTTTCCAAAAAAAGAAAAGTTCTACTAGAAGATTCTTTGGGCCTCAGATCCACCAATCTGATACAGAGAATAGTACTGATTACAATACTGGATCTAATTAGTCCAGATGGGTAAGATCAGTAATAGTGAGGTGTTCTAAAATATTTAAGGATGCCAATAGTTTTTTTCTTGCAAATTAATATTTTCTGTAAATACTTTCCCCACAATTCTTCCTTAATATTGAAATATATAATTCAATATAGTTAGCAGACAACTGCTATCTGTTGTTTCAAAATGTCCTTAGACACAAAAAATGATAGCTTAATTCCATTTGCATGTGAATCACATACCAAATTCTTATAGCTATCATAATTTATCTTTTAAATAATCATGCAAAAGCCTGAACTGGATTATTTGACTTCACTTTTCCCTAGGATAGATACGTTATCCATCAACCTTGGCCATATTCCAAGATAAGAAATTATATACTAGACTTAAGTTTTTCCTAAAATTGAAATGGAATGTGCTATTTTCATTTTTTTGCTCCAAGCACTGCTGTATTTTGTCTTGGAGACAAGAGCTTTCAAGTGTCTAATATTTCTTGGTAAGTGTGTGGTAAGAATGCAGAATTTTAGTTTGGAAAAAATATGTTTGTGTATATTTCATTTGCATCTGTTCTTTTTCCATGGCAAACTAGTAAGCTGATTAATTTGGCTGCTCCTGACTCAATAATAAATTTAGCATTTGCTTAAGTCTGTCCCCTGAAAAATCAGGTATCAATACTACATTATTTTTGTTTCAAAAATGCTGAAAGTATTCTTCTTCTCCAACAGATGTGTTTTAGATGTTTTACTGTAAGATGAGATGGGCAGCACACAAATGAGTCAATCGATCAAGTGAAGCGCAATTGAATTTTGGGTAGATGTAGGGAATTGTGGATCTCAGTTTTTCACACGATTTCTAACTGGTGTCTTCACATATTGATACATTTTGCATACCTTTGTGAAATCATATTTTGCAGTTTCAAATGCTAAGAATCTAAGTGATTTTGGTATCAAGCATTCTGTTTCCAATTTAGGCTATGATAGGATTTCAAAATCGGTGTGGCTGACCCCAAGCACATATTTTGTACACAATTTGCCTGCCATGATTTCTCTTCTGTTAAAATTAAATGGATAAAACATTGGTTGTTAATATTACTATTCTTTGGTTTACCTTTCCTAAGCATGATGTGTCTTCTTAACCACAACTTCCTGAATTGCAGATACAATAATGAAAGTTGACTGAGTTGTAGGAACCCATCAATATTCTATCATCTTTCATAGGTAAAAATAAAGGTTCCCATCGCACATATGTGCTAGTCCTTCCTAACTCTAGGGGGTGCTGCTCATCTCTATTTTAAATCCAAAGAGCCAGCGCTGTCAGAAGACTTGTCCGTGGTCATGTGGCTGACATGACTAAACGCTGAAGGGGCATGGAACACTGTTACCTTCCCACCAAAGGTGGTGCCTATTTTTCTATATGCATTTTTACGTGCTTTCAAACTGCTAGGATGGCAGAAGCTGGGACAAGTAACGGGAGTTCACTCCATTACGCGGAGCTAGGGATTTGGACCACTGAACTGCCAACCTTTCTGATCAACAAGCTCGGTGTTTTAACCACTGAGTCACTGTGCCCCTACATCTTTCATAAGTGAACATAATTAAAAACTGGATCACCTTGCCAGAGTTCATTATGTTATCTACAGCATACCATATCACATAGCTTTTCCTACATCATGGTGATCCTTCAGATTCCAAGAATTTTCCAAAATTCTCACTGCTAATCATGCACTGCTTTATTAGACTTCTAAACAGTGCTCTCCAGTCATGTTGGACTACAATTCCTATTCACCAGGATTGCCATTGACCATTACAGGAGGAGGTATAGCAGAGGGTGGAAGTTTGAATTCTATTATAAGTATCTAATGTGCAGTGTGCAATGCGTATAAAATTGCAATTTTCATTCACATTCAAAATATTCAGAATGATATTGTTGGGAAGCACCCGCCTGATAGGAGGAGAGACCAAAGATGGAGTTAGTCTGGAGCCATTGCTGAACCACAAAAGGGCTAGGATGGATCCCCCGCCCAAGTTCCTTGGAGCTTATCTAATTTTCCCAAGAGTAGCCTGCCAGACCGAGGAGATTCCTGTATTATAGGCAAAACATAATAGTTAGCTCATATTCTGCACACATGGGTCTCGTTTACCTCTGACAATATAGAGTAATTCCTATCTAACTCCATGCAAATCAGTTTGGACTAGATTTGTAAAGGATCCCTCTGCAAGAAATTATTTTACTGCCTCTGTTTCTTCTTCTCCGCCTCTTTCTTCTCCCCTCATCTGGTGTGATATTATGCAGCCATTTAGAGCCGACAGAAAGCAAGCGAGTATAATCATTTACATCAGTAAATGTTAGAAAATGCAGAATGTAAATTGCTTCTCTTTTCTTCCTTAGGCTATTATTTCTCACACATCTTAGTGTTGTTGACAGAGACCTGCAAAGTTTGCTTCAACTAAAATTTGCTTAATAGCTGCTTTCTCAATCTACTCTGGAGAAGCCAGCTGCGGTTGATTATTTTTTTGCCAAAGGGTTGTTATTGTTTTTGAAGGTGCTGCAGACACATTGTCACCACTTGTGCAAGAGTCAAAGATCATGGAATTGTCAATGCTTCACAGTGACACATCAAAAGAGCAGCTCTAGCATTTGGGCAGATAAATTGTTGCAGCTGTTTACTTGATTAGTGTAGCTTTGTTTTTGCCCAAGAAGTTGTGCGGATAAGAAAATTATTTTTAAGTGCCAATGGAAAATGAAATAGCACAAATAGTACAAATCTAACATTAATTTTAGCTTCATTATTTGAGCAATTGTGAGACAACAATGACATCCAGGTATACAGCAGTGTATGACTAAAGAGCTTGTAGGCTTCGTTTCAAATATCCTGAGCAACATGTAAGCCCTGCAGTTCACACACAGCCCAAAGTGTCCAGTTATTAGTCAGACAAGGAGGATGCCATATACCCATGATGATGAACCTATGGCATGCATGCCACAGGCACACAGAGCCCTCTCTGCGGGCAGGCAAGCTGTCACCCCAGCTCAGCTACACCATGCATGTTTGCACACCTCCTGCAGCCCAGCTGGTTTTTGGGTCTCTGCCATGCATGCGCAGAGGGCAGGGTGCATGCAGGAAATGGATGCACATGTGTGGGGTGGAGGGCGTGGTGGTGTTGCGCATGCATGTGGGGCACATGTGTGGGAGCTACGCCTGCATGCATTGGGGTGGCAAACGCAGGGGACATGCATCAATGCATTGGGAGGTGGAGCACATGGGGGGTCACATGTGCATTGCATTATGGGTGTGTGCACGATGACAAAAAGGTTAGCCATCACTGTCATACACTGTACAAAACAGCAAAGGGGAAATAGACCAATTTGTTCTGATGCCATTAGTTTGAGAGGAAAACATAATGTTGATTTTAATAACATTTACTTGAAGTCAGTGACCTGGGTGCTATTGTGCCCTCTGGCAGGAAACCTGCTGCTTCTCCCTTATAAGAGCCAAGGTGGCGCAGTGGTTAGGGTGCAGGCCACTTCAACTGACTGTTCTCTGCAGTTCAGCGGTTCTAATCTCACCGGCTCAAGGTTGACTCAGCCTTCCATCCTTCCGAGGTGGGTGAAATGAGGACCCAGATTGTGGGGGCGATATGCTGACTCTGTAAACCACTTAGAGAGGGCTGAAAGCCCTATGAAGTGGTATATAAGTCTAACTGCTATTGCTATTGCTATTATATCTCAGTGTGTATAAAAACCCAATGTAATCCAGACAGATTGAGTGGCACGTGTGAAATTGTGGCTCATCCATCATTTCCAAAGTCTTGTCAGGACTTTGCCATCTATTCTCCATCTATTATTGCATATTCCACATCCAATGGCAATTTGGATTACAGATGTCAGTTCTTAGCTATGTTGGAAAACTGAATTCTCAGTCTTCCAAATTCAATTAAGAAACTTTGACTCCGTTCCAGTGTTTTTAAGTGCAAGACCACTATGACTTATATTATTGTTATTATTATTATGACACTTAGCTTGAGTTTTATAAAGTTGTATTACAGCAAGGCTATTATTATTAGTGTGCTTGTTGTTATGGAGGGGGGGGAGGATATTCTGTTTAACAGAATGTCCAAGGCAAGCAATTCTACATTGATCTTTTTTAATATCAACACAGAATCAAAACAGTGAGAAGATGTCCCCCCAAATTAATACTGTGTGTGCACTGGCTTCTTATTGGACTTAAAGGTCAAATAAATGGTCAAACTGAAAGCCAATTAAATATGTCAGTGCTGCTAATCAGCTGAAGGGGATTAAGGAAGCAACCACTGAGGTAATAGAAAGACACTTTCTGTGAACTGCATTACTGTTCCTTTGAGGAGAAATGTACTCGACTGAGAATCTAGTGTGAATGGTTTTAAAAACAGATTGTGAAAATAAATTGATTTGCAGATTATATCATTCAATTTTGGAGATGGAATTCTCAAAAATCTTTACAGTCAAGTAAGAAAAACTGATCAATACTTTAAAGCAGTGGTCACCAACCAGTGGTAAAGATTTTGGTGGTCTGCAGAAAAATTATTTGCATTTTTTATATTGCACTAAATACTATTTATCTTTTTAAAAAAAATCATATTAGTAGTCCACGGGATTTAAAATTATTAATTTAGTGGTCCCTGAGGTCCGAAAGATTGGTGACCCCTGATTTAAAGAGGAATTGTCACGTGTTTACATTTCTCTCCCTTTGCCCCCAAATCTTTAAATAAGGGGTCCTTAGTGTCTCTGAGCTTGTTTGTTTTCTTGCATACATTTCATTACCCAAACTAGGTAATATCATCAGTGCACTGTTTGGACAAACAGTCAGAGAACACCAGAGAACACCAAGGACCCCTCATGTCAATCCTGAGCAGTGGTGGGATTCAAATAATTTAACAACCAGTTCTCTGTCCTAATGACCAGGTGGGTAGGCAAGACTTAGTGGTCATGTGACCATGTGGACGTGGCCAACTCAACATTACTCAGGTCGATGGGCACTTTGCCTTAGCTTTTACAATGTAATAAGGTTTAACTGGAAAGACAATTTCTGTAAGCAGGGCAATAAAGATTAAGTTAGAAACAACACCAGAATGTTTCCTTCCTGCCTCCCTTACAGGATTAGCCCTGTAAAGCGGAAAAAACCAAAGGAAGATTTCTTCCAACAAATGGTTCTCTGAACCTCTTAGAAAGTTAAGAACCAGTTCTCCCGAATAGGTGCGAGCTGGCTGAATCCCACCACTGATCCTGAGCTAAAAATATTCTCCTTTAATAAGTAAATCTTTAAGTGTTTGAATCTATGAAATGAAGTGGATCTTTAAGTGTCACACAGTTTTGACTTCTAACAGAATCTGAACTAAATTAATAAAAGAATAAAATGTCTTCCTTCCTTTCATTTCATTCACATTTACAGTGATGGGAAGAAGAGAAGGGACCGAAGGATTCAAATGGGACTGGTTTGAATTAATTTACCATGTGCTAAATTGTGGTTTAGGAAAGCGTGCCATTATTATGAGCTGTTTGCTTTGCCATGAAAAATTGCAGAAATTGCAAAAAGAGAAAATGGAGTATAACAACATATTCCGAGGAGCTTGAAAATAATGGCTTCAGGGGATTGGCCTACGGTAAACTAATCAATTCTTTTGAATTATTTTCTGTTTAAAAATGCATCAGTACCATATAGGGGTTTATGTGGCCTTATCAATTTTATAAAAAGGTGCATAGAAGACTTCCCAAAATTTTAACAGGGACTCTTTTATGCCTATATAGGAAATAGTTGCCATTATTTTACAAAATTACTGGTTTAGATCTTCTGTACAGGTAGTTCTCGACTTATAACCATTCATTAGTGACCATTCAAACTTACAATAGCACTGAAAAAAGTGACTTACGGCCATTTTTCACACTTATGACTGAGACAGCATCCCTGTGGTCACATGATCAAAGTTTGGATGCTTGGTAACTGGCATGTATTTATGGCGGCTGCAGGATCCAGGGCTCACCTTTTGTGATATTCTGACAAGCAAAGTCAATAGGGTAGCCCGATTCACTTAACAACCATGCTACTATCTTAACAACTGTAGTGATTCACTTAACTGTGTCATAAAATTGGCAGAACTCTCTTAACAACTCTCTCACTTAGCAACAGAGAAATCTTGGGCACACTTGTGGCCCTAAATCAAGGACTGCCTACACATAATTTCCCAGTCATTGTTTATTGTTACATTAAAGAGATGCTGAGACAAAAAGAGGAAATTTGAAATTCTCTGGCATGATTGGCAGAATCTTTTCAGAATAACATACAATACAATAGCAGAGTTGGAAGGGACCTTGGAGGTCTTCTAGTCCAACCCCCTGCCTAGGCAGGATCCCTATACCCTTTCAGACAAATGGCTATCCAACATCTTCTTAAAGACTTCCAGTGTTGGGGCATTCACAACTTCTGGAGGCAAGCTGTTCCACTGATTAAAGCTTATATAAAGCTTATAACAAAGCTTATGCCTTATAATAAAATGTCTTACTAAGTGCTACCAGATTCCTCCTGACTTTTGAATAGCACAGACCAACACAATGGCTCTCCTGCTACTATTTCTGGCAAAGTAGGTTGAGTTGCTCAAAATATTGGCTAGGTTAATGAGGGAAACCCAAGGATTGTGGCCTCACATTGAAGAGGCTGAAACCTATATTTGTACATGAGCCTGCAGAACATATATGAGATCTTTGATCTGAAGGCCATTCATCAGCAAAGTGTAAATGCTAACAACTCATGTTATGCTTTAAAAGCCAGCTGGCTAAATATCTGAGAACTATATGAAAAAGAAATTTGTTCCTTTATGAATATCAAAAAAAAGCAGCCTTTAAGACAGACCAAGATATTTGGTTTCTGCTTTCCTAAATGCACCTTAAAAATCACTTACAACCAATAAGGGCTAACCACAGGAGTCCTGGCTCACCATAACCAACCACATATCACTTATATTGAACTGCTTCTAGGGGGTGATAAAAAGTGTTTTCCAATCCATCATTGGCCGGCTTTTAAGCTGGCACACAAACTTCTGAAACAGAATCCACACAGAGGTACAGGCCTTAAATCAGGCACAGCAGGAGAAACGCATGTGTCTCACTTCACATTTGCAGTCTAGACTGTGTCAAGTCACTCTCTATGAACATCAGATGGGGTTTTTCGTTGTTGTTTTTAAAAAGCACTTTTGTCAGCCTGTAAAACAAAAGTGCAAAATGAGCATCTCTGTATCTGCAACTCGCAAGGTTGCCCCGATGTCCATATGCTAAATTCACCCATTTTACATAAGAAACATTTTGGAAAGCATTTGTACCAGCAGTATTGAGAAGGATTGTGAGTTTCAATGTCAAAGAATGTATATGTAAAAATCTTGCGAGTGTATGGCTATTTTATCTCCAGTTAAGGATCAGGACAGTTTCTGCAGCTTCAATAGTCATAAGACAGCCTGAATAATGTTACTATTTGTTGAGCAAAAATCAGATTTTAGCATCTGTTCTATCAAATACTATAGATGTTTAGGGAACACGGTGGCTCAGGGGATAAGATCCTGAGCTTGTCTATCAGAAAGGTCGGCAGTTCAGTGATTCGAATCCCTAGCACCGCGTACTGAAGTGAGCTCCCATTACTTGCCCCAGCTTCTGCCAATCTAGCAGTTCGAAAGCTTGTAGAAATGGAAGTAGAAAAATAGAAACCACCTTTGGTGGAAAAGTAACAGTGTTCCATGCACCTTTGGTATTTAGTCATGCCGGCCACATGACCACAGAGAATGTCTTTGGACAGCACTGGCTCTTCAGCTTTGAAACAGAGATGAGCATCGTCCCCTAGAGTCGGGAACGACTAGCACATATGTGCGAGGGAAACCTTTACCTTTATCTTTTATGGATGTTTAAAAGAGATGTTGTTGTTTTCTTCTTTGGCAAATGGTTGAGTATCTAAAAACTCCAATGTAAGTATTTTAGGGATATGTTAGAGGGTTTTCCCGCCCCTCAAACTACAGAGTTTTTCCTTTTCTGAGAGATTTCTATGAAGATTCTCAATCATCCAGGTCATGGTTGTCCCAAAGGTGCTATTTTTTTCCAAAAGACAATTGGACTTCCTTGAAAAGAAAACGTAGAAAAGATGTTTTCAAATTCTACTATTAATAATCCAGAGTATCTGATAATGAATAATGAAAAAGTATATTTGTGGAGAGGAAAAGGAAGTAAGAATGTGAATGTTTTTATCCTGAAAAGAAAACATTAAAAAAGAACATTAGATTTTCTGAAGATTAGGTGCAAATCACTCTAAGAATTATGATGTCATTAGGCACATGTGTGTGAGAGAGGGGGGGGGAGGAAGGAACACAAGATGTCTTTGTTATGGTCAGTTGCAATTTGTTCAATCAATCAATCAGATCAATCAGAATAGAACTGAAAGTGATCTTGCAGGTCTTATAGTCCAACCCCCTGGTCAGGCAGGAGACCCTATACCATTTCAGACAGGTGGCTGTCTAGTCTTTTCCAGTAATGAAGCAGTGACAACTTCTGAAGACAAACTGTTCCATTGGTTAATTGTTCTTACTATGAAGATCATCTTCCTTAATTCCAGGTTGCTAGTCTTCTTGATTAGTTTCCATCCATTGTTTCTTGTCTTGACCCTCTCTTCTTTGTGGCATCCCCTCAAATGCTGGAATGCTGCTATTAACTATTAATTATTATTAATTATTATTAACCATTAACTGCTGTTAGCTAGCAATGTGTCAACATGTGTCTTAGCAACATGATAGCCCCTCTTTGTTTAGAATTCTATATTTTAAAAAAATCCACCCTCAAGACCTGATATGGGATAGACCCACTATAGTAGGTGGTAGAGTGCATCTTTGATGAAACACCATCAATTTATTGTATATCAAGATGGAGTAAGGAACACCCCACTCCCAAGTCTATATATGGTAATACTGACTCCAAATCAGGCAATTTGATTGCTATTATTGTATTTTTTACAATGCACACTCATACACAAACATACATATAAACCAGTGGTGGGATTCACTTACCTTCCCTATCCTACCGGTTTGCAAATGTGAGCATGCATGCTCTCTTCTCTCGCACACGCCACGCCTGCGCATGTACATTGCCTTCTTCGCATGTGCAGTGCTCGCACATTATGATGGGGTGGGTGGGCGGAGCCTCCTGCAGCTGCCCCTACCAGTTCACCCGAACCGGAGAGAACCAGCTGAATACAACCTCTGATATAAACAGATACACAGAAAAGCCCAGAATATGAAACTTTCAAAAATCATATTTTGATGATTGACTAAGTCACATGCAATTGGGCATTATCAGGAGTGATTTAATTACTTCAGAGGCAACTGAACTGATGATTCACAAATTTGATTTCTTGTACAAACATAGTAATCTTGTTGGAAAATGTCCAAAGAGATGTGTTATTTTAGGTTATAATGCCCACACCTTCTTTTCTTTCAGTAATTGAGTATCTGCTCAGGAGCTCATAAAGGTCCCAGTGCTTCAGAACGTCCAGCTTTGAAAAAGTAAATATTATTTCAAAATGAAGGTATAGCACAGCAGTCAACACTGCCAGTCATTAAAATCTTCCCTCATTTGCAAACAGCATTAAAACGGGAAGGATACTTCAAAAAGTGTTTTGTTCCCAAATTATCCAATAACTAAATCAAAAGGAGAAGAGGGAAGAAGAATTAAAAGCAGCCATCTGGAATGCATAATGCAAGAGATCTGCAAAGCATTAGAAGGTCTGGAAAGTGGCTGGTTGAATTCCAGGGAGCCAAGATAGACTTCAAAGTCTGGCTGCAGATCAGTGAAACAGTTGATCAGCTCAGATACTTTAAATGGGTGTCAATGAGTAAATTCTTTTACTTTTTTTATCTGTTTCATTTGTGTGGGAAAACACAACCACCCATACTATGGGTTCTTCGTTAATTTCATTTTGACTCTCTCAGTTCAGTGAAATACTGTATATTTTTTAACACTTGAATCGTCTTATTTCAAGACCGTTTCCCTAAATTTACTTAGGTTGCTTCATATTGCATTAAAGGCAATCGAAGATCTAAAATTCACAACATATCTAAAAGAAAACATGTGCCTGAAAAATGATTGGCTCATTTAGAGCAATTTTGCTAGGGCAGAATTTCATACATTGAAGAAAATGTGTTTAAGGTCTTAATTTTCAGGAAAGAGAAATTTTGAAAGGAGAATGGCATAGATATCCCTTCCCTTCCTTTATCATCATTGCACCAATGGAATTCAACCTCATTTCTATAACTATAGCTACTTCTTTTAAGTGGGTTACCCACTCACTGATTAATCCTTGCTTTTAAGCTAATTGTGCTGTTAGATTGGCAAGGTCCCAAATATGGTGCTTCAGATAGGTGGGAGCCTGGGGTGGGCTGCTACAGGTTCGCCTGGGTTTGGGAGAATCCATAGCTAATGTTATGGTCAGTTCAGAGAATCTCCAAATCCCACTCCTGACTGGCCCCACCAACCCCACCCTGCCCACCCCTCCCAGGACTCTCCATATGGCCCATTTTGGATGCAAGGTAAGTGCAGGGCCCGTGTGGAGGCTCAGGGAGGGCGGAAGTTTTGGAAGGCCAGAAATAGGCTTGTTTCCGGTCTCCAGCAGGCCTGGCGGAGGGAGTTTTCACCCTCCCAGAGACTCAAGAAAAGCCTCTGGAGCCTGGGGAAGGCGAAACGCTCTCCCCCCGCCCCATGGTGCAGGAGGCTGCCTAAGCCATGCCCACTATGGCCATGCTCACCCAGCAATCAGGCACAGAGCCCGTTGCTGAAATTTTTGAAGCCCACCCTTGGTGGGAGCTCCAGCTTCCAGAGAATGTTGTAACTAATACTCAAACTGGCTGGGAATTGAATTTCAGTATAAACACATCTGAAGGGAACCAAATAGGATAGAAATTATAGTTAGTCAATAGATTGGGCAGGATTGAAGAACCAAACAAAAGTTCTCTATGCAAAATTTTACAAGGTTCACTTCTAAGGTAGAAAGTGGAGAAATGACCCTTATCTCTTTTTGACACTCAGAATTCCTCTTTTATTTGAGCAGTGGGAGAGAAAATGCATTTGTCCAGGCCTGGATGGCATATTTTAACTACATGTCTTGTTAAGGACATGTTGGGAAAATGGGAGAACTTAGTTCTAAGAGATATAAAGATTGTCCTAATGGGTATGCAGGCTTTTCCCTATTGCCATTTTCATTCCCCAGCACTGTCAGCAGAGCAAAAAAGGCAATGGAGGTTTCTCACGCCCAACAGGTAAGCTTGTGCTAGCAAATTCTGCCCGCCTCCTGCTTCCTTCTCTGCATGAGACAGAAACCTGTTGCACATCAGGTTGCACATCAAACCCAAGCGCATCACTGGGATAAATCAGAAAATACTAATTTGGGTATCTAAAAGAAAAAAGATTGCCTTCCCAGTACATTGGGGAGGAGAGTGTTGTTGTGCATTCCCATTTGGATAAATGGCTAATGTCCTATACTTGCATTTCAACAAACTATTCATGTGCTTAGAAGAAAAGGAGACAATGGACTGGATTGCAACTTTGGAGTAAAGAGGAAGTGATTTTCTCATTCCTACATGGTGCAATGGAGACCAAGAGTTCTTGTCCCACCTTAAACATGAAGGCAGATGGGTGACCTTGGGCCAGTCACTCTTTTTCAGCCCATGGGAAGAGACAATGGCAAACTACTTCTGAAATCTTGACAAGAAAACAGCAGGGAGTGTCAAGAAGCCAAAAAGTGTTTGGAAGCTATACATACACACACACAGAAAGAAATGGCAAACCTATATTTACCTGGGAATAAACTCAAGTAAGCAAAATAGGTTTCTGTAAACAGGTATAGGTTGAGAGTGCATGAGCTGCAAGCCACTATAAGCCTTTTTGAACACAATATACAGTAAAATGTTTAGTTTAAAGGAAGTCAGATTTCCTCACTTAGATATGAAATTGAAATATGTTGTTATAAGTGGAGGGTTGGACAGGAGAGGGTTAACAGGGAGCGATGACGTTATCCATAGAAACCTTTTTGCTTGGTAAACTTCAGTACAGGTAATAGGTTGCTATAGGAACCTATTATAAATAACTTTATAACTTATAAATAGCTTATTGAAACAGGACACTTTGAGGTAATATATTAATAGGAAAAAAAACTGATCGTGAAAATGGAAATATTTATGCCTTCCCAGCTAATGATGTAATCCAAGCAATTCTGTGTTTCAGAAGAGACTACAGACCACACATAGTGCTAAATCATGAACTATAGTCACAAATCACCATGGATGACTTCAGAAAGCACCTAAGCCACTATATCACACCCAGGCATTCCAAGAAATTACAAGATAACAATGAAGACCTACAGAAAATTCTCCGTTGCCTTCTAAAGAGCATCTAGATTTTGCCATCCAAATATGGTATGCCTACACAAAGAAGCAGATCACACCATGTCTTAGTTCAATGGGTGTATCCAGCCACAGAGAGCTAATTTCTTTGCATATTTTCTATCTGGTGTGCAAGCAGAAGACCTTGAATAGTTAAGCAACGCCTCCCCTTTCTTTTCTTTATTTTTGAAACACATCAGCTTTTATAAGATGAAAGTTTAGTAGAATATCACCTTTAAATATGCTGACAAGAAATCAAGATTATAACAAAGCACAGAATTTAGCAAGTTTCTTTACAGTATCTTAAGGTTGATCTAATAGTAAATGAATCATAGCCTCTTACTAATTGTGAGACTTACCAGTCCTTCAGCAAGCAAAACTATACAGAAATTGTTCTTACAATGATCCCTATTTTGCTATAGATATGGTGACCGCAAAGGATACTCTTTTTTAAGATGAGAAGAGAGGAGAGGAGATAACCTTTATTGTCCTCTTTTACTGTGAACACTGGCACATATTAAAAATGAAATTGCCCTCTCTCAAAAGAAAGTGTATATATTCTCATATATTTTACCTAACACACATATACACACATGCTACACACACACACATAGGGAGAGGGAGGGAGGGAGGGAGAGGGAAAGAGAATATATTAATCACTGTCCATTTTGAATACATAGCGGAAAGAGGAAACTTGAGAAGGTTGATACCATATGGAGCAAAGCTGTGACTGAATCTAGATATCCTGCTTAAGATACCATGAAACCTCCTCCTAGAACTGGGGTGTCAAACTGACAGCCCTTGGGCCAGATGCATCAGGTGCCGGCCATGCCCACCCCGGCTTCGCAAAGGCAAAAAAGTCACGATACATCATTATACATCACATGACACTCTTGTCACCCTTGTCCTAGAAGGTAACAAGGAAAACAGGTCTTGAACAGGATGTGTGGCATCCCAGACAACACTGTGGACTATGCTCAAGCATCTATGCTATGTCATGGATACTAAGGCATCCTGGTACTAATGTACAAGGTATACCAAGGACAGAAAGCAGTGGATTGACTCAGCTTTGTATCCCTTAATTTCCACTAGCTGGTAATGTAACATGCATCAATCACTCTTCTTAAAATATGAATGGGATGGAGAATAACCAGGAGGAAGAGTAGAAGAATTCTGAAAGATACCTAGAACAGCAAGTTTATACAACTGTCAAAATTAATTCTGCTTTAGTGCAAGTGTTCCATGGGTGTGAAGTCAGTCTTGCCCACATACAACATTGTGCTGAATTGGAACTGATTAGTAACTCCATTTGGATATGACTTTAATGCTATTCCAGAGGGAAGAAGGTTTTAACAGTGCAACAGCCAGTGACTTTAGTAACTTCAGTATCAGTTGTGGATAATATAAAAGCAACATCATGAAAACAAGGCCAAAGAAAAAACTGCCATGGCACATCCAGGTCATTCTACTCCTTCAAAACATCTGCTTAGGCATTGTGTTCCTGTTGCTAGTTACCATTAGAGGAAATGAGATGAGTGCAACAATATGTCAGCTATATATTTTTATCAATTGATCAGTTTTATCAGGTTTTTTTTTAATCTCTGTGGAAATGAAACTTTTTCCAGCCAAATCTTTAGCATAGTTCTTGTTTGATGCTTAACTTGCATTTTCCTACTATTTTGTATCACCGGAGTCTGCACAATTGAAACAAGGTAGAAATACTTTCCCAGTAGCCTAATGTAGAAGTATCATGATGTGGGGTTTTTTTTGGGGGGGGGCACAGATTTATAGTAAGATGGGCATAGAAGTCTAACTAGGCATTTTATTTACTATTTATGAAAATGTTTCCTTTTAGGTTTAGCCCTCTAATCCAAAAAAAGCATAGATGGCTGTCAACTTTCAGTCAGAGGAAAAGGCCCTCCAGCAAAAATAGTGTTATTATGGTTGTCCCCCCCCCCCACTCTAACCTCTATTAGTGATAGATTTTGAGCAGACTAAGCTAGCAGTTAAGCAATGAGTTATGGATCTGGAAGGAACATTTGAGCAAGCCTCCCTCTTGAGAGATTTAAGAATTCAATCATTTAATTTGAGGCCAGCAAAATATTTAAGTCAATGTAGAGTGCCAATTTTTTTTTAATGTTAGCATATTTAATGTTTTGCCCATGGCCATGCTGGAAAGAAAAATCAAGTAAATCCATATGCACGCAATTTGTCTTTTCTTATATTTTAGGAGGTATTATTAAATTGATTGTTCTTTTTCTTTTACCCACATTATTTTATAAGAATATTGATGCACTAACTTCCATTAGTCAATTTACAAAGATACACAGACTCATTGTAGCATTACTTCTTGCTATCTAACTTCCTAATTATATAAACTTCATTTCCTCAAGATTTTGCTTCCTTGATCGCAGACCTCGACAATGGATTTGACTGGCTCATCTTAGTGCTTCTGTTTTTAATTATCAATTTATACTTTTATCATTTTATATGAATACTGCAATGTTCTATTGGAATAAAAAGCCCCATCTCTATGAACTTCAATAAGAAGCGCCATATCTATGAACACAACACACACTACAGTTTGTTTCTATTTAATAGCAACCATATCTTTGGGGTCCTGTTTGGTACACAAAAATGACAATGCACTCAAATATATGCCTGTTTCTTGGAAATTATACACTTCTAAATATACATTTCTATGAATTGTAGATATGCAAGTCTTCTTCAAAAAGTGCAAATCTATTTGTTAAGAAAAGAGATTTTATTTCTCCCAATAATAATGACAAAAAACAAAAAAAAGCAAGAGAATGGAGAGAAGACGTTTCTGACTGTGCATGATTTTCTAGAACAAAAAACAAATCCAAAATCATTTGTGGGAAATTGCCCTCTTTTTTAAAGTTTATGCAACAAATTGAGATATTTACCTGAATGTGTCAATAATCATGCTAGTCCTGTAACTCCAAAACTCAATACAGTATGTTAACCAATTGACTCTCAAGAAATCAAGGGATGTAAATATCTTTTTTGTGGAGAACTTCTATACTGAATCTTCTCCCATGAAGCTCAGGGTGATATTTATGGCTTTTATTTATGGCAATGTATTCTTCCTAGAGATTTATGGGGTAAGTTAGGCAGAGGAAGAATATCACATGTTGAATGTAAATCTAAATCTGGCATTCAATATCCCTACATAGCTTTTTAACATTACTTCCTATTAAGAAACATTCTAGTTCTATGTTCACTGAGCCTCAGAAGAGACACAAGCAGACTGAGATAATTGTTGTGTCAGGCCTGGAAGCTATGGAGGGGATAGGGCCTCAAGCCTGCCACATATTCATAGTTACTATGGGAAACTGGGAGGGGGGATGGTGTGGAGCTTGGGAGATGTGTAGCCATAATAACATTCCTTCTCAGAAAGTCAAGGTCACCTTATCCCTGCACCTGGAGGGATATGGATGGGAAAAATCTTCACCCACGGCAGTAATTGATTGGACCATTTGATGGACTTGTGGGTGTTAGGGTAGGGTCTTGAACTTTCAACTGGGTGAGAAAAACCTTGAACATTTCAGATTTGGGTTTTTTTTCAGATGTGCCAACCTGGCTCTTCTAATAAATTGGTGTTTTGAGGAACTTCTTGCTGCGAGCTATTATTTCATAGAGGATGCTATTTGGAATCCTGATACGTTGACCTTAATCATCTACATTTAAATATATGATATGATAACCAAGGTCCTAGGAAAAAATGATTGGAAAAATGATTGGAGACCCTACAGTTTGGCCAGGATATACACATTAAATGAATAATGGTGGCACAATGGTTTAGAATGCAGTACTGCAGGCTACTTCTGCTGATCACCGGCTCCAGCAGTTTGGCAGATTGAATCTCACCAGGCTCAAGGTTAACTCAGCCTTCCATCCTTCCAAGATGGGTAAAATGAGGACTCAGATTGTTGGGGGCAATATCCTGTCTCTGTAAACTGCTTAGAGAGGGCTGTAAAAGCCCTATGAAGTGGTATATAAGTCTAACTGCTATTGCTAAGTGTTATTAAAATCTGGTGAAGTACTCTCTTGTTTTCATTTTGTATCTCCTCTGTGACACAGTTGTGGATAACACCATGGCCCTGAGCACTTCCTCTGTTCATGTAATCTCTCTCCTGTTCTTACAAGTCACTAATTCAGTTTGACCTGACTAGGCATACTTGTTTATTTGCTTTCCCACTTCTGCATCCGCTTAAGATTCTTTCTGCCCGTATTTTTTAAAAAAACACTGCCAATCACACGTACCACATTTGGCATCACATATGTAATCCAGATGAAAACGATTTTTATTGTCTTCCACATCCATTTGCTTTTCTACTTATTGCTGATGACTAAAGTGGCAGTTTAAAAAAACAAGGTGAATGCAATTGAGCTAAACAAACATTTTCAGCTTTGGTTGCTCCATTTAAAAGAATAATAATCATGTACTTATTTTTTTAAAAGAAGGGGGTCTTTCACATATGCTCTCATTCATTAAAGATTCCAACAGCATTTCTGCAAATGTGGTAGTTTTTTTGGGGGGGAGGGATGTATGCAGGTATCCACACCCCAAACCCCTGTAACAATTTAGAAAAAAACTATGTATGTATATTCAAGATAATTAAAATACAAAATTATATTCACAAGGAGATAGTTAAATGTCCATTGCTGTTCTCAGTCAAAATATGCCTATTTTACATTTTGAAGAATTTTTGAATGAAAGTTGTCATTATCTTTATGTTGAGCCAAGTTGACTAAGTAGCCAGTGTTTTATTTGTTTAGCATTTAGAAGCCATAGTGTATTTTTTGCTTGTCATGGCTGCTAGATAAGCCCAACAGGACTGAATATAACGTACAGATGTCCATATACAGCTGTTCTTATGACAGCCTTGGCTGAGAAGCTGTATCATCAGTAAGATACGATAGTCAGTTGTAGCAGAAAACTGAAGTCCAAGATACAACAGAGAAGAAAGAGTATGTTGTTGATCAAACCAGCTGTCAATCTGTTTTTTTTTAATATGCTGTCTAGAAACCTTACCAACTCCTGAATCTTAGGTAGCCAACCTTTGTACACATACCAAAGAAAACCAGAATGTGCAGTACCAGCTCTTGCAATGGGAAGACATAGAACATCTTGGATTGATGTTTAGTCAATCCAAGATGTTCCATGTCTTCCCATTGCAAGAGCTGGTACTGCACATTCTGGTTTTCTTTGGTATGTGTACAAAGGTTGGCTATCTAAGATTCAGGAGTTGGTAAGGTTTCTAGACAGCATATTAAAAAACAGAGACATCATCCTGCCAACAAAAGTGTGTATAGACAAGGCTATGGTTTTCCCAGTTGCAATGTATGGCTGTGAAAGTTGGACCAGAAGAAAGGCTGAGCACCAAAGAATTGAGGCCTTTGAACTATGGTGCTGGAGAAGACTCCTGTGAGTCCCTTGGACTGCAAGGCGATCAAACCGGTCAGTTCTAGAGGAGATCAACCCTGACTGCTCTTTAGAAGGCCAGATCCTGAAGATGAAACTCAAAATACTTTGGCCACCTAATGAGAAGGAAGGGCTCACTGGAGAAGAGCCTAATTCTGAGAAAGATTGAGAGCAAAAGAAGAAAGGGACACAGAGAATGAGGTGGCTGGATGGAGTCACCGAAGCAGTTTGCATGAGCTTAAATGGATTCCAGAGGATAGTAGAGGACAAGAAGGCCTGGAGGTATGTTGTCCATGGGGTTCGTGATGGGTTGGACACGACTTCGCAACTAACAGCAACAAAGGTTTCTAACTCAGATCATATTATTACAATTTAAGATATAGAGTTCTTGATGGCAGAGATGTAAATTAGTGAAGGTATTTGAAAGAAATGAGACTCTAGTTTTGATACAAGGAGGGCTCCTGAGGACCAGGCTAATTGTGTCAGTTTCTTAACTTACCATTGGCTCTAATATTCAGATCCAGAGTATAGAAAGGCCTTTCATGAGCGTCCATTTGTATAGAGCACAGGTGTCAAACTTGCAGTGTCATGTTGCCATCCTGCGATGCATGACGCATCTGGTCCACAGGCTGCCAGTTTAACAGCCCTGATGTGGAGGAACCGTTAACTGAAACGGTTATCCAGCAGCAGGAATGGAAGCTATGAGCCATTATTTTAAATTTATCCTGATGCTTCAACATCACAGTGTTATGCAATAATTTGGAAATAACTCGGATAATATATTTCTAACATTTTCTTTGATGCCTTTTGAAAGAATCCTAAAGAAAAATGCACTAGTACACAAAATGATAAAAATGATTACTTATTTTTTGTAGCATAGGATTCTAGTGCAATTACCAGGTCCAGATTTTGGCTGTATTGATATATTACTTTAAACAACGCCATTTTTGAATGAATATGAACCTAAAAAGTAACCCATGTACAAAAATAATGCATGGACCCATCTATATAATTCTGACAGCTACGTGAACATGCTGGTTCTAACTCTTCTTTAGGAGAAAAATTATGTAAGCATTCTCTTTTAAATCAGAAGATATATATCAGTTCATTGGAAGTTTATTATATTCATATTCTGCCTCTGTTCCAATAGTAATGATTGATAATAACATAAAGACTTGCTGCCTTTCTATATTTCTGTGATGGATAGCATCTTATATTAAATCATACAATGACAGACTACCATATTTGAATAATAAAATACCCCTCTTAATATGCTAATACTACTGGCAATGCATCATGGAAACAAATGTCGGTGATTAAGAAGCTTACTAACATTTTATTGCTTTCATCTGCTCACATAGTAATCACCTGGTGATTTGTTTTTCTCCCAGCTACATCCTGACTTTTTCTTAATTAAATGAAATAACTACCCTAATCCAATAACCAAATTACCCAAGTATGATCCAACTACAGATTTTCCAAATACATTGTTTTCAAAGTGAGCAGGTTAGATAGTCAGCTGTATACACCTGTACGAATCCCCTTTGCTTTTGATACAGAACTCTATATGCACAAAAACTGCATTCCCCCCTCAATTACAAACACGTGGTTTACAAAGCAGTATGCAATTTCTGCAAAATCTGCAGTTTCTTCACTATGCAACAAAAGGACAATTTCCCTCAAAGTTTGTTTTTTTGTAATGGCATTAACCCCAAAAAGTTCATTCAGTCAAACTAGTTTAAAACTTTTTTTTAATGGCAAATACCATTTTTTTTAAAATTGCTCATAGTTTAAAGAATATACAAGAAATCTGAATGAATTTGCTTTGGAGAGAGGCCATAAATGTATACTGCTTTGATAGAAAAATGATTGAATCTCTTGTGGGAGACACTTAGTATATATTTAAAAATAATTTATACTTAGTTACATATTATCACTTTAAGATATATACCAGAATTGGGTTCCTGCTGGTTCGGACTGGTTCAGCCAAACTGAAAGTGATTTGGTGGCCACACCCCAAACCGGTCCTCCGCACCGCCATCTTGTTTTTTGCTTCTGCGCAGAGCGATTTTTATTGCACTGTGCATGCGCGCATAGCGTGCATCAAGCGCACAGCATGGCCATGAGCAAACCGGCAGTAGTGACTGCTGGAACCCACTCCTGATATATACATGTGTGCTACAATGTATGTATGTATGTATGTATGTATGCATGTATATGTGTGTGTCTGTATCTGCACATGCTCACTGTCTTCAGCTTAGACTTGTGTTTTCTCCATCTAATAGTGTGAATATTGCTCAATTTAGTAACTATTCAGAAGGCAAATATGACTGCAATAAATGTATCTCTTTGAATATCAAGTTAGAAATATATTAATACTTACAATATACTGTAATTTATTAAAATATAGGGTCCTAGACAAAACACCCTATACTTTTTTAGATATAGCACAATATTTGGACGATACCTGCTTTCTTATCAGGCTTTTAGAAGCTAAAGGCCATTTTTTTTTTTAAAAAAAAAGGTGGGTGGGAGGCAGTGGTGAGAAAATCCTTTTGTCCTCCCCCACCCAACACTCTGATTCTGATAACAAGCTGAACCTATTCCAAGGCAATAATGTAGCACATATTTTATACAAATAAGCATAATGAGCTTAGCCATGTCTATTAATGAGAAAAGCAGCATTTGCCCATAATTGGCTGGCACAGCTGAAGGAGTGAATTGTGAGATACTAAGAATTGCAATCATATGGCTCACTTCACAGAAGACTGTCTCCCTAGTAGTATGGAAGATACTGAATTTATAGGTGGTTTTCTTACATTATACATGCAGGTTAACAAACTCTTTGGAAATCAGTCCAGGGGTGGGTCCTGCCAGTTCTAACCTCTTCTATAGAAGAGGTTCCACAAACCTACAGTGCCATTTAGAACCAGTTCCAGCTCCCTCCCCCTGCCCTTCACACATTATCAAGATGAAGAGCGAGAGGAGGAATTCTGGGAGTTGAAGTCCACAAGTCTTAAAACTGTCAAGTTTGAACACCCCTGGGGTTTTTTTTTCTAAAGGGTTAGGGGTTCAAGGGTCTTGTAACTTCACAGCTTTAAGACTTGCGTGCTTCAAATGCCAGAGTTTCTGAGCCAACATTTTGGTTGCTAAGCAAGAGCGCTGTTAAGTGAGTTTCACCACATTTTACAAGTTGGCTACTCTCACTCAGTCACATGGCTGGCAAGTCACTCCCACAAAGCAGGCCACACCTACAGAAGAGGTTCTAAAAAAATTTGAAACCCACCACTGAATCAGTCTCTGGGGAAATTTCACCTGAGAATCTTTTCACCAATGCAGAAGGAGTTGTTGACTTCAGGTGAGAAAATAGCAGAAAGCGCAGCCAAAAGATTGCACATCCTCTAAATGTTGCCAAGACATTTGGGAAACCATTCATTTTTCTTGTACTATTTTAAGCAGGGATCAGTAGATCTGAAATTTGAGGGGAATTGAGTCTCTTGTCTTGCTGTTGCCTCTTATTAGCTTCGCTTACCAACAAAAGCATGTTGGAACGATGTGGGAATTTGCCCGGCCAAGGGTTGCTTCCTTAGAATGTGGCAGGTTGTGTTCTGCCTGAAGCATCATCAAAAAATTGTCAGCTAAGTGCCAATTCCAAATCTTTATGGCTGACTCTTCCCATGTGCAAAGCAGGAGAATGACATGACTGTCAGAAACAGGCTTGGGCATGTGGCATAAGATTGCTTGCAAGCTCCATCGTTTCCTGGCTCAAAATAAATGTATTTTACAGACTCTACAGAAACCTTTAAGTAAGGTGTAATGCCTGCATTCCTCTGTAGATGTGGGGCAACGTAATCAGGGCTGGCCCTATCATTAGGGAGAAGCAGAGGTTTCACGCAGGGGACGCAGAATGCCCTCTGCTTTTTGGTATACAACTATATATGCACAAAAACTACATTCCCCCTCTGAAAAATGCATCAACTACAAACATGTGACTTACAACATGCTTCTAACATTATTTGCTCAATATGTTTTAGTAAATATATTAAAAGGGTTCATAGGACAGGAGCTGTCTTAAACAAGGGAAAGTAGTGAGTTGTCATGTTTTTCTTCATGTGTGTGCAGTATGCCATTTAAATCAGTGTTTCTCAACCTTGGCCACTTTAAGATGTGTGCACTTCAACTCCCAGAATTCCTAGAAGTGGTCCTTTACTCGAAGTCAGAGGCAGGTACCTTCCACCTTCTAAGCTAGCCTTCTTACAGTGAAGGTGTCCTATCACTGGCGGAAATTGGAACTCATTGAATGAAAGGGCAGGGTTTGATTTATGTATCTCTTCATATCTGATAGATTTTTAACTAATAGTTGCCATAGCTGAAACTTTATTTGCCAATCTACAGAAGCAATATATTTTTAATTCATAGATATCTGTATCTGAGCTTTGCCGTACTGTGTATGAATGAAGATGTACCATTACATTTTATTATTTCATATTCCAATTCAGTTATCTATTTGCAAGATACTATTGATTCCATCTGGTCACTTATTTTGTAGAAAATCTGTCTTGTTTCAGGTTTTTAACATTAGATGACAGTCAGTAGCTCCACAAGCTTTAACAAAGCTTTTATTCTTCGATTACAAACAATTCTTTTAATTTCACAGATCAAAATTGTTTTGCATTTAATTCTAAATATAGAGAAAGTATAGAACACTAAAAAATAAAAAGACAGAATTATTAATAAGGAAAGTCCTCTCTTTCCCCCACATCAGAGCTCGTGCGAGTGAAAGAAAGAACTTTACCCCACTGATTAAAGTAATTTCTTCACCCGCAGACCCCAACCATGCTGTCAAGATTAAGATCTCTTGAATTAGATTCCGGCTGATGCAGCGGGCGGCGTGGATTGCAGCAGGGACGCCCGCTGATCACAGCCTGATTGAGCCAGGGCTGCGCTGGCAGGGACGGGCGGAGGGGATGGGACTTGGAGTCCTACGATCTTGGCGAGTGGGGATTCCTGCGATGGGATTTGGAGTCCGATGCCCCTGGCGATTGGGGGTTCCGCTGGTTGGAAGAAAGTCCTTCTTCGCGCCAAGTGCTTTTCCCTCCCAACCACACCTGGGGGACACAGGGAAAGGTGCCCGCTCGCCAGTCCGCCCACCCACCCTTGGGCTCCCGGGGCAGCACCTCCCCAGTGCCTTCCTTCACGCCTTGCGAAGTTTCTCCACACAGGACAGGCGCAACCTGGGAGACACAGGGAAAACTCCGCAGGGCGCGAAGGAAGCAGCGCGCAGCGGCGGAGCTGGGAAGGTGCTGCCCCCGGAGCCCAAGGGTGAGCGGGCTGGTGTGGGCTGGCGAGCGGGCGCCTTTCTCGCACACAGGGAAGGGGAGGAGGGCGGCGGCGGCTGTTTTACTAACCCCGCGCAGGTTACTAAAGGCCCTCAGCAGCAGCAGCAGCAGCAGCAGCAACCGACGATGACGACCTCGCGCGACAGTCCTTGGGGGCGCTGCGGAAGCCCTGCCAAAGCGCCCCTTTCCCAGCTCAGAGGGATGAGCAGCGAGTGGAGCCTCGTTTAAAACGACTGCCGGCCGCTCGTTCGCTCCGCTGCTCTTGCGTGGAGGTCTGAGGAAGCAGAGGGTGGGAGGGGCGCGAAGGAACCAGCGTGGCGGCGCTTGGTGAGCGGGCGCCTTTCTTGCACACAGGGAAGGGGAGGAGGGCGGCGGCAGCTGTTTCACTAACTCCGCGCAGGTTACTAATTCCCGGTTTACTCACCAGTGAAGCAACAAAACAAAGCAAACAGCCGCGAAGGCGAAATGAAATGGAGACTCCTGCGACTCATGCGGTGTGCTAAGCGGACTCCAGCCAATCAGTGAGCTGGCTGGGATGGAAAACTTTAAGCACGCAGCGTTTTCCATCCCAGCCAGCTCACTGATTGGCTGGAGTCCAGGCCAATCAGTGAGCGGCAGGCTGGGCTGGCTTAGATTTTTAGTGTAGATAGAATAGATGGGGGAACAGAACGAGCGAGCTAGCGGCAGCTGATGATGGGCGGGGGAGCCAGCGAGCGCCAAAATAAAGCGGGGTTTTTTGAGAACCGGGCGGGACGCGGGAAAAATGATGAAAAGTCGTGCCTGTCCTGCCAGATGCGGGACGTCTGGTCACCCTACCTATACTGCACCTGTGCATTTGTTTTTCTTGCCTAAATGTAGAACCTTACTCTTTTCACCATTGAATTTCTTTTATTAGATAGTGCCCATTGTTCAAGTTTGTCAAGATCCTTCTGTATCTTAAGCCTATCTTCTGGAGTGTTGGCTATTCCTGCCAGCTTGGTGTCATCTGCAAATTTGATGAGTTCCCCATTTATTCCCTCATCCAAATCATTGATGAAGTGTTGAAGAGTACTGGGCCAAAACAGAGCCTTGGGGTACTCCACTGCATTCTTCTCTCCATGTAGATGCAGTTCCATTGAAAACTACACGTTGAGTGCGGTTGGTCAGCTAGTTACAAATCCATCTGGTGGTGATGCTGTCTAACCCAAGCATCCCTGATACTGTCTGAAGAATATCAGGCAGAAAATATTTCACCTCTTTTTTTATCTGTCGACATCCAGATTGATGAAAGGAGTTATGCTTTAGAGGTCTTTATTTCAAATATATTTTTTGGCAAATTCTTGTGGGTTGAAATTTTGTTGTTGTTAACACTATACATTTTTTTCTCATTGTACTAACATCTCTCCAGCAGATAATAAACTCCATGTCCTCCCACCCTTCCATTTAACCCCAAGGAGATTATCACTTGGAATACTTAAGGGGTGAAATGTATGCACTCAAAGAAACTTTGGAATGATAGAAATGGAAGTAAGAAAAAGATGTACCAATAAAATGCCTTTACTGCAATAGGCCTCCTTTCTGAGGTGTTTGAGAATTTCTTTTTTTAAAATCATGGGTTTTTTGTAGTGTTCTAGAGATTATCTGAGTATAGCCTATTACAAAACAAGAAAAAGCAAAATAATTTGCTTCTAATAATGAGTCAAGAAGCACTGCTTTGGAAAAGGAAATTGATTATCTGAATATTTTCCTGGTGAAGCAATTTGGCCCTTTGCCCTGAAATGATTTCTGTTTGAAAAGCATGTTATCAATGGCTGCATTGATTACTAATAACTAGGTCAGATTATCTATATTTCTTCAGGATAGCTGCAACTTTTCTGATTCATTTTACCCAAAGATGTCTCACTTTCTCTACAATATTGTTTGTTTGCAGCCAACAAGCTAGGATAAAAAATAGATGCAACAATTAATATTGCAATTAATTTGATTTGAACTGAAAAGATTTACAAATATGTTAAGCTCTTCAAAATTATCTTAAGTGTGCCTCTAAATTTAAAGTTTCATATATCACTCTGCCAGTGTTGTTATTATTTTTTAAAAAACTGGTAAGTTGGTTCTTGTTTGACAGGAAAGCTAAGGAAGTCAGAACATGTCATGAATTTTTTTTAATATCTGCGGCTTTCATTAAATACATATCCTTCAATTGAATCCCATCCAAAGAATCTTTGAGTGCCTCTATAAAGGTTTTTCCAAGTAAAATATACTATGCAGTTATAGGTTGAATTGTATCATAACCCCATTTTATGCAATTGGAAACCAGTTTAGATTTTATAAGGCAAGATATAAATGTAAAATGATTTAATTTTCATTCTGTGCAAACCTGGTTGAGGACAGAGGCTGCTCATTATCAAGCACTCCTTCCTGCTTTATCCAACACCCCTTCTCCACCCCTTTGGACTAACTTATTTCTCACAGATAAGGAGAAGGAATATAAACCTCTTCCAGGCCTGCATTCTGTAGCTTGAGCTATTTCTGGGTGTTGGTCTAGATAGCACTTGTTAGTTATCAACCAGCTACATTTGAACATTTAATACACTTTCAAGTTATAGGTCACAGGCATGGCACATCTAAGTATCTGCAACCTGTCACTCGGGTAACTTGAAAGGTGATGAGCATCCATCACAGGCATCTCCCTACACTCATATAACCCTCCCCACCATAAGAAGATGGTTGTTGTTTTTTTTCTTGCTGAGAGATGACATTCTATGGAGAAGAACCAAAGCAAGGAGGAATACAACAATCAGTAGTCTTAGCTTGTTCCATATTGAAACTGTAATGAAAGTACCAGCCTCATTCTTGAAGCATCTTAGTTGCTCTTCTCTGAATTTTTGTCCAAAGTCTCAACATCTTTTTTTATAGTATGGTAACCAAAACTGATTGCAGTATTCCATATGTAGTCTTACTAGGGCTTTATAAAATGGTACTAATACTTCACGTGATCTTGATTCTATGTGTCTGTTTATACAGCCCAGGATTGTATTAGTTTTTTTGGCTGCTGCTGCACACTGCTGTCTTATATTCATCCACAAGGCAGGGGTGAAATCAACTTACTTTCGCTACCGGTTCGCAAATGTGAGCACACTCACATTGCAAAATTATTTTCCGTTTATCAGGTAGAATTATTTCAAACAACTTGTAGTCATTATTCCATAATTATATGGGCCTATAGTTAGTTTCTCATTAAAGTGAAACCTCATCCCTCTTTAGGAATTAAGGCAATATTGGCCTCTTTCTAACTTTCTAGCAACTTTCCTCTCTGTGTGATAGAGGGCATCGTGTTTTGTAAAAGTCATAAAAGAATAACAAAATATACAATATTCATTCAAATGAAACAGAATCTGCTGAACTTACTAAACAGCAGCAACTAAAATCATGGATTCATCAGGTTATGATTAAGTACATGTCCTGTTTTTAAGTCTCAGGTGGCTAAAAATTAAATACCTAAAAATGAAACCAGGTGCCTTGTTTTATAGAATCACACATAATACTGTCATTCTTCTTCATCATCTAGTTCAAAATTGCTTGATTGAATAGTAAATGTTGACAAACTAATAGCATTATGAGCAATGGTGGCACTCAGTGATACATAGCCTTTTATTTTAACTTACTACCCAGAACAAGTCAACATCTAAGGACCTCCATTCATTCTTCATAGCATTTCTTCCAAAAATGGACAAACGCTGAATTGCATGGGGTTCATTGACATAAGTTTTACATTAGTTATATAATGTATGAAGCTCCTTAATCAATTCAATATACAAAATCCTACAAGAGTTATATTTCAGTATGTATGGCAAGATCAAACATGGAAGGTTTATATTTAAATGAAGATAGGAAAATCATATTTCCACTATAATATGCTAGCTAGATATATATGTGAACATTTTTAAGAACAGAATTTTATTGCTTCAGTACATTTCTTATTATTTTCCTTTTTTTAATTACACATTTGTGTTAGTTCCGAATTTATTCTGTTTAGATTTTTATAGGTCGAATATATGTAGTTTGAATTGCACTGAAGTTTCATACCTTTTGAAGAAAATTAATATTTCTTTTAAACAAGCATCAACTTTATTGCACTTCAGAACTGATAGAACTAACCAAGTTAACTAAGCTGGGAAGAACATTCTGGTCCCTTTTTGGTGAACTTTGTGGATTTTAAACCTTGTTAAGGAACTGCAATGAAGATGACAAATGACACTATTTGTTTTAGCCCCTCAAAATAGTTTCCATCATTCTGTGGTTAAGTTCTGCTGTTATTGTTATTGTTGCTGTTTTTCTAAAGAGAAGTACACACTTCTAAACTATTCTCCAAAGCACCTGAAGGTAGGAAAAGAAGCAATGGGTGGAAACTAATCAAGGAGAGAAGCAACTTAAAACTAAGGAGAAATTTCCTGACAGAACAATTAATCAATGGAACAACTTGCTTCCAGAAGTTGTGAATGCTCCAACACTGGAAGTTTTTAAGAAGATGTTGGATATCCATTTGGCTGAAGTGGTGTAGGGTTTCCTGCCTAAGCAGGGGGTTGGACTAGAAGACCTTCAAGGTCCCTTCCAACTCTTGTTATTCTATCAAACAAATCATTGGGAAGAAGCCACCATCATTTTTTAAAAATATCTGTCGGGGTTGTATAGAATGCAAAGGTCTTCTTGAAAATAAATGCTGAAATAGATGCTTTCCTTCCAACTTGTCATATAATTTATTTTATCAGCTGGGGATTTAGTTGACAGAATAGCTTATGAACCAAACCTACTTAGACATGCTGTATTTCATCTGATATAATTGTCAGGTTTGGACCATGATGAGAGTTGAAGCTCAGTACATCTAGCAACCAACAAATTAGGGACTAGGTTGTTGTGATTGGTTATTCCCTTGGTCCAAAAATATCTTTCCCTTCTTTATACATATATCTAAATAGGCACAACTTTATCAATTGTTGTCTCACCAGCCCTATTGCTCTCTATGACATGGAGAGTGAATATCTGCAGCAAAGATTTAATTGTATTTGACTAGAAGCTTCCTTTGGCAATCAAAGTTCAAAGTGGTCAATCTTGGACTGCTTTCTTTTATCTTCTTTCTCTTTCTCTCCTTCTCCTTGCCAGTGTTGACTCTTGCCACTGCCAGTACTAATACTTCCAGCTTTCTTCGCAAATGGATGTAGTTTTTGGATGTGATTTGCCATTGCCTGCTTTCTGGAGCAAAAAACAATGACCGGCACAAGGTCACCCAGTTGGCTTTGTGTCTAAGTAGGACTAGAACTCACAGTCACCAGGTTCCTAGCTGGCTGCCTTAACCATTACATCCAACAGATCTCCATGCTTCTTTACTGGCACAGTATGCCATATTTTGAAATTTCCACAAGAAGATTCGGGTTATATTTACTGACCTGTATCCTCAAGCTATTTTCCACCATAATAAAAGTGAAGGGGTTCAGTATCAGAAAACTTCTGTATGTTGGGTCTGCACAGCTACTGTACAGCTGATTTATTGCTTAGGTGACAGGGTTCCAGTCCTCTGGGTAAAGTAAATAGTGCAAGCCCAACAACGGGCCCATTTCAGTCGCTCCATTCTCTTCAAATTTATCTGAAAACCTGTTCTAACATGAAAAAAAAGGTTTCACAGTTCTTACTCTAAATGCCATTCAAATATGGTTTTTAATGTGGTCTGAAGGTCCTTTAAAATAAGGTAAAGGTAAAGGTTCCCCTCGCACATACGTACTAGTCGTTCCCGAGTCCAGAGGGCGGTGCTCATCTACGTTTCAAAGCAGAAGAGCCAGCGCTGTCTGAAGACATCCCCATGGTCATATGACTATGGCATGACTAAATGCCAAAGGAGCACAGAACACTGTAACCTTCCTACCAAAGGTGATTCCTATTTTTTCTACTTGCATTTTTATATGCTTTCAAACTGCTAGGTTGGCAGAAGCTGGGACAAGTAACGGGAGCTCACTCTGTTACGCGGCGCTAGGGATTCGAACTGCCGACCTTTCTGATCGACAAGCTCAGCGTCTTAGTCAATGAGCCACTGCGTCTCTGCCTTTACTATAATACTGGGGGGGGGGGGAGAAGTAAAAAGCTGTTCCTAGGGCTTTGCCTTGTGAGAGAAAATTCAGTTCTTAACCAGCATGTTGATTAGACAAGCCAAATAAACACCACATTAGTAAGACTGGAACCAAATGGAAACAATTCTCAATTAGCAATTTTTGTAAAAATATGCAAATAATAAATATGATACACAGGGTTGATGTGTACGAACCCGAGTGTCTATGAATATATCCGAGGCAAGCTGTGAAGGAAAGTGTAATAAAGGCTACTAAATGTCTGACTTATTTTATCATTGGAGGTGTTCCAGGTTGCTGAGGCAGGAAAGCCAGAGGGTGTTTTGTGTGCCACACTTTGTTCACATTCCAGACACCACAACAAAACAGAGTGGCCCAGCTGCTTATTAAAGCTGAGAGCAGCATTCAAGGTTGCAGTTGGTCTGTGAACTGAGAGCCATTCACATCGCATTCCAGACTTGGGCCAAACCAGGGATGGGAAAGTGGGGACTTTTCAATGAATCTACATAAAATCTGTCAAGACTTTGGGGTTGGTGAAAATTGCATAAAATTGCACTTATCATTATAATTATATCCTTACAAGAGCTAATCCCTCTGATTAAAAACAGCCCCATTAACAAACCAGATGTTTTACCTCTTTTGAGATGGCTGTAGGGAACCACTTTTCATAACATGAATTAAATAAAATAAATCTCAAAACCATAGAAAAATACCACTTTCAAAAGTGCTTAGTTTTTAGTGGGAAAAAATGGGAGGGAAGAAGAAAAGACAGTTAGGGTCTCTCTCTCTCTCTCTCTCTCTCTCTCTCTCTCTCTCTTCTCTTCTCTTTTCTTTCTTTCTTTCTTTCTTTAGAGTCCCCTGATTGTGTTGTTTTAATTTAGTGGTGCTACTGAAGGCTGAAGGAGAGGCAAGAAGTTGCCACAATCTCTATATCCCTCTTTCACTCTGAATTCTTCACAAAGATTTGGAGAAATGAATAGGCAGTAACAACTAGTAAAGAGGAGTTGAACATTGTGCTGAGTCTGCTGACAGTATATTGTTTAAAACTCCACCCTGATTTTATGTATTTTAGTTTAGTTTAGTTTATTGACATTTAGGCTGCCCTTTTCCCTGAGGGGACTCAGGGCGGCTTACAATCAATGGGAGGGGAGTGTAAGACAAAACACAAGAAAGAAAGAAAAAGTGAATATAAAAAATAAACCGATAAAACACACATTCATTCAGCATTCGGGTGGGGCAAGGTTCGGATCTTATCCCCAGGCCTGACGGGATAGCCAGATCTTGAGGGCTGTGCGGAAGGTCTGGACGGTGGTGAGGGTACGAATCTCCATGGGGAGATCGTTCCAAAGCGTCGGAGCTGCAACTGAGAAGGCTCTCCTCCGCGTAGTCGCCAGTCGGCACTGACTGGCGGATGGAATTCGGAGGAGGCCTACTCTGTGCGATCTGATGGGACGAAGGGAGGCAATTGGCAGAAGGCGGTCTCTCTATTTGGTTGCATTAGAAGATCTGCTGGCTCTAGAAGAATGTGAAAAGAAGGGCGGAGATGACAAAAATCAGTGAAGCCTAAGACCGCTTAGAATATTTATTTAATCACTTTATAGCCCACATTTCAACTGTAACAGATAATTAAGCAGCTAACAATGATTCAGATTAAAAAATAGAGGGAGAAAGGATTAAATTAATGCTAAAAATTAATCAACAGAGGCTTGGTGAAGGAAGTATGTCTTTAAAGATTTTCTAAAAAGAGCAAGAATGGGATCCAACCATGATTCAACATTTTAGAGAGAAATAACACCACCACCTCCCTTATACTCAAATCTTTACAAGCCTTCTTAGGCCAATAATGAAGCAGGGGCATTCTTTCTTGTTGTCATCTTTTCTAGGGAATATTTTTCTCCCTTTCCTACAAAAGGAAACTGATAATGAAATTGTATTGGAAGTGTAATTAAAGAGTGAGAAGATTTTGTATTCCATGAATCTAAATAACAGTCCAATTTGCTATGCAACATATCCTAGTTTGCTCCTACTATGTGGCAGAGCAAAGGTGTATTCAGCTGGTTCTCTCCAGTTCGGGCAAACCAGAAGCGGCAGCTGCAGGAGGCTCTGCCCTCCCACCCCGGCGTAATGTGTGAGCACTGCACATGCGCAGACAGGGTGCATGTGAGCAGATATATTCGCGAACTGGTAGGGAAGGTAAGTGAATCCCACCTCTGGGGCAGAGGTACAGTGATGTGATCAAACTTTCAAGATCAAATTACTTTCTCCAAGACTGAAACAGTCTGTTAGCATCACTCTACTGCAGCCTTACTGTAATGAGGGTACCCTGGAAGCTGGTACAATCTAACTCTTTTGAATTATTCTTCACAAAATCACTGCGAACTGGACATACTAGCTGGGAATGAGAAAATAATGCTCCAAAGCATATAAATGACACCAAGCTTCCACCAAGTGTTCCTTCTGTTACCTGCCAAACATTTTTATAACGCACAGAATTCCAATTTTTTTAATAATTGAAGAACCGGTCTGAGTAAGTGATTGCTTACAATCAAAATTGAAAAACCCTGTGATGAAAACCTATGAAAATTGACATGGCTCAACCCTTTATTGCATCTAGCTATTCTACAAGGAGCATTCCCTCTGATACAGTGGTGGGATTCAAATAATTTAACAACCAGTTCTCTGCCCTAATGACCAGCTGAGTAGGCGTGGCTCAGTAGTCATGTGATTAGGTAGGTGTGACCAAATCAGCGTCACTCACGTGAATGGGTGCTTTGCCTTAGCTGTTACAATGAAATAAGGGTTAACTGGAGAGGCAGTTTCTGTAAGCAGGGCAATGAAGATTAGGCTAGAAACAACAGCAAAATGTTTCCTTACAGGATTAGCCCTGTAAAGTGAAAAAAACCAAAATGAGATTTCTTCCAACAACCCAACTGTTTAGAAAGTTAACAACCTGTTCTTCCGAATAGGTGCAAACTGGCTGAATCCCACCACTGCTCTGGTAAAAAGCCAAAACTCTTTTTTGCACTTTAATATTCCAAAAGTGGGTAACTCAAACCTTGTACTGTTTGCTATGAAATTTAGCAGACTTTATTCCCACATAATGGTCTTGATTTTCTGAAAATCCTATCCCACTCTGACAGAGAGCAAAAGAAAAGCCTATTGGGGCCATTAAGTATTTATGTAGGCCCCATGCACGGAAACCCAGGCAGACCTCTGATTTCCCTGAGCAATAGTCCAGAATAAGTAATGAATTAAAACCAGGTTTTTTCCAAGATGAAGATCCAGTCACAAAGCAGATGGGCTGATCCTTGCACAATCATACTTTATAGCAGCGGTGTCCAACCTTGGCAACTTTAAGACTTGTGGACTTCAACTCTCAGAATTCCTCAGCGAGCATAGTGAAATGTTTCTTCTTTAACTTCCTTAGCTTTCAACTCCAGATTGGACTGAAATGTTTTTCTAACAGTTTGCAAGCTATTGAGTCAGAACTTCAAGCTATTATGTCTTCCAATTGGATGATTCCTCTATTACTATGCCCTTTCAACTTCATTTCTGGTGAAAAAGTATTGGTCCTGGAGATATCTCTTTCTGGACATATATGTTTTGCGGTGGTAGACATGTAATTTGCAAAGACTAAGCATTGTGCTATTTACTATGTACTAAGAACATTTGGTCCAAAGTGTGATTTTGTTTGTACATTACATCAGTACATAACCCCTGCAAATTTTCCATATAAATACCTGTGTATTTTAATTTTTCCCCTCTTTTTCCCCTTTTTCTCCTCTTTTTCTCTTAAGAAACTTAATTTTTTAAAAAAAAAGAAGACAGAAAGAGAGAAATATTTTCTATATTTCTTGCTGCCATCTAGTGTTCATTTGGATTTGTGCCTCCCAGATCTGGTAGCTTTAGAGACACTTCAAACTTTATATAATTCCTGCCCCACTAAAACTGCTTTAGATTGCATTGGAAGAAAGTGTATAAAGTTTGGCTGCCACCATCCTTCTCCAAATCTCTTTATTTTTAATGAGAAAGGCTTATGAGGGGAATGTTTGAGTTGAAGTTTCCATCTGACTCAACTTTGGAATATCTTACGTTGTCATCTGTTCTGGTCTATTTCACTTTTCTTGTGTATTTCTAGATAATGTAACTTTCGATAAAGCTGCCCCAAAAGATCAAATCCAAACAGCATTTGCAAAACAGCACAGCTGAGTTACATATTAATCAGTTTTAACAGCTGAACCAATGACGCAATTAGGGAATTTTAGACTCCTGTCTTAATGGATTTATGCCCCATCTTTTCTTTAGTTGGTGGGAGTGTATTACCTCATTTACTTGCAGATTGTAGCAAGTTCCTTCAGAATTTTTGGCAGCCCTCCTGCTTATTCTGCTGGATTGGGCCTTGTACGGCTGTCTTAAAATTCTGCAGTCAAAGCAGATTTAAATGGCTTTTGGACTTTCAGTAAATTAACTTTTGTAAAATCCAACCTGCTTAGGTCTAACTCAGCTTCCACAACAGGTCTTGGAAAACTTTAACAACGCTTCTGTTTTGTTTTTGTTTTTTAAAAGAAAAGGTGTGTCTTTTCAATTAAAGGTGTTTCCTGGTTTGGATTTAGGTGGCTGCCTATGGTTCGTTGGCAGGCTGAACAACAGATTACTAAACTAGAATTTATGACTCACAAACACAGTGAAATAATTAAGATTTAAATGTACTTTTTTGCCTTGAGCAGCACTAATTACTATAACGCGGATACTAGACGAGGCACCCCAAAGCACCACTTAATGCCTGCTATTGAAGGCTTGGTGCCCAGAGCAAATGACCTATTTCCCTTGTGGGTAAGCTCAGCCACAAACAATCCATGCTATGTGTCAAAATCTACCCTCTCCCATTTAGTAACATTATTCAACCATTTATTTAACTGTGCATTGTAAGTCCTTATACTAACTTTTCAAACTTTTTTTTTAACGTTGCATTACAGAGAGTGCATCACTCTCTCTCTCTTTCTCTTCCTGCTTAGAGTAGGCTGGCTGTTTTCTTTACAAAGACGGGCATAGCACTGGAATTGTTTTTACTCCAAAAATATGAGGCTGCTTCATTTGCCAAATCAGCGCATTGCTGGTTCTTTAAAAAAAAAAAAAAAACAGGAAAAATATCATAATACCAGTTAGGAACATATTAGTACAACATTAATTATGAAGTGGAATGTGTCAGCATTAAATGAGTTACGATCTGGCAGAGGCCTGTAAACTATAATCAGATATTTAATAAACTCTAGACTTGCAGCTGCAAAGACTCCTGGAGGTTTGCCACCTTTTATTAGCGTGGCGCCCAGTGATGCTGTGCAGTGAAGGGTCTGTCAGCGTTTCCATTATAAAATCCACTTTTTAAAAGTTCTTGGTAACTCTCTCCTTGTGATTCACATCAAGCCAAAACTTGACATTAGGATACTTTAGAAACTTTCTCTTTGATGTAGAAATCTTCCTTACAGTTACTCCTGGTATCATTTTCACCTAAGCAAGAAGGAAGGAATGTCTGACCTAACTGAATGGCCAGTTGATTCTCTCTACTCAAAAGAAATAGACCTGGGAAACTGCTTGGTTTTCATGGAACTAGAAGTGAAGGAACTCCATTAAATTTAAATATGTGTTTTGTAATTTAAATAACAAGTGTTAATATACAGTATGTGTCTATATGTATGTGATGTATTAGTTTATTTTTGATAAAGAAGAATTTTCAGGATGCTCCTATTATTTACACACACACACACACACACACACACACTACTATCGGTAGGACCTATAGCAGTGCCATTCTTCTTGCTTTTAGTGAATAACTCTGCATCAAATAAAATTGAGGCTTTGTGTATCCTAACTGGAAGAAAATAAGCAAGGATATTCTTGGTAAAGGTAGTAAGGAGAGGAAACATGATAAGAGTTAAATGCTTTTTATCTGGAAAAATCGGGCTGGGGAGGGGGGAATTAAGGTTTTTGGGTCTGTTTGGGCCTGTTTAGAACTGCTGATATCCAGCAATCTGAAGAAACAAACTTGGTCTGGCAAAAGAGAGTCACTCATATTGTACTCACTTTAGAAATTAAGAATAGAAGTGAACGTCTGTTTTAGTAGCTGCCTATGACATGCAGGCAGATCTGGGCGAACACTTTAAAAGCATATTGGTGCCAGCGCAAAAATAAGGCCCCATTTACTAGCTTCAGCATGTGCCTGCAGCCATGTTTAAATATCTACCCTTAAATCAACATTTGCAATATATTAAAACAACTTTTATCTTAATTTGCTCAAAGGAAGGGGACAGATCCTTAACTGCATGCCAGCGTGATGTTTTATGAACAATCCCAGTCTAAATTATATTCAGTCCCTTTCAGACTGGCTAAAGTTTTCCTTCCTTATCTAAAAACTGATAGGTTCATTTGCCAGTTGTAATAGATTTGCTTGACCTCCCTCCTGTAAGAAAACTTAAACTCTTTTAAATTAGAGGCAACTACCATCACTGTAATTTTAAGAAGTTTAATATTTTCCATGATTTTTTAAATATGGCAAATAGGTTGTTTCATAAAGTGCTATTGGCAGCATGTGTTTATTTTAAATAAACTAAATAAAATTACAATTACTATAGTTAACAGGTTATGACACTGTTCATTTTTCCTAGACAGATCCGCATGGCACAATTGGGATGCTAAAATAGCTTGTTACTAATTTATCAATCCTTTCTGCTTTCCTTTCATTTCATTCTCTCAGGTAACACGTCCTCACCTTGGTTCACCAACTAAATGCGCACATGACAAATGCGTGCTGACAAAACCGCGGTGAGAAAATCGCGATGTCAAAATCGCGCCCACAACAGCCCACCAACAACAGTGCGCCGACAAAAACACCATAAAAACAATGCAAAAACAACGTAATAACCCTATCCCTAACCTAACCCTTACCTTAACCGTAATCGCGCTTTGTCAGCGCGCTGTGTCACCTTATAGGATGGATTAAGACCGTAATCGCGCTTTGTCAGCGCGCTGTTGTCACCTTATAGGATGGATTAAGAAAGTAACAGCACACCATTTGTTCATGAGCTAAATCAGGGGTAGTCAACCTTTTATACCTACTGCCCACTTTTGTATCTCTGTTAGTAGTAAAATTTTCCAACCGCCCACCGGTTCCAAAGTAATGGTGATTTATAAAGTAGGGCAGTAACTTTTCTTTATAAATTTATAAAGCAGAGTTACAGCAAACCCCTGCCACCCACCATGAAAGCTGGAACACCCACTAGTGGGCAGTACGGACCAGGTTGACTACCACTGAGCTAAATAGTAAAGTAGAATAGGATGATTTTTCAAAAGATTAAAAAATATAATAACTAATCAACCAATGATTTATTCTATTTGTGAAGTTCTGATTTTGGAAGAAAATTACATTTCCTTTGGTCATTTAGACTATTAATTCTTTTGATTCCGGTCTAGAGCAGAGGTGGCCCTTTTATGACTTGTTGACTTCCACTCCCAAAATTCCTGAGCCATGCTGGAATTCTGGGAGTTGAAGACCATGGTAATAAAAGGGCCATAGTTCCCCACCTCTGGTCTAAAGCCAGAGAATCATTATTTATTTTATGAAAGATAAGAGAGCTCCTCATTGGTTTGAATGATAATTGTGTGCTGAGAACTTTGACATCCTCAAGAGTTTATTGAATAACAGAGTTGGAAGTATGATTGTCTACCTTTATGCTAATTTGATTACTACTTTATATTCATCTTTTAATAGATGTACACAATGTACTTATAAATTATTTGAAGGGGAATCAGAAAATATAAAGCAAACTTGCTACAGCACAAATAGATTCACTTTCATCATCTTATACTGTTTTGGTATTGACATGGAAAGTCAATATCATGACCGAGATGCTACCTGTGTGAAATTAAAAGCATTTGCAGTACTTCATCATCTGTTTTCCATCATGCTGCTTGGAATGGAAAGTTATATTTTAAGGGTATTATTTATAACCTGGTAAGACTTTATTCTCCCTTTGAAGAGTCTGGTGGAATAAATGTGCGAGGTTTGCCAATTTGATGAAATGTTTTGAAGGAGATGTTTTGATCTCCTGAAACTATCCTTTTTTCAGTGTGTCATTAAGTTAAGCTTCTAAAATTTGATGCCCATTATTCTAAAAGAAAGTGAAACCATTCTGAATCTCGTGATCAAAATATGGAATTATAGGACAATTACAATTTATTTTTTGATGTTCATGAGAGTTTGTTCTTTGGCAGAGAAGATTGCTAATCCAAACATGGTTCCATTGGGAATTGTTTGCAAACTTGTCTTCTATACAAATATTCTTTTTGAAAATTTCTGAAAAAGGTGACATCCAATGTCAACTCTATGTTTCAGGAGGACAATATTTGCAGAAATTACTCTTCTTCTTTCAATTCCCTTCATTGAAAAAGGGCAATGGACTTGGAACATCAAGAAGAAGAATATGACAGAGACTCCTACACAAGAATTAGGTTTGACTCAGAAATTTGACCTTGCTTAAGAATTGACACCAACTCGATGGCATATAATCAATCAACAAAATGCTTTACAATGTCAGCCTTTGATCTGATAAAGACCCTGAAGTGTGTTATATACTGAATTTTGTCTGTGGATGGGTATATCTGCATAGGACCAGAACATTTAAGAATTTGAATTTTATTAGAATGAGGCTTATCAACTAAAGCAAAAGTAATGGAGTTCAAGAGTACTAACACTATGATCAACAGTCATCTGGTTCTTTTCCTGCTATTGTAAAAGAAAAAAAATGTTTTCTGACTTGCTCTGAAGTACCAGCACTAATGTTCTCTGATTAGAGCTGAGGAACCATGGGATTTTTTAAATTTCTGCTTCAGATGTTGTAGGGGTCCAGAAGCTAAATACTCTTTAGATTTCCTCTTCCACCTCCTTTTGCTAAAGATTCAATATTTGGAGAAGAACCTTTCTGAACCATATTCATATGCATAGAAAATATATAACAGCCTTGACAGTGGTAAAATTCAAATAATTTAACCATTGGTTCGCCCAGGGTTAGATTGGCTGTCGTGGGAGGCGTGGCCCATCCCTGAATTCCAACCCCCATCTTCCTGCACATGCAGGACAAGCCTCTCACAATGGCCAACCTTACCCTGGATGAACCAGTTGTTAAATTACGCCCCCCCCTGATATCAAAGTGGATCCTGGGAGTTGTGCTGCAATGGAGAAATAGGAACGGAGCAGCTGGCATGAGAGAAGGAGGCTGAGTCCAAAAATCAGAAGGAAGGAGGAGGATCAGGGAAAAGAAAGAGGGAAATCAGCCTTCTCCTTTCCTCGCATCAGCTACTCCATTGCGTATTTCTTCATTGCAGCAGAGCGCAGCACAGAGCACACCTAGGATCCACTTTGATAGTGAGATGTGGTGGGGGGAGTAATTTAATAACCGGTTCACTTGAACCTGTACGAACTGGCTGAATACCACTACTGGCCTTGTAGCTGCTTCATTACATTTGAATCCTTACAGAACAGAAGGGAGAATGATATTCTGTTGTCATTTTTGCTGTATGTCTGAGCTCTGAAAATGCCAATAGATTTGCCTTGTATTTTGCATATTGCTGCAAACCTTTTGGCATTATTCCACAACAAAAATAATTACTCTGAAATACCAAAAAGTATGGACCAAATGATTTTCAACAAATTTAAACTTTAGTGTGCTCAAAAATTGGTAACATTGATTTCAGTAGCAGCTTTGCCAAAAATGCTTCCCAAAATTTTCCAGTTTGCCTTTGCCAAAACTTTTTGGCATGTATTAGTATATGATCTGTTTTTTTGAATTTTCCCAAATTGGTCACACCTGCAGAGGAAACAGCTCAAGAAAATTAATGTGTACAATATACACCTGAGTTTTGGAGAAAAATACACATGATTTCCTGTAGCAAAATACACCAAAGTCTTTAAAGAGTGAGAGTAAAGCTTTATTTGCATGGCTTTATTCACACCACTCTTAAAAATACAAAATGCAGCAATACAAGTTTTAAAATAATTCATTCAAATGCAGTCTTGCCCAACAATATAATCTCTATCCCCATTCTAAAGAACTGCCAAATTCCAGAATTTAATAGGGATTATTGGCCCCATCTAATTTTTCTCCTTCTCTAAAATGGAAATCTTGGCTCAAAACTAGCTACTATTTCAAAGACAAAGCATGGTGGGAAAAGGGTGGCAGCTAGACCCAGCCAATCAGAGCTATTCAAACAATATGATTCCAAACAACTTCCACCAGCAGGTATATCAGATTCTGGACTAAACTTAAATAACCTTCTTAGATTTTAACAGCTACTGAAGATTTGCTTGTTTTAAAGGAGATGGGTATTCATTCTTTATAAGAACATCCTGAAATCCACATATTGTTTTAATAGGAAAGAACTTAAAAGATTTGAAAATAAAATATAGGGGGAACAAAAGCAGAGTTTTATCCATCCATGCAGAAAATCATTAGCATTTCAGATTTTAAATCATATATCTTCAACCATGTTAATAGCTCTGAATAAGAGTCATCACCAGTGGTGAAATCTAATTTTTTTGCCACCTGTTCTGTGGGTGTGGCTTGGGGGGATCATGTGACTGGGTGGGTGTGGCCAACTTTTTTTCCCTTTTTAAAGCATTTTTCCTACCTATTTGCCTGAACAAGCAGGGAAACAATGCTTTAAAAAGTGGGGAAAAAGGTTCCGTAATACTCAGCTATGCTGCGCGATTGTCACAGCCTCCCCGCACCCCACTTTCTAAAGCTTTTTTTTTACTACCAGTTTGGGCAAACATTAGCATTTTTTGCTACCGGTTATAGTGAACCAGTTAGAACAGGTAGCATTTCATCCCTGGTCATCACCTTTTTTTTATAGGGTTTTCCTCTTTAAAACTTTGAAGAAGATAGGTAAATACAATAGGTTGATTTTCATGCTTGAAACTTAGCCAGTGAGTTATTGGGATAACATTTGCAAGGTTCTTCATAAATAGAAGGTTAAAATTTGAAAAAGAGTTTAAACTAGGAAGAACAGAAAACTGCCAAATCCCTTTCTGAATATACTTGTTTAGGATGTTATTGTTATTTTTTGTTTGACAAGGTATCATTTATGTTCAGCCTAAATCAAATAGTTAATCCAACCTGACAGCCATCCTAAACAGCTACATCACTTCTAAGTGTTCTATTATTAAAGTATTTGTCTTGCCAAGAAAGGGGTGAAAATTATTGCCCATCTCTCGTTTCCTCCTTCTCTGTTCGGAAAAAAAAGCCTTTCCCAATAAACGTAACTACAAGATGCTAAAAGACCTGGGAAATGTGCTGAAGTTATTATAATGAAATTGGTAAACCTGAGCAGAATTGATCCCATACTTTTCAGCAACCAAAGTTAACCTGAATTCTCAGAGCATGGAAATTCTCTTTGTTTCTATTTTTTTAAAAAATGTCCTTCTAGAATGATTGCCTAAATGTATCATAATTCACTTGCTATACCGCCTTGTTCTTTGTTTTTATTACTTTCCCTCAACAGATGTTGCTGTTTCCAATTAGGCCTGTAGCCCCTGCCCTGATTGTTAATAACTATTTTGCCTTAAGACATATCTCATTTGCTAACTGGAAAAGGCAGGCTAATGGTGCCTACACATTGTTTGGAGTGCATTGGTGAAGCCAACTCCCAGGGCCTGTAATCTCTGGAATGCTTGACTCCTTCTTAGGTCAGTAATTGGGTATGTTGGAATTTGCCAGAGCAGCAGGTCCAAGCCTGACTTTGGGTCTCTTTGAGGTGTAGACCCTAAGGGTCAGCAAAATAATTGCTTTTGAGAGGGGGGACAGAAAGAGAAGGAAGGCTGCAATTTTCCTTTGGCATCTGAGACTTATGGTGCTGTGAACCACTTGAAAGCCAAACCTTGCAACATATGTGTGTGGGGGTGTGGGGGTGTGTGTGGGTGTAGGTGTGCATGTGATGTTTCTTCACAGCATTACCACTAAATTAATTATCATATTAGTCTTCTCATCAGAATGTCACAAGTGTGAGAGGCAAAAATAGATGGAGATTTTTTTAAAAAAAATCACAGCAGATTTTTACAAAGTGCCTAAAGGTGCCACACTACTAATTAGTTATCAGAATCATAGTGAATGGAAGGTGGCTTTTAGATCCATCTAATTCGATTTTTCTCAGTGCAGGGATCCAAATTAAAACATCTCTGACAGACATTTGGTCATTGCTTTAATGCATTCTGAAAAGGGAGACCATCATTTCTTCTCAGGGTAATTGATTTCACGACTGAACTGCTCTTACTTGTATAGCATTTTTTCCATAGCATTTGGCCAAAATATGCCTTCCTGTAACTGTAGTTGCAGAGTATCACTTCAAATCTTATTTTGCTAGACATCTTTCCAGGTGTTTAAACAGAACTATTGTATTACCATTGAATATTTTCTCCTCAAGTCTAAGATCTTTCAAGCATTAAGTTTCTTCGAGCACTAAATTTCATCATTGTTACCCTTTTCTGAATGTGTTCTATTTTTATTTTATTTAGTAATCCTTCTTAAAATGTGGAGCCAGGACTGGATGCAATACTCAAAAAGAATCTGATCATCCCAGAATAAAGCAGAAGTACTTCTTTCCATTATTGGGAAATTATATTCTATTAAAGTAGTTTAAAATTGTATTATGTTTGTTTATTTTTATTTGCAGCTACATTGACTGCTGACTTACATTCAGTTGCAATTTATTCCTTTTCCAAGGCCTGTTTATTATTTGGAAGCTAGTATAGTACACTATATAAAATATCTGTGTATTTTATGGTTTTCTACATGAAACACTTTGTATTTATCTCTTTTAAATTTCATTTTCAGCTCCTTTCTGAAGACAAATTGAGCCAATAGTTATGCCTTCTACCTATATTCATTGTAACAAACAGCTGGTAAGATGGTGATGGAGAACAGGGGAAAAAAGTCGAACCATTCAATTCCTTTTTCTCATGGGTCTTTTGTAAAGAAAGTGTGACCCAAAATGTCAGCCACATTGGGAGGAGGGGTTACAGAAAAGAAATACAGGTTCAAAATATATAAGAAATTGGTAAGATAATACCTAGCTGCAGGTATGAATTGAATGAATTGAGATCTTCAGGACCTTAGGAATTACATCTCAGGGTGCTAAAGGAACTGATAGATATGTTCTCAGAAACACTAGCTGTATTATTTGAGAATTCCTGAAGTACAAGAGAAGTGCAGGAAGATTGAAGAAGTGCTAACATTGTTTCACTCCTCCCCTCAATTTATGGGAATTGGGGAGCTGTTTACCTGAGTCCCTCACACATATCTTCTAGCTTTGGAATTAAAGCATATTTTCATTTGTAGGTTTTGATAATATCTGTAATCTCCCTTATTCTGTAAAAAAAAAATTGACAAAATTATCAGATTAGCAGACCAAAGGATGCAATTGATGTAGTAGACTTAAATTCCAAGGTATTTGATAAAAATGGATCATAGTCCCCTTAATAAAATAGAATAATGTGGAATTGATAAATTATTGTTAGTAAACAATAATACCCAACATATGGACTTTAATTCAATCAATGAATATATAGAATAAGTTATACAGTGGGGTGCCTTAGGATTTAGTCCCAGGCCAACTGCTACTCAAACTTTTCATAAAATGGTGGCTTAGTTCAGAGGTCTCCAACCTTGGCAACTTTAAGACTTGTGGACCTCACTTGCACTCTGGGAGTTGAAGTTCACAAGTCTTAAGTTACTAAGGTTGGATACCCCTGGACTAGTCCATCACTGAAAGAAAATGAAAGGAATTCTTCTCAGGCTTGAGTAAGGACTGTTTACTGAGGTTTACATCATGTCAATAAGAGTGGCAAATCTGAATTATTTTCTTATTATTATCTGCAGATTGCTGTTTGGCAGCTCTATTTAAGGTAACCTATCCTTTCTGGGTATAACTGGATTGGAAGATCACGAGCAAGGCTGTGGTGAGAATAAAGCCATCACAATTCGTGGCTGTGTTACTTTGCAGTTGCTGTTCCTCAGGCGATGTCATCTGAGAGGACCCAGGAACATGTTACTATCCCCATTCTTTTGAACTGCATCCCTACATGGCTTTGACCCTGCCTGCCTTTTAAAGGGGATTAAAACATGGTTCTTCCATGGTTACTTGATTAGGGGAGAGGTATGAATCAATGAGATAATTTTTTTCCAACATTTTAAAAATTATTTGTTTGCTCTGTCATTTTGCATGAATATATGGCTACGTATTGCTGATAATGCACTGCCCTGAGTTAAGTACTATGTGAATGGCTATTAATTTTTTTTAAGCAACTCAATGATGAAAATATAAGATTCTGCATTTAACTAGGAAAAACCAAATGCATCGGTGCATTTAACTAGGAAAAACCAAATGCATCGGTGACAGGTAAATAGGTGATACCTGGCTGAGCAGTAGTATTTATACTTGTGAGGAGAGGCCAGATGTCCTGATAGATCATAAATTAAGCATGAGTCAACAATGTGTTGCAGTTGCCAAAACACCCAATGAAATTTTGCAATTATAGTGTTGGTTTACCAGGAAGTGATAATCTCACTCCATGACATGGATGAGATGTGAAATACTGTGTCTAGTAAAAAGGATGCTGAGGAATAGGACAGATTACAGAGAAAACCAACGAGAGATTGAAGAACATGAAGGTTAATCCTATGAGGAACAGTCAAAAGAACAAGGTAGATTAACTTAAACAAACACAGACTTAAGAGAGACGTTGGTAGCTACCATGGCAAAGAAATAGAGTTCCACCACAAAACCGCGGAGGACAAAATCGCGCTCGACGAAAGTGCGCATTTGACCGTCATCACAGCGCGACGAAAACATCGCGCTGTGATCGAAAAATGTAAAAATAAAGCGAAAACCTTACCCTAACCCCCCCAAACCTAACCCTAACCCTAAACCTAAACCTAACCCTTACCTAACCCTAATCTAACCGTAAACGTAACCCTTAACCTAACACTAAACCTAACACTAACCCTTAACCTAACGCTAAACGTAACCCTAATGCTCTAACCTACCCTAACCCTTAACCTAACCCTAACCCTAACCCTAACCCTAACCCTTACGTTTATGTGAATCGGCTTGCTTTAATTTTAATTTTATTTCAATTTTTAATTTTTTTCGTCGCGCTGTGATGACGTCAAATGCGCGCTTTCGTCGAGCGCGATTTTGTCCTCCGCGGTTTTGACGGGTCACGAGAAAATAGGACAGGTGCCAATGGTAGAAGCTTTACAGAGAGATAACCCAATTCAAATAAGGAGAAATTTCCTGACAGCTATCAAGCAGGAGACTGCCTGTCTCCTGGAGACATGGGTGTTTTATCACTAGAGGAATTAGAGCTATTGGGGGATTTTCTATAATGAGTAGCATAGAAATACTGTTAATAAATAAGCTAGATTGGGGTATTGGTAGACCTTCCTCTTGTCTTCTGCCACTGACAGTTTTATTCCTTATGCACCTCAATAAAATATACATCAGGGCTGTTTATTCATACATACACATGTAAAGAGATCAGAAGCTGATTTAGAGCCCTGACCTCTACAAAATAGGTGACATAGTGATGTTACATGTACTTTATTGTCTTCATTCTACTGTGCAGATGAGTGTTTCATCTTACTTCATTGGGAAGGTTTATCTTCCAGGATTCAAACAGATTAGAAATTAGCATAGCTTTCTCTATTCTGGGCTATTAATTATACTCGTCATCAGGATAAAAATAGCAACAGTTAGTGAATAAGAAAAGCAAAGACCAATGGGTCAATCAGTTTTAAATCTGGCTTGTATATCTGTCCTTCATACCTTTCCATTCTCATAATTGAAACACAGCTGAAGGATACATACTGTAATAAATGTATCACCATCTCCATATCTATCTGGTTTCACTGCTTCACTTCACAACACCATCATATGGAATTATTTAAGGGAGCAAAGAGGCCAACTTTCTAAACCTTTGTTTCTAGAGAGATGTCACTTTATTTTACTTTCACAGCTAAGACCAAAACAGCAACAGGCTTCCATGCCTTCAAGCAATTATATTTGTTCTGCTCAGTAAGAGACTTTTGACTGCTCCATGTAAGGAGTTCAGGAAGGAGAGCATTTTCATAGAATTCTGGATTCAATCCTTCACACATCATGCAGCCTAGCCAAAAATGCTGTTCAAGTTCATCTTCTTTCCTTTTTTAGACCTAAAAAGCATCCTTGGCAGAGTTTATCCAGCTTTTTACTTAAATGAGAATCAGGTTTAGATTACTACTAATAATTTCTATCATATTGACCCTTTGAAGTCAGTAGTCTGGGTTTCATTCAACTGGCCTTTAGGTGAGACTTCAGTATTTTGTGTATTCCAAGATGACATGGATTAATTATTCTTTTTGTGCTCTTTTTGTTCAGAATTGGTTTTTATTAATGCTAAATTGACAGGTTTTTTAACATCGGACTGTAAGTCGGCTAAGACATTCACAGGCTGAAGTAAAGAGTAAGATGAGGCCCCTTCTCCTGTGTATAGAAATTTCCAGATTCAACACTGGCAAAAAGGTTTGTTGGTTTCCTCCTCCTTTAGAATGAAAGATGAGAAATTATCCTTATCTCTTCCCAGATTTTGGCTGATAATTTGGACAGTCCTGCAGATAAAATATTGCTTTGAAGATACAAAGAAAAACACAGTTATCAAGATGGGTCCTTACTTTCTGTCTTTCTCATTTGCTTTTTACTGAATTAGTAGTATAATTTAACTTGGACTTTTTCATAACTGAAATCAGTATTTTTTTCAGATTCATCACATAAATTAACAGAATAATAGTGTTGGAAGGGACCTTAGATGTCTTCTAGTCCACCCCCTGCTCAAGCAGGAAACCCTATACCATTTCAAACAAATGGTGTCCAATGTCTTTTTAAAAAAGCTCCAGTGTTGGAGCACTCACAACTTCTGGAGGCAAATTATTCCACTGATTAATTGTCTTAACAATCACGAAATTTCTCCTTAGTTTTAGGTTGGTTCTCTCCTTGATTAGTTTCCATCCATTGCATCTTGTCTTGCCCTCAGGTGTTTTGAGAATAGATTGACCTTCTCATCTTGCGGCAGCTCCTTAAATTTAGAACATGTCACCCCTAGTCCTTCTTTGCATTAAACTAGACACACCAAATTCCTGCAACTATTCTTTGTACGTTTTAGCTTCCAGTCCCCTAAATCATCTTCGCTGCTCTTCCTCTGCACTCTTTCTAGAGTCTCAAATCTTTTTTACATTGTGGAGACAAAATGGATTCAATATTCCAAATGTGATCTTACCAAGGCATTATAAAGTGGTAGTAGCCCTTCACGTGATCTTGATTCTATCCCTCTGTTAATGCAGCATAGGATTGCATTGGCTTTTTTGGCAGCTGCAGCACACTACTGACTCATATTAAATGGTTGTCCACTAGGACTCCAACATCCCTCTCTCACTTACCATTATTGAGCCAGGTACTTGAGTGATACAACACACTTTACAAATTAGTGTTTCATTTCAGTGAAGTGAATAGGCTACAGAACCCAAAAGCAGACTATAACATTAATTTAGCTTTAAAATTACAAATTAACCATTTAAAGCATGACAAAATAATCTTTAAAGCCTACCAAAAAGTTCCTATTGAAAAGTAATTCAGGGAAATGTTTCAAAACTTAGGAGGAAAACATACCTTTACACATTTGAGGAGATTTGAAACAATCTTTGCATTTCCATCATTCATTTCCACACTGCTTTGAATTTCATGACTTTGATACGCAATCCCTGTATATATCAAGAAAGATATGTGAAGTGCTTAATTCAATTTCTTTGTCTCCTTTGATAAAGAAAGGCCATTATTGCCAGATACCATGGCAAGAAAGAACAAAACAGGCAGGGGTGGTTTCTAGAACTGTGGGTGATTTCACTTCATTTCTTCACTCGGTCAGTTGAAAGATCCATTTATTAGTGAGAAATGACAGAATTTTCATACATCTGTCACACTTGCTTAAAATGCATGGTTCTTGGGAAAGATTATTTCTATGAAGGTGTCTCGAAAACTCTTTTTTTCCTGCTGCCAAGTTCAAGGCTGCATTATTGGAACATACACTTGATTACTTCAGAATACAACTCGAAGTGTCCAAGTTATTATGGGGGTTGCTAAACAGTGACAAAGATATAAAGCAAATCCATGTGTTTATCATTGGGAACGAAACTAGTACCATATGTTCCCCGCATACACCTCATTTTTGTGTCTGGCTTTCTGGTCAGGCAGCATCACATTGGGATGTCATGGAATAGGGGGTAAAATCAACAATCTGCTTTTGATTAAAATCTCTTTCAAAGACCACTTGTGATGACCTGTTCAAAAGCCATCAAAGTTCATTCCAAGTGGCTAATTGCAAAGCCCAGCCATGGAAAACTTTTTTTAAATTTTAAATGCAGTTTTTTTCTTAAGGTTAGACCTAAAATGCATGCATAGCCAATTTTTGATTCTTAAGATATTAGAAGTAGCTGTCTATATCTGGGTGACAACAGCAAACTTCTTATAAAAGGAATTTTCTAGAATACTCTCCGTTTTCAAAATTACAGTCTGTTAAAATTCCACATTTGAAGAGAGGATAAAGACTTTTTTTTTTCCTGCAGTTGAATTTTGTTTTATTTTACAGCAGAAGCTAAGATCTTCTTATCTTTTAAATTTAAAAATCACATGAAATATTAGTATTGTTTTACAAAGCCTTAGTGAGACCATACTTGGAATACTGCATCCAGTTTTGGTCACCACATATAAAAAGATGTTGAGACTCTGGAAAGAGTGCAGAGAAGGGCAACAAGGTTGATTAAGTGGGTTGGAGGCTGAAACATATGAAGAACGGTTGCAGGAATTAGGTATATATAGTCTAGTGAAAAGAAAGACTAGGGGTGACATGTTCCAATATTTGAGGGGCTGCCACAAAGATGAGGAGGGTCAACCTATTTTTCAAAGCACCAAAAAGCAAGGCAAGAAACGATGGGTGGAAACTAATCAAGGACAGAAACAATCTAGAGAAATTTCTTAATGGTGAAAACAATCAACCAGTGGAATCGCTTGCCTTCAGAAGTTGTGGGTGCCCCATTGCGGCAAGTTTTAAGAAGAGCAGGAGATTGGACTAGAGACCTACAAGATCCCTTCCAACTCCATTTTTTATGTTCTACAGTATGCTCTAAACACATATCATGGGTCTCTGCGGGAGGGAGCAAGGAAGGGGGAATGACTTGTATCAGATGTTGAGATGCAAATACCCAATGTGGTGGGTATTTTTGGACGGGGCAATCTTACAAGTTGTTATTTTGGGATTATCTCAGTTTCTACAAATTAGCTATATTTAAGCAGACTGCATGTAAAGGTAGGTGTTCATTCCTCAAATTAAATATACACATTTTTCTTGGTGTACTGCAATTCTATAGTCCAGAACTATACATGAACAGTGAACTATATTGTAGTAAATATAAAGGTGAATAGAATTGTATTAAATTAATTAAGTAGTGTAGAGTTCTTAATGTATTAAATAATGTTTCTCCCTATAAGAAACACTTAGAGTTCAAGGATTGTATGTGATTTGTGATTTTATTTGTTTACCTATGCTATTATTATTATTGGTCACATAGTCAACTAGATATGTACCAGACAGGATTTAGCATTTTAATCCTTTTATGAGTCCTTTCTGAAGGCCTGAGATAGGCGTGTGCATTGTTTGATGGTGATTAAAGGTATTGTTACAAATTATATTTTTTATATATAACTATGCTTTAAAGCAAATACCATGTTTCCCCGAAATTACGACCTGTCCTGATAATAAGGCCATGCCACATTTTTCTGGTGGGCAAAAATATAAGCACTCCCCTGCAAATAAGCCCCTGACAACCCTCCACCTCCAGCCAGGCAGAGTGCCTCTCGCCAACCTAGCGTATCCCAAGGTACCAAGCCATGGAAAACTGGAGGGGGGAAGGCAAAGGTGATCGCATTGCTAAGCGCCTTTGGGATACCGCTAGGTTGGTGAGCGGCTCTGTGCCCAGCTAAAGAGGAGGGTTGTTGGGTGGCTGCTCTCTTACGAGCGGGCTCCCAAAGAGCCGGGCACATCCTCATGGGAGAATGGCTGTGTTGCCTGTCAGAGCAGCACAGCACAGCAGCCATAAAGCAACCACACTCATGCGCAGCCACCTGGCAAACCCCCTTTCCAGTCATGCAGAGCACCATTCACGACCTAGGGATATCGCTAAGCGGTGTGAGTGCCTGTTCGCCGCCGCCTGGCTCCTGCAGCTTGGCGCCTTCGAAATGGCAGTGAATGGCACTCTCGCTCACGCGCCTGCCAACCTCACAATGCAATGGCCCAGCTCTCTCCGCAGAGCCATGGCACCTCTGCCGCTGCCGCCGTACATGGCTTTTTTTGCAGCTTCCAAACCGAGTCTTCCAGCAGTGGCCGGGTCTGGGCGTATGCTCTATAGTTGTAGGCTCTGCCAGCAGCTGGTCCACAACCATAGAGCATATAGCCAGAGCAGCCACTGCTGGAAGATTCGGTTTGGAAGCTACAAAAAAAGCCATGCGGCAGCGGCACAGGTGCCCTGGCTCTGCGGAGAGAGCTGGGCCATGCATCGTGAGGCTGGCAAGTGCGTGAGCAAGAGCAGAACAGCCGCTCATGCAACCCCCCCCTCCAGCCATGCAGAGCGCCATTCACTGCCATTTTGAAGGCACTAAGCCGCGGGAGCCAGGCGGCAGCAAACAGGCGCTCACACTGCTTGGCAATACCCCTAGGTCAGTGCTGGATGGCTGCGCATGAGTATGGTCGCTTCATGGCTGCTGTGCTACGCTGCTGCGACAGTGCAACATAGCCATTCATCCATGAGGCTGTGCCCGGCTCTTTGGGAACCTGCTCGCAAGAGAGCAGCCGCCTGGCAACCCCAAAACAATAAACCCTCCCCTCATAATAAGGCCCAAACCATATTTTGTGTGTAAAAAGAAATAAGACCCAGTCTTATTTTCAGGGAAAACACGGTACATGTGTAAGAATCAAGTCAATTTAATTCCAGACTCAGAAGTCCTATGTTAATGGCAATTAACCCGGATATAAATATGCTCACCTACTTTCAATCTAAACATGATTATTCTAGCAGCCCATCACATCCTTTTTCTGGATAAATTGTAGAAGATGGTGGTGTAGAACATGGAAATTCAAGAAGTCATAGCCTCATAACACCTTGGGAACACGAATTGAAGAAGATTGATTTATTCATTTCATCACCTAAAATTTGTCTCATGGGAATGCTTTAGAGCTGAAGTTCTACAACATAATCCAGTCTAAGAAAAATATGTTGAAACTTGTTGGAATTATCTAAGATAGTGATGTCCGGGTGTATTATTTTAAAGTAATTTTTGCTATTTTTTAAAGCAATGAGAATTACATTCAAAGAAAGCATTCATCAGTTACACATCCCTACTGGAGCAGCTTCTTTATCCCCACTGGTTTATATAAATCAGAAGAACAAAGATCAACATATCCATGCAGATTTCACCTTGCCAAAAGTCATGTTGAAATCGCAGTGAGTACAGATAAAAGATATCCCTCAGCTGGATAAATAAAGCCAGAGTTACAGATATATGATATGAATTACAGTAGTTATTGCATCCAAGTTGTTCTCCAAAATCCCACAGAAACTGAGTCTAAATCTAAGAGTGGAACTTCATTGCCATTACAATTAAAGAATAAGATAATATTCCAAAGGATATTCATGTAGAAAAATAACCTTTCAGGAAGACAATCTGAATCAAATTAAATAATATATGTGGGAAAGAGTGGTTTCTCTACCTCTTTTTTCCTCATACATGGCCCCAAATAAGGAATTAAACTTCAGGTTGAACTCAGTTGAACAGATACTCAGATCTGTTCGATTACGGAGCAGATTGGTCAAGAGATGACAGCTTTTTTCCCCCTTGGATGGTATAAATGGAGGTTAATGGCCAACTTTAGGAGGATCTGTAGTAGGGATTCCTGCATTAAAGTTAAGAGTATAATTCCTAGGATACCTTTTAAGACTTCCACTCTATGATTCTATCTTACAGAGATAAAAATCTATTTCAAATTTACATTGACATTTTGAGATGATTTATTCTGGGGGGAAATGAAGGGAAGGATTTCATTAATTCTCAATATTTATTTCTTCTTCTGTTTGTTCATCTCTGATTTTTGGAGACTGCCTGGAGAATGCCCTATAGTTGTTTTGGCCAGGTTTTTCAGAAGTGGTTTGCTATTGCCTCATTTCTAGCACTGAGGGAAAGTGACTGGCCCAAGATCACTTTGTTGACTTTGAGCCTAGATGGACTAGATAGCATTTATGGCTCTTGTTTCTAGCCTGATGTCTTAATGGCTACACCAATTGGCTACTTCTACACCAAACTACACCAAAATAATAAGATCTGGTTGCATTTATTACGTAGACAGGCAATGTGTAGTTCCATCCTGAACATTTGTCAATGTTTATTTTTCACCATCTCTTTACCTCTCAAAGTTCTCACCTTCAGCGTGAAATCAATTTATTTGTTTGTTTGTTTGTTTATGTTGTCACCATGTACAAGACAACAGGAATAAGAATAACATGAATAAGAACACAGAAAATGGGTACAAATAATGGAGACAGTAGGACAGGGATGTTAGGCATGCTGCTGCGCTTATGCTGGGACAGTAACACAACAATGGTGCAAGATCTCCTGTCTCTCAGGTTTTCTTTGGGCTGGAAAATGAGAGATGCCTATTGCCCAGTTCAATCAAAGATTCTTCTTCTTCATTAAAGTAGAGAACCTTGAAAAAGCCTTTGGAAAAACCTAACCGGCTTGTTTTAAAACAAAAACAAATAATCCTGCAGGAACCCAGAGGGAGATCAGGTTACCTACTGTTACTTTAAAATATGTCCAGTGCTGTGTCAAAGCAGCAGTGGGCATATTTAATAGTGACAAGTCAGCCCTAAAAACCAACATTGTTCTTATTCATTTTCCTAGGGCCCCCCTTCTCTCTCTTCTAAAGAGAAGAATCTCATCTTAGCCCCCAATTAGCAAGCTGAGTATTTATAATGCCAGCAAGAACCTTTTCCTCCCTCTCCTACTCATTATAGCTCACTCTGGCTCTTTTACCAGGAGGATTTTCTAAAGAGTCTTGTTAAGAACATTAATAATAGTAATTAGAGGGTCAAGAAACCATCCTGAAACCTGACCCAAATCTTCACCCAGTGCCTAAAAGCCTAAAACGAGTGATTTCTCCCTCTCTTGTTTTCTTTGGCCACTGGAAGTGAGTGTCTGTTTCTTTTAAACAACAGCAGACTTGTTCCATCCTTGTATATCAAAGCCTTTCAGCATTGTTTTTGAAGGATAGCCTTGAAAAAACAGACCTTTCTCACAAAGTGATCACCACACAATCAGGCAACCCACAAGGAACACTATTAAATTAGCAAATCTGGCACTTTGGCAGGAGATTCAGCCCGGGCCTGAAACATCTGCATCACAAAACAAATCAGCAAGTTGGAGCACCAAGGCATGACTCATGGTACCCTCTGTTTTGTTTATCTCTGATTTTTCCCTCACGAAGCAGAGCACCAAGTTTAACCAACTTGGGTTAATTCCTTCAAGCAGTTCAGACTATCTTTGGGATTCCTCTTTCTCTCTCACAATCAAGCATTTCACGTCTTTGTTCCACCTCTTTCTGAATGTCATCACTCCTTCATTTGTCTACTTAAAAATGCTCTATCAGGGAGAGGAGGTGCCAACGTCACGATGAGATGGATGTTCGATGCTTTGAGAACTCAACCAATACTTTTGCCGCTGGGTGGTCCAATCGGACCTAAACCGTCCCAAAGAGACAGTGAACAGGAAGAATACATCTTGCTGACCTCAGGGATATCGCAAAATCCCTGAAAGAAGCAAAAGAAGTTCTTCAAGCCGGCGACAAAAAATCCAGACAAAGCTGACAAAGTCGGGGCGGCTCCAAAACGGAAGGATACAGAAAGAGAAAGTGTTTCCAGCTGGTGAGGAACTTTTACTGTTTTAAAAAGAGACTGCCTATAAAAACTTAAAATTAATCTAAATTGGAAAATAGAAGAATCAAGTGGTGGAATTAAATTTTGAATGGTTTTGGACAGTGATTATCTTACTTTTTAAATGCTATCTTCATGGATGGAATTTATGCAAGCCTTTTGAAATGCATAGTTTACGTTTTCTTCTACTTTTTCTTTTGTTGTTCTCTGTAACCTATGGACTAAAGTTTCCTCTTTCCTACTGTGAGTATTTTTCTAATTCATTTAAAGATTGGACTCTTTTTTCTAACTTGAAATACAAAAAAGATACAAAGGAAATTAGATTTTCAACAGTATTACCGCTGCTCGAAGGCTGGGAGGATTTGTTGATTGGAGTAGGTGTATTGAAAATGGAACCCTTTTTTTCTCCACGGATTGTTTTGACTTGGCACTACAAGGTTTTACTGCTTGGCTACAGAGAGTGATAAGAAGGGAAGCACACAGATGTCCCTTTGAAGTATATTTCTAATCAGAGAAAAGTGAAAACAACGTTCTTTGTGAATCTATGCTTTAATTTTATTAATCTTTCAAGCTAGAGCAGCTGTGTTTGTTAGAATGGCACAATTTCAAAAGAAAATAGAAGTCTCAAGTTTGTAAAAGATACTTTCAGAAATACAGAAATTATCAAATACATATGAAAGAATAGAGAAAAAAACTGGAATACTTAGAGCACATAACAATCAAATATGATGAAAAAATTGAGGATGTCTATCAAATGCAAAATGGGGTGATTGAAACTCAAAAAATCGAAGTGGAAAATGAGTATAAAGAGATTAAACCTGCTGATATTTATGGTGATTGGTTTGTCTCTGAAAATGGAAAGAATGGAATATTGGAAGAGGAATTAAATGGAGAGCAAATCTATTACAGATGGCAAGATACAGAAGAAGAAGAAACTAAAGAATCTATGGATTTAAAGAGAGAAATTCTATTAGCAAAAGCATTGATAATACTGCTGACAATCAAAGATAAGATGAATAAGGAAACAGAAAGAGAGCATCAAGATTACATGAGAGATCTTATAAGCAAGGAGTTGCTAAGAGAAGTCTGTACAAAGTTGACCAAGAAGATGATTAGAGGACTGGCACCACAAATGGCAGAAGATATGAGACTGTTTTGTTATTGGAAAGATACAGGTTGATAGATGGAAGAATATAATTTAAAACTAAACACTTAGTGAAATTTATTGATAATAGATATAGCTTAAATAAATAACTGATAATGTTACTAATGTATACAATGTGTAATGTTATGATGGGTATAATGGATATCAATATTGAATGGCACCCATGTAAGGAAGATTAGCAATCCCTTTGGATTATACATAAAGATTAATAATAATTTAAAAAAGAACTAAGTTAGATACAATTAAAGTTTTGATTATTAGGGGGGAAATGTCAAATAAAGGATACAGTCAAATAAAGGAGGGATAAGAATAACAACGTATATATAGATATGGGTATAACATAAGGAACTGGATGTAAACTTTAAACAGTGATTTGGAAAGGAGGATTACAAAACTTTGTTATTAAATATTATGGATGTTTAGCTAGAATAGGACATAAGGATTCAGTGTTAGTGGAGGATTTTAGAAATAGTAATTGAAAGGCCAGTATGTGGTTATGTATTAAACTTTGGTATATTTTATGATGAAGGACGCTTAAACAATTATAGTCAAATGAAAACGGAAATATAATGATGGTGACATGTATAAATATTTGAGTTAAAATACTTAAGTTAATATGAATTATGATGGTTTGACTGTGGAAGAGCTGCACGAAAGTCTTTTTTTAACCAACTGATACACTTTCTGTAGCATGTAAAGAAGGATGTTGTATTTGTTTTAAATTAAAAAATTTTAAAAAATATTTAAAAAAATGCTTATTAGGGAATTGCGCATTGGATGGCCAAATGAAGTCAGAGATGCTGGCATGACCTTGTAGCAATAGCAACAGCACTTAGACTTATATACCACTTCACAGTGCTCTCTAAGCAGTTTACAGAGTCAGCATATTGCCCCAACAATTTGGGTCCTCATTTTACCCACCTCGGAAGGAGGGGGGATGAACTGAGCCTGATGAGATTAGAACTGCCAAATTGCAGGCAGCCGACAATCAGCAAAAGTAGCCTGCAGTACTGCACTCTAACCACTGCTCAGTAGTTTGATATAAATCAATATATTTACAGCTAACAACGGAAACAGGAACATCATGAGGTAAATCATAGAGCACACGGGAGAAAAAGGCATAAAACAAGGAAGCTTTTACCCACAGCAACCAATCACAGCATAGATTGCCTCATGCAGGAGCCAGCTCACTCCAACCTATCAGCTATAATTGTGGGTTCTGTCTCATTATACAACTCCACTGTTCCAGTTCCTAAATTTAAATACCTTAACATGTTTTATTAGTCCTGGGACCTTTCATGGACAAATCATCTGCTATAGAACTCCAAGAATTGTCCAAGATGGTACTTGGCCTCTTTCTCATCTTCCCCATCCTGGTATATTGCTCTTTCAAAGAAAAAGCAGCAACAGCAGCAGAAACCTAAATTCAATTTTAAATATGCATCTGCATATTTAAAATCTTCCAGCACAACAGGATGTTAACCATCCTGTTTACCTATGAAACTAGCTAGCTAGTTATGATCTATCTTTCTACCTATCTATCATCTATTATCTGTCTTTCTATCATCCTCCTATCTGCCTGCCTGCCTGCCTGCCTGCCTGCCTGCCTGCCTGCCTTCCTTCCTTCCTTCCTTCCTTCCTTCCTTCCTTCCTTCCTTCCTTCCTATCTATCTATCTATCTATCTATCTATCTATCTATCTATCTATCTATCTATCCAGAGGTGGATTCCTATCAGTTTGGCCCAGTTTGGCCAAACTGGTAGTGGCATGGCGGCCTGAGTCGCTGGAACTGGCAGTAAAGCTGGCCAGAACCCACCCCTCTATCTATCTATCTATCTATCTATCTATCTATCTATCTATCTATCTATCTATCTATCTACCTACCTACCTACCTACCTACCTACCTACCTATTATCTATCTATCTATCTATCTATCTATCTATCTATCTATCTATCTGTAATCTATCTATCTATCTTTCTATCTATCTATCTACCTACCTACCTACCTACCTACCTTCCGTCCATCCTTCCATCCATCCATCCATCTACTATATTTCTATCATCTACCTATCTGCCTGCCTACCTACCTACCTATCTATCCAGAGGTGGATTCCTACCAGTTCGGCCCGGTTTGGCCAAACTGGTAGTGGTATGGCAGCCTGGGTCGCTGGAACCGGCAGTAAAGCCGGTCAGAACCCACCCCTGTATCTGTCTGTCTGTCTACCTATCATCTTTCTATCTCTATCTACCTACCTACCTTATTTATTTATATCCTGCCTTTATTATTGATGAACTAAATGAGCACCCCATTCTTAACCCCATCCAAAAGTAAGACAATGCTGAAAGCAAACAACAGATACTTGTACAGGTAGTCTTCAACTTATAACCATTTGTTTAGTAACTGATTGAAGTTACCACAGCACTTAAAAAACTGACTTATGATCACTCCTTGTACTGCAGCATCCCCATGGTCACATGATCAAAGTTTGGGCACTTGGCAAGCAGCAGGTATTTATGACGGTTGCAACTTCTTGGAGTCTTGTGATCACCAATTACGACCTTTCCAGCCAGCTTCCAAAAAGCAAACCCAGTGGGGGAAGCCAGATTTTGCTTAACGAACTTGGCAAAAAGAGTTAAAATTAGATGTGCAATTCATTTCTTGCTTAGAAATTCTGGTCTCAATTGTGGTCATAAATTGAAGAACACAGGATGCTTCTTGTTGAAAGTTGTATCAGTAGGAAGATGCCTCTTGTCAGCAAAAGGCACGTTTGCGTAATTTTATAGATAAACCTGTATGTTGTTCCTGTTGTTCAACTGCCCTGTTTGATCACAACTCCAGCCTAATGGACTTTCTGAACTAAGTCTGCCTCTACCTTGACCTCTTCTGAATATTTATTTATGTAACTTGGCTTGATAAACCAAATATTTTCTGTGTAGCTCAGACTCTCAAGCCCTGACTAAAAAAAATTCTCTTTTCCTGGGCACACAAGCACATATTATTTTGTCTCAAGTTCACAGCTGCTTGAAAGTGTTTTATGTTGCCGGATTTAGGACATTTATTCCCTAGCACATTCAACCTACTTCTCTGTGCCATCTGTGTTTTTCTTAAGGAGCTGAATTCTTCCCTTATTTGTGCTACTTTGCTGCTTTTTTGTGCCAAGGTACCAGTTCATCTCTCACTTGAATACACCAAAGAAATACTGCCTGACACACTGGCCCTGGCAATGTTCTCCTGCTTACTTTGCATCTGGCTCTCCCCAGCCATAAAACTATTTGTGTTCACTTGAATCTGAATCAATGCTTTAGTAAGATCATGCCTTACATGGAGAGCTGCTCTTGCATTCAAGGGAAAGTGAGTGCAGCTTTCTTTCTGGATTCACAAAGAGGTTGTAGAGAAAAAACAGATGGGAGTCATAGAAGCAGAGGCTTGCTGTGTATGGTTTCTTTTGCCTACCATTTTAAGTCCCCACAAGCACAGGGAACTTGACATTGTGGCCAGATCTCTTTCAGTGATTTAGCCCAGTCACACGGTAAAGTTAAGTCTGAGACGCTCAAATCATTGTACGTTGAATAAACAAGCAAAGCATTCATGTTGCCAACTTTTTGCAAGTCTCATGAAACCTTTTGGAGCTCAATCCGATTCAATTACAAGTTTCTGAATCTAAAGCCAGTAGTTGTTTATACAATGGTTGATAGTGCAAGCAGCCTGAGCTCAATGGGATTTCTGTGGTCCTCATCTCTAGCTGTGAAGGACCTGATATTTTGCCATGGAAATTAAGGTTTAAACATAAATATAAGGGTTACAATGAGAGTCGAGGATTCTGAGTGTTCAAAACTTTTACATTCCCACTCTTGAGACCACCTACATCAGAGGTGGTATTCATTAGCTTCTGACCAATGGAGAACCAGTAGCAGAAATTTAGAGTAGTTCAGAAAACTGGTAAATACCACCTCTGAGTGGTCCCGCCCCCATCTATTCTCTGCCTCCTGAGTCTACCACTGACTTACATGATAAAAAATAAATGGGAGGATATTCTCTCCTGTCTTCTTCTGTGTGGTATTTACCAGTTCTCCAAAACTGGTCAGAACCTTCTGAATACCACCTCTGGTTCCCGTCCTGCCTCAGTAACTTGCCCAATTCCGTGTGCCTCAGCATATCGTCATTCTGGCCCACATGACCATGGAAGCATCTTCAGACAATCCTGGCTCCTTCGGCTAGGAAACAGAGATGAGCACCGCCCTCTAGAGTGAGACATGACTGGACAGAGGAAACCTTCACTTTTACAGTTTTTTGTACACATTACCCACAATTTCAGGTGAAATTGACAAATGGTAGCTGCTCATGATACATATGTTCACCACAATGTCAGATAAACATATTGTACAGATTAAATCAGAGTGAGAGATGAATGTATTACTTACCTTTGAGTCTAGCATTTCTTGCGGGGGGCGGGATCAGCTTTGGGGAAAGCAATGGACTCTTACCAAAGGAACAGCCAATTTCAACAAAGGTTATTCAGGTGCCAAAACTTTAGTGTTGTTTCTTTTGCACATTAAAAGAAACTTCTATCAATGCATAAATAAGAATACCTAGTATTTTAAAACCATAATGTTAGTGGAAATGAAGCAATTATTTATATTATAGCATATAGTATACTATATATTGTACTATATTATAAAATATAAATCTGCAAGATGAGCTTCCACTGTTTTTGGATGTCCTCCTGACTTTGGTTCTGTTCTATTTATTCTATATTCTAATCTGATTTTATTGCTTTCGTTTTAAACTTCTGGAATTTTTAGTTCTGGAAAATCACTTATGGTGAAAAGTCTGATCCAGTAAAGGGCTTGTAAAGTCAGCATTAACTATTTCCTTTGGGCAGAAACATAAACTCCATTTAACTGCAATGTTTTTAAAAAGCAAAAAGCCCAAACTTCTTATTTTTATCATTTTTCAGTGTGAACAGTTGGATACACAGCACATTTTCAAAAAGATTTCTTACGTGGTTTCCCTTAAATATCAGTAAGCCTATTTGTATAATGAATAAAATAAAAGAGACATGCTGTTGTTTATAAGAGAGAAAAAAATCCTGAATAGTTAAGTAAAAGTTCCATTTTATTTTCCCAATGCACAAACCAGAATATTTATGTACAATCCTGATGTTATCATGTAGTATCTAAAGTTACACAATCTTTACACACATGGAGGTGCCATATCTGATTTTTATCACTGGGATCTCCTCCAGTGTAAAGAATGCTTGGCATTTGATACTTCTTTGTAAATGTCAGTTAGCTGTAATTTAATGAGAAAAAAATGAAACAGGTTAATTCTCAATGCTCATCGTTCTTGCTTTAACCTTTGTGAAGAACTACAATGTTGCAAGTATTAATTGGATAAATCGTTTTGCAAGATTTTGCATTATAATGTTAGTTGCACAGATTTTGGAGACCTGCAGAACCAGAGGAATTCAAGGAAGGGTCAAAAAAGTAAAATACCCCCCCCCCCAATTAATGACATTGAAGTCCAATCCCTTTTTTACATGAATCATAACCAATGAAATTTAGAAACTTCTGGGAAGATGACTCTCTACCCATAATAAGGCACAGGTCTTTCCATAATTGGACAACTAGCTAGCCCTTCCAGAGCTAACTGAATCCAATCAGCCACTAGGCAATATCATTGCTTAATTCTTCGAAAGAAAATGGCAAATATTTATATTTATCACTCAAAACTCAGCTCAACTTGTCTCACTGTTTTCAGAGTGCTACAATAAAGATGTAAGAGACTGATGCTCTTTTGGACTCTAACAGATCACCAGGCCATGATGTTAAAGGTTAAGAACTAAAGATGGTAGATACTTCCCAGAGTGTTAGATAAAAAGGGAAAATTGACCTCTTTTCCAATCTGTGAAGGTCATCAGTCAAAGAAGAGATGAAACCAGCACTATGTGAGCAGGTGATATAAATTTTGTCTTTGATGGCTAGATATTATCAATGTTAGCTTTTTCTGGATAGTTTCAATATTGTCCTGACACAAAAACATCATTTTGAGTCAAGACTTCCTACATCTCAGATGATAAAATGGAATGTAAAAATTTTGTTATTAAGGAGAACGATATATTTGGATAGATAGGCTCACTTAAATTGAGCATTTGCAGAAAATTTTTAAATGTATATTTGCAGAAAATTTTAAAATGTATATTTTGTCACAGGAAATCAATACCATTTGTGGCATTACTATACACACACACACACACAAACACACACACACCTAAAATATATTTTCAGAACTGTAATGCATTGTTTTGGAGGTTTGGCGGGTGACATTCTCTATCTCAATTCTCACCGAGAAAGCTTTGTCAGAGAAAGAGTGTTTAATTTCTCAGATTTAAGTCTGGAAAATTTTAAGCATATATTAGTAGTGAATTCAGTGGAAGTTTGCCCTTATGTGGGAATCCAAACTAAAAATAGTGGAGATGTAAGTTATTGGAGAATTCATGTAGAATGTGGATGAAATATCTTAGATCAAATAATATGAATAAATGCTGTTATTTGAGGAGTTACAGTCTAAGTATCATTTGTCACAGTGTGCAGATTGGCAGCATTTCAGTTAAACTGCTGTTTTTCATCAAGATATGAGCTAACCTTTCAAAATTTTAGACACCCGTAACAAGCAATAATTTGAAAATCCCTCAAAGATATTTGTATAGTAGGGCTATGTCATGGATGCTGTAGGCCCCTGATGTTCTTTTAGGAACGGCTGAATATGCACAGTCTAGGTGTCATGAAAAGGTTTCTGAATTATAAAAATTCATCCGTCAAGAATAATGAATTTTTCTAAGCTTAATCGCTTCGCTCTATAGATGTATATTTGCAGAGAACCTGGAGGGCAAAAGAGAATGCTAAGCGCGCAGAGGCCACGCCAATTTTGCACATTTTGAATATGGGAAGGTTAGCAGTGCTCTAATTAAACTCTGATTAGCCAATGGATTTGATCCAGACCATTTCAGCGGTGAAAGCATCGGTATTTTCTTTTCCTTTGGCTGCCAGTTTATCAGAGGTAGGCAATTAAGAGCCAACACCTACAGCTTTTCCTCATTTGGAAAGCTTGAATCTCATGCCAGTCAAGCCATAGTGTCCCATTGTTCTTGGAACAATATTCCCCTCTAATCTCACTTCTAGCAATTTGCTTTTTCTTTCTGAGCAGATTTAGAAACAAAAACCCCTGAATAAGCATGGAAAGGAGGGGGCAGGGAAGAGGAGGGTATGGCAGTGGCCAGCCATGGAGTAAATACTGCTGGTCTACATGCATCTAATCCCATCCCTAAAGTGGGAGTTTTCTCAGCCTATTCAGTTTTTTTTCTTCATTTAACAAGCAGTGGATAAATAAACGTTGACTACATCCCTGCTTTGATTTAAAGGGAACTGGGAGGATCCAATTATATTTTCAGCAGGGAGGGAGACGTTGGAGGCTGCTTGGAAAAAAAAATGGGCAGACATTCCCTTTCTCAAAGAAAACACAATGTCCCCCGTGTGAGTCCCCTGTAATTATTGCTTCACTACAAATTGACAAGCTCAGAGGTGAGCTTTGCTTTTGTTGACTGCTTAAATGCAATTATTACCTTTCTTCCACTTTTCAGGTTCCCAAACCTGGGTGCCTGTTGCTTTTGTTCACAAAGCCCCTAGATCTAAAAGAGAGATGGAGGGAGATTTAACTGGAAATCCACTCAATAGTATTGCATTTACGGAACACAGTGATGCTTAGTCAAAAGCTGTTTATTATGGAAGGGATACCCAAATAGGCTACCTGCAATTCACGTTCAATCAGAAAAGCCTTGGCTTTGATGTGCATCTCCAAAAACGAGGATCCATTATTGACACCTCAGCTGTAAAGAGGTTTTGGTGTGCTTAAGATCCTTGGGGTCTTGTTTTTATTTTCTGGTTCAATATCCAACAACCAATATGATTTCCCCCTTTAATGAGATTGTTATTCTTGAGAGGTTCAAGATTCTTGATCTCATTCAATGAGTTAAATAGATTTGCATGTTCTTCACACAAAAATCAAGGATAGAAATGAAGATTAAAATGGCTTGCAAGAGGCATCTGCCATAAATAGGGGGGGGGGGTTGCACTTTTTTTGTTCATAGTTGCATTTTTTCCCCCAGGTTGCTCAGAAACATTCCTTTCTCCTCCTCAGTTATCCAGCAGCTCCCCTATGGGCAATCTGTAATCAAACTGTCATCTTGTTGGAAAGGAAGGAAGGATTGCATGAACAAAACTATGTAGAATTGTGTTCAGTTGAAATTAAATATGTTAACCGAACCGATAAGGTTTACATAATTCATTATAACTTTTGAGTTACAAAGTGTGAGCTGCAAAGTCCCATAAAATAATGTCTTAAAAGCATTGGCTTCCCTTCGCTTCCCAAGTTCTCCTGGATGTATCCTTTATTTGTTGATCTCCCTGCCATGGAAGGGTTAAGAAGCAGAAGGCTTTAAGAGCTTACTGCTGAGTGGGGCGGGTGGGGAAGGGGAAGATTGATGTATTACCCCTCTGAGAAACTCATTCTCCAGGGGCAGAGATTAATCAGCTCTGAGTTGAAGTGTGTATCTCTTTGGGTTGCTGTATTTCCTCAAGTGTTTTGACTGGGTATTTCTCAAGAGGAATTTCGGTATTCAGTGGGTGATACGTATTTCTCCAGGAGATTGTTTCACTTGATACTGAGCTTAACTCTTTTGACTATCCAGGATTGAACTGAAATCCACTTAATACCAAACATGGACAGACACTTTGAAAGTGGGAGTGAATGAAAGGGAGGGAGGAATAGCTAGTTCACGGTCTGAATAAGGCCATTTATATCCAGCAAGAGTCAGAGATGTTGCACTACTAAATTACAGAAGTATTTTCAGATGGCTATATCCAGAAATAATGATGTGGCTGATGGCCATATACTGTATATAACAGGACTAGGGCCACATGCTTCACCAAAACCATTCCAGTTGTAAACACCTGTTGCAAAGCCAAGCTCCATGATTAGTAAGTCTCTGTGAAGAATCTGCTGTTGGACCAAATTATTTCAGGCAGAGAAGTGTTGGAACAGATTGTATGGCTTCTTCCCATGGTTATAAACATAAACTCTGCCTATACAAAATTAGCATGTGTCAAATCCATTGCAATTTGACATGGAATTGTGTTAACAGCATGATAAACTTGGATTCATTCAGGTCACGCTGTAGGCCACATGTGGTCCCCAGTCATTCTATTCCCTCTCATTCCCAAGATCTCACTATTCCAGACATTCAAAAATCATATATATTTTATATATAACACCCCAAAACTCTTTGGCCTGCTTATGTAAATACTGTAAAGTTTCCCCTACCAATTTGATGATGATGTTATCCATTCAGTCATGTCCGACTCTTGATGGTTCTATGGGCCAGGTCACTCCACATCTTCCAATCTTGTACTACTTCTTTGAGTTGTTCTGTGCTCTGGCTACTGTCAGCTTTGACGGTGTCCAGCCACTGTGCTCTTTGGCAGCTGGTTTCTTTTCTTACCACTAAGTCTTCCAAACATAATTGCTTTCTCCAGTGAATTCCTCCACATGACATGGCCAAAATAAATGAGATACAGTTTTATGATTTTTATAGCAATAGCAATAGCACTTAAGTCTTATATATCGCTTCATAGTGCTTTTACAGCCCTCTCTAAGCGGTTTACAAAGTCAGCATATTACCCCCAACAATCTGGGTCCTCATTTTATCCACCTCGGAAGGATGGAAGGCTGAATCAACCTTGAGCCTGGGAGATTTAAACTGCGAACTGCAGCTAGCAGTCAGCTGAAGTAGCCTGCAGTACTGCACTCTAACCACTGTGCCACCTTTTCTACCAGTTTTCCACAAATAAAACTGGTAATTCTACAGTTCTGAAGCATATGAGGCATGCAAATCTTCCTCTCTCCAGTTATATTAGTATCAAGGTAGCTGGCATACAAACAAGGCAAGCTGTTAAGGCCAGATGGAAGATAAAAGATACTGATGGACCTATTAAGTACCGCAATGTCCTTTCGAAACAATATAATATATTGTAATTCTTTACAATATAAAGAAATAGGAAATATGACATAAAATGCTTAATGACCATCAACATCTTCATAAGTTCTCTTTTAGAGCAAGCTTCCCTAATTTGGGGTTCCAGTTCTCAGTATTTCTAGGAAATATGGCCAATGGTGGAATAAGATTGGCCAAAAGATATATTTATTTGTATAGTTTAATTGCTTTTAACCTTATAAACTGACCAGAGTTACCTTGTGGCAGGATGAACGGCAAAATGTTGAAATAATAAATAAATAAATGATGTTTTATTCTGTTTTCATTTTATAAATTTGTAATAATCAAGCAATTGCTTTGTTGTTGGGATCTTTGGAACATTCAACAAAAATCAGTTATCTTATCACTGTTTCACAATCATTTTGAGTTTTCATTTCTGCCCCACTCAATGTTTCTTTTTTAAAAAAAGGATAATAGACATAGCATTTTTAGTAATTCTGAGGTATTCATTACTTGGAGGCATATTCCATAGTTTTGATCATTCAGGATTTTGTTTGCTAGAAAATGTTAGGAATGTAACTTCAGTTATACCTTCCAGTTATTCTACTCCATCCACACAATGACTTCATTTTATTTCTTAACTGTTACAGGAAACAAAATCCAACATATATACCCATCTTTCAAAATGAAGTGATTGTTTTCAGTGATTTCCATAAAAGACTAAAATTGCAGAAAGACAATGTGGAAAGCACTCAGGTTAATATGGATGATCTGTCCTGAATATTTTCTTCTCACAATAAACTCATTAAGAAGATAAAACTGAATTAAAGTAGATAAGTTGCCCAGAATCAACCAGAGACATGGTAGATAAAGAATTGAACACATATAATTTTACTCCAAATCTATAAACATTACCCTTGACTTTCCCAATCTGCTATATTTCCATAAACTGGAATTACAACATACGTGGAATTCTAGGAGCTGCAGTTTGTCCACACTTGGAAATAACCTAGTAAAGAAGGCTGCACTATTCTTTGTTGGTCTTTTCTTCTTCTCCCCCCACCCCAAACTTTTGTGCAATAGCTCTCTCTAATGAGGCTGTTATGATTAATAGTGGTTTACAAGAGTGAGTACATAGGTTCTTTCCACAAGTTAAGGACATGTAGGTTGAAATATGTGATGTTTTTTCATGTCCGTACAATGCAGTGGTGGGTTTCAAAATTTTTTAGAACCTCTTTTGTAGGTGTGGCCTGCTTTGTGGGAGTGGCTTGCTGGCCATGTGACTGGGTGGGCATGGCCAACTTGTAAAATGTGGTGAAACTCACTTAACAACGCTCTTACTTAGCAATCAAAATGTTGGCTCAGAAACTCTGGTATTTGAAGCAAGCAAGTCTTAAAGCTGTCAAGTTACAAGACCGTTGCACCTCTAACCCTTTAGAAAAAAAAACCAAGGTGTTCAAACTTGACATCTTTAAGACTTGTGGACTTCAACTCCCAGAATTCCTCCTCTCGCTCTTCATCTTGATGATGTGTGGACGGGCGGGGGGAGGGAGCTGGAACCGGTTCTAAACGGCACTGTAGAACTGGCAGAAACCCACCCCTGCTACAATACCATGGCTTGTTGGCGGTCTTGGAAAAGCAACCCGGTTAACTTCTTAAGTTAATTAGCCTAGCTCATCATCCAAAGGAGACAATGTGAAGACAATTACACAGTACTTCCTCTGAAATTCAAGTTGGGGAGTAGCAGGGTTGTTATTCACTTACCTTCCCTACCAGTTTGCAAATGTGAGCACACGTGCATGTGCTCAGCCTTCTGTGCATGGGCTTTTGGCTAATAAGGGGCCTAAATGGGATGCCATAGAGCCAGGGCAGGTGGGCGGGGCCATCCACAATTTCCGCTACCAGTTCGGGCAAACCGCAAACCGGCCCGAAGCAATAGAATCCCACCTCTGGGGAGTAGGAAGACTTTCACACTGGAGTGAAGTTGTTTCCCCAAACTTCCAGCTCCTGCCATTACCTCCCTCTTTTCAGCAGCCCAGGTATCACAATATCTTGGCGCTTCTCTTCTCAAATCCCTGGGTTTATCATCTCTCTGCTCTGTGTCCTGCTCATATATATTTGCTTTGTAACTCTTCTTCCTTATGGACAGCAAATTAGGAGATGCAATCTGGACCTCTTTTTGAGTTTGCTACCATTTTTTTTTAATTTGCTAACCATTTGAACTGGGAACTACTGAGTAGATGGTGGTGCAAAAATGTTGAAGAAAATTTGAGTGGGGGAGGGAGATGTGAATCTGCTGGGGCAAACTGTATGCATGAAGCATTCTAAACTCAGCATCTCCTAAAGGAAATAGCTCAGAATATGAATAATATCATTGCTCAAAATGTAGGGATCATAGTAGTTCCAAAAAAATATTGTTAAGATCCTTTGTTTTCCAGATAATTTAATACACTTCATGGACATTATTGATACAAACTGCTTTTGTGTGTTACTCAAATTTTAAAAAATGTGTAAGGAATGTGGCACTTGCAGCTTTAACTTTTAGTATTTGACCTGTTACATAACATAATTTGTTTTTAAATTAGGACACACTTACATAAGTGGCAGTTCAAGGATTAGATTATGACTGATAACTTTTATTCACAAAGTGTGCAAACTGTAGAAATAGGATCTGCACAGCACTACTTCCTCTAATATGTAACGACTGATATAACTGCATTTACTCCAACCTCCTCAAACTTCTCACATTCAGATATTAATTTCAGAGAGAAAGAGTCCAACATATCTTTCTGGAGGTTTTTTTTTTTTAATGTATACAAATTTATATTCCCCACCCCACTGGGGAAAATTTGAAGCATTTGAGCCATGATGGCACAGTGGTTAGAATGCAATACTGCAGGCTACTTCTGCTGACTGATGGCTGACTGCAATTTGGCAGTTCAAATCTCACCAGGCTCAAGGCTGACTCATCCTTCCATCCTTCTGAGGTGGGTAAAATGGGGATCCAATATGTTGACTCTGTAAACTGCTTAGAGAGGGCTGTGAAACGGTGCATAACTCTAAGTGTAATTGATATTTACTTGTTGTCTGAAGTTATGGAAGTCCCTTAATTTGTCATCTCTTGCTTAAATTAATTAAATTATTTTCCTTTTTTATTACTTAAAATGGAAACAAGCTCATAATTATAAGGTCAGAAAACAAACCAATAGAAATAATAATTTTGTGCTTATTTCATGTGTAGAAATATTCTTAGGCTATTCTTAAGTTTAGTAGAACTTAATTATTGGATGCTTAGTGCTAGTGACTTCTCAAAGATCAGCATTAGCTCTATGAAGGTAAAAGAAGGGCTTGACATCAGATGTGACTGCAAAGACTATTTATGTACCCTTCAGATGAAGTCTAAAGCTACATTGGGATCTCATCCAGGAAATGCAGACTTTTATATAGTGGTCCTTTCAAGGACTAACTAGGCTGCCACAATTGATTTTATGGGACAACAGGACCACGTCCTACACATAGCCAGGTTTTAACTATTTAGGAAGCTAAGATTAAGAAATAGCCTCTCAAATTTAAATCCAAATTAAGCAAATGATAGTCGACCATCAATTTATTTATTTATTCATTTATCATAATGTATACATAGTTGCCAAAATTAACAGGGAAATACCTAGTTTCCCTGAAGTCACTTTTAAATAAGTAAATCTAATGTACATTGGTTCACATGGCTGTTGTTATTCTTTGGATTTGTTATTTTTGGTCTTTAGTCTATTATAATATATACAATATGTTTATACTATATTGATAGTGAAAGTTTTCAGAAGGCAGTTACTAATGTAGTAGTTTACTGAGTAGGAAGTCCAGGGGTGTAACTTCTCTACTATAGTGCATCACCAAACATTAATTCTTTCAAAGAACAATTCTATCCCACTTATGTTCTTTTAGTCTCTGTTTTAATCCTGCAGATGTGAGAGGATCTTTCTTAGGTTGGTGGTGGTGTTTCCTCCTCCTCCTCCTCCTCCTCCTCCTCCTCCTCCTCCTCCTCCTCCTCCTCCTCCTCTTCTCCTCCTCCTCCTCCGTCTTCTCCTGTAAAGTTTTTTTTTAATTTTTGAATTTACATGAATATCAATACATGAACAGTGAGACATCTGGGTATCATTCATTTGGATATAAGCATTAATGATACAGTAGTATTAATAATATTTTGTTACTTAAATCATCCAACGAAGGGATTCGGCATGAGTTTGCAGAGCCCTACCCCTTGCATCCAATAGCGGTGCAACATCAACCGGCAGTCCCAGATCAGTGCTTCTTATTGTGTTGATCTTCAATTCCTATAATTCCTAACAAGCATTATTGGGAATTTTGTCACTGACTCCAATAGAATTACAGGATACTAGTTCAGCAAGTCCTCTTAAGCATTCTTGCCCTTAGAATAACAAAAACTGATAACTCCTAGAAAAAGCCATAATTTGGATATATCTATATCTATACATCTATATGGTATATATCAATAACTGTAAGGTTAAAACTGGATTTCCCAACAGGCATAACTAACTGGAGTTTATGACTATTCTTGACAGAAGTATTGGTTTAATGACAGCATTCGGTAATTTCTATATTTTGGGCTGTTTGGCAATCCATGTAAGCTCTCCTTGGTTAAAATGTCTATAGCACCTTTTTTTTTCAAGGGCATAATAGAAGAAAAATATAAATTATAGCATATTTTTGAGGAATATTATTTCCTCTTTGCATTTAATTGGTTGTTCTTCTTTCCCTCAACAGTCTGGCTACCATAGAGTTAAAAACTGCAAACCCATGTCAACATGTTTCACGTCAAGACATATATTGACAATATTCAGAAGTTCAGCATACAATCCAATGAGGTTTGCTCTCATTTCCATTTTCATGAACCAAGGATGTTAAACAATAAGTTCCTGGAGAGTCAAGAGTGACACATTGTTGCTTTATAATAAATATGGGTGATTGTGTGAGTTACTCCCATTAAGTTTAATAGTAGCCACATGGTAAATTTCCCTCTGATTGCATCATGGCTCTCGGCCACTGTCTGATTGCACAAGACAGTATTTGGATGAAAGATCTTCTAACCAAAATTAAGTACCACAGGAAGTCGTGGGATTGACTAAGAACTCACATTTGGAGCAGTGCTTAATGAGTCATCAGAGAAGTTATGTTCCAGAATACAATGAAGATTTCTGGAATAAATAATGCTTGGAGCAGATGCTTAATTGGAGTCAAAACTTTCTTATTGTTTTAAAAAATTAAGACCAATCAATAAGGTTTTATTTGTATAAAAAGAGAAACAGATTTGTGGAGCTATGCCTGAATTCCTGCACATTACACTAGCCTCTCCCAATCTGCTGGATATGAATTCTATCATTTATAAACTGAGTTCACAATGGAGACAAAACTGGGGATTGTTCTTTTTAGATAAACAAGCAATTTTTAAAAAGGGAGTCCAGCTTCTACTGCCTCCTAGTTTGCCTCGTACTTCTTGCGGTACTTTTTTTTAATTGTTTGAGAAATTACCCATGGCAATTCTGACAGTCTCAGTACTGCATCTTCATTAGACATGGAGGATGTTAATAAGGATGAGATATAGTTGTAGCAATTTTCCACCCACAAATACTGGTTTAGTGATTTTATAGAAAAAATAGTCTAGAACAGTTTCAGATTCCTCCCTCATACTTTCAAATTGGCTCTCCAATTAGGATCATCCATATACTGCTATTCCTAATACAAATCCACATTGATCAGCATTTTAGTCATCTTCATATAAAATATTATAAAATACAAAGGGTGATTAAGAAGAGGGGGAAGAAGAAATTACTAAACAGGTACATAAACAGAACAAATAAAAAGGTCTAAAAATAAAATATATACGTTGGTATATAATGATAGATTGGTATCGTAATGATATATTGTACTTAATATGTATAACATACAACACTTTTAATAATTTATTCAAATATTAGATTATTAAAATACCATACTATAAACAAGTAATCTCTCATTGAAATGCCTAATGGCCAACTAATTAAATGCAATGAAAATGAAGCCTACAAATATTTAGGCATTCTGCAGTTGGATAACATCAAGCATGGAGAAGTAAAAACTATTGTCAGGGGAGAGTACACCAACAGAATTAGGAAAATTTTGAAATCTAAATTGAATGGTGGAAATACAATCAAGGCCATAAATACCTGGGCAATACCAGTTATAAGATACACAGCTGGTATAGTTAACTGGACACAAGCTGATTTGGACATTTTGGACCAAAAAACCAGGAAACTAATGACAATGCACTACAGTTTACATTCACGTGGTGACACTGATAGACTATACCTGCCCCGAAAATCAGGGGGCAGAGGATTATTACAAGTGAAGCAAATAGTTGAAGAAGAAAAACATGCACTGGCTGATTATTTAAAAGAAAGTCAAGAACATCTATTAATTGAAGTAAAGAACAAAAATCTATTGAAGGTCCAACAGACGAAACAAGAATACAGAAAAGATGTGATAAAATCAAGAATGGAGAGTTGGCAGAACAAAGCACTGCATGGCCAATTTCTGGAAAAAATAAAAGATAAAGTGGACAGTGAACAAACTTGGTTATGGTTAACAGCAGGTACATTAAAGAAAGAAACAGAGTCACTAATCCTGGCTGCGCAAGAACAAGCTATCCGCACAAATGCCATTAAGGCCAAAATCGAAAAATCCTCTGAGGATGCCAAATGCAGACTTTGCCAAGAAGTTGATGAAACTGTTGATCACATACTCAGCTGCTGTAAAAAAATTCCGCAGACTGATTATAAATTGCGGCACAATTCAGCAACACAAATGATCCATTGGAATTTGTGCAAAAATTATAATATTAAAACAGCAACAAACTGGTGGAAACATAAGCCTGAAAAAGTCACCGAAAATCAGATGGTCAAGATCTTGTGGGATTTTCACATACAAACGGACAAAATACTGGTGCATAATACACCAGACATCACACTGGTTGAGAAAAACAAGGTTACAATCATAGACATTGCACTACCATGTGATAGCAGGGTCGATGAGAAGGAATATGAAAAAATCGCGAAATACCAGGACTTAAAAATCGAAATTCAATGATTATGGCACAAACCAGCAGTGGTAATTCCAGTGGTAATCGGCACACTGGGTGCTATTCCAAAAGCACTGGAATTACATTTAAAACAGTTAAAAATTGAGAAAATCACCATCAGTCAAATGCAAAAAGCCGCACTGCTTGGATCTGCACGCATATTACGAAAATACGTTAGGACGTCCTAGGCCCCTGGGTGGGGCCCGACTAGTAATCAATGCCAAATCCTGCAAAACAACTGGCCGCTGTGATACAATTCTGTTGTTGCGAATAATAATAATAATAATAATAATAATAATAATAATAATAATAATAATAAATAGCAAGAAAAAATCACAAAGTACCGGTTCTTGCAAATTGAAGTTGAGCGACTGTGAAAAAAGAAATTGTATGTTGTCCCGATTGTAAGTGGAGCCCTTGGAGCAATACCTAAAGGGCTACCTCGCTATTTGGAAATTTTAAATTTCTCAGACTTGAACATTCTGATTCTACAAAAAACCACCCTACTTGGAACAGCTTATATCCTCCGACGTTACCTTAACAGTTCCTAGGTCCTTGGTTAGGACTCAACCTGTTGAGCTACCAACCAGCCCCAAAGGCTGTGAATCTCATCAAAGATTAACCACATAATAATAATAATGAATTCTTCTTTGTAAAACACATCATGCAAACCAGGTACAAATTGATTATGTTCTCAGATTGAGTTGCAAATCTTTCTCACTCCAATCAGGCCGCTTTGGTTGTTGTCATCTCACTTTTTTCCCTAACTCTACAAGTCAGTAGCAGAGTACCAGAAAGAGGTTTTCTCTCTGTCTCCTCTTCTTATTTTGCTATGAGATGGTCAGTTTCTCTCTCAATGTAGGGGAAGAAGTGGCTGAACCTGGGAATGGAGTTAAAAGAGAGATCGGATCACCCTAGAATTCCCACTTAGCCACAAGCAGACTAAGTCCAACCCACCTAGAATTCCATTGATCCTTATCTAACTCCTAGCAGGTACTAATTGTCACTTGAGACTATTCCTGTGCATAGACACTAGTAGCAATAATTCAATTTAATTGGACCTTCCCATGTGGACCTGGTCTTTCAGTGTGCTGTAGCTACCAAAAAAGCCAACAGAATTCTAGGCTGCATTAACAGAAGGACAGAATCAAGATCACGTGAAGTGTTAATACCACTTTATAATACCTTGATAAGGCCACACTTGGAATACTGCATTCAGATTTGGTCTCCACAATGTAAAAAAAAATGTTGAGACTCTAGAAAAAGTGCAGAGAAGAGCAACAAAGATGATTAGGGGACTGGAGGCTAAAATATATGAAGAATGATTGCAGGAAATGGATATGTCTAGTTTAATGAAAAGAAGGATTGGGATTGACATGATAGCAATGTTCCAATATCTCAGGGGTTGCCACAAAGAAGAGGGTGTCAAGCTATTTTCCAAAGCACCTGACGGCAGGACAAGAAGCAATGGATGGAAACTAATTAAGGAGAGAAACAACCTAGAACTAAGAAGAAATTTCCTGACAGTGAGAACAATCAACCAATGGAACAGCTTGCCTTCAGATGTTGTGGGAGGTTCATCACTGAAGGCTTCCAAGGAGAGATTGGACTGCCATTTGTCGGGGATGGTGTATGGTCATCTGATTGGGTAGGGGGTTGGACTAGATGACCTACAAGGTCCCTTCCAATTCTGTTAATCTAAGTCTAAATCTAAATCTACTCCATTCTTCTCTATTATTTCAGGCCTGATGCTCAACTTTGTGTAATATATCCGTAAAGGTGTCACCCACTCATAAGTTTCATATCTTGGAATACCTGTAATTCCCTGGAAGGTTTCTGGGGAAATGAAGATAACAGGGAGACTATCATCAAATCATTTTGCTGGTAGTAGTACTAATGTCCTCACCACCAACAACCACATACTTACTCATGGTATTTGAAAGTTTCTTCATCCTCCAGAATTACAATATGAAGTATAACTCGAAATATAAAGAAATTGATTCTGATACTGTTTAAATAAAAAATAACTAAATCATTTAATATAATCATTTTTAAAAGGTAAGTGAGGTATCAAACCTTCAATTAATAGACTCCAAAGCAATAAATGTCCCTCCTAAGAGCAAAGCATTTCTACCAGAAAAGTTGGGAAAGTTCATACAGAAGACAGTATTTATTTTATTTTTTCATGTTAATGTTCCCAGTCTGCCAGCTGAAATATCCTTACAGGATATAATATGGTGCTCTTCAAGTATTTGCAAAACCAAAAGGAGATAAGGGAATTAATGCAACTGATGTGTTGATGGATTTTAAAGGTTAAATGAGTAGTAAAATACACTTCTGGCTGTTTTGCTACTTATATCACATTTGATTTTAGGAGTAAAAAAATATTTTTCTTTTACTCATAGGTTTTCTCCAAGTTTGCCATCCTATTCTTGTGTATCTATTTGTAATCCTAGGAGGTCCTGTTAGCTTTGCAAACTGTTTTGGCAGAAGATGCGAGATATTCATAATTTTATAATACATAGTTACTTTTAATGTTGTTTCTTGACATTCAGAGTACAGCTAAAACCTTAACATAACAATAACAAAAGTATAAATTTCAGAGTGAATCAAGTGTTGTCTGAGAAAGAAAAACCCATTCTACTCAATGAAGT